>NC_086083.1:13913514-14227085 GCF_948474715.1 Cydia amplana
CAAAAAGCGTAATGTGTAGAACAATTTTATACCTACTTAAGACCCATTATGTAACCATATACAGTGTGGAAAGATAAGTCGGGCCCTGGAGGGAAACTACCTTAAATCCTTAAGCTGGCTCATTTTACTTAATGGAGACATTCCTTTATTTTTAAAAAGAAACAAAACTGCATTTAAAGTATTTTTCTTTTTTTATTCAATTTGGCTTGTCTAAAAAAATCTTGAGTACTAAATATTACATTTTATGGATTTTTTGTACGACAGACGAGTTTAAGACCTAATGTTTCTTGAAGAAATGTTATCATTAACATTAACTGTATCGACTAGTAGAATAAAATTGCGAGTTTTTATTTTTTGGAATTTTTAGTCGGTTCGAGTCCCGGGCGAGGCAAGCGAGTTTTAGAAAATCTTTGAATGCAGTTTTGTTTTTTTTTTTAATAAAGGAATGTCTCCTTTAAGTAAAATGAGCCAGCTTAACCCTTAAATTGGCAACGTTAATCACGTGGCACGTTGACTTTGAAAAAATACTGAACTTGATTAAAAAGGTTTGTTTGTACAATTTTTACTGGCAAATCGTCAATTAAGTTATAGTTTATAGTAGAAAAAATAAATAACACGAGTAACAGTGAGATATAACTGGGCCCCTATTCGACATGTACAACTGTCAGATTTGGCGTCATTTGAAATTCAACTGCTGAAGTTCATTTGAAGTTCATCAAGTGCTGAAGTTCATTTGGTACAAACAATAATTTAACAAAAAACAACTTTGTTTTATTATTACTTTAAGGTTTATAATGGTTTGGTTTGGTTGTCACCTAACTGTGGATTGCTAATGTCAAATTTTGACAAGTAATGATTCCAAATGTAGACTTTTTTCTCTATGACCTTCGGCTCCATCTTGGAGTTTTTGACGTGCGAAAGGGTAATTTATAGCAAAGAGTAAACATTTTTTTTTTCAGTACGTAAGTTTACATGAATTAATGACATCTTGTGAGCGATAGACCAACGAATGCGCTGTAGGCGATGCGGCGGCGAGTAGTGGAACTTACGTGACAATTTCCATCAATCAAAAAGGGACTACATTGCTGATGGTCGATAAAGGCTATTAATAATTGAATTTTAACAGCAAGAATGCCTTATTGACAAGCGATCTTTTTGTTGAACCCACACCTACACGTCAAATAATGCTTGCTCCACACATTCTCCTATAAACGCTCAAAATTGTAAAAAAATGAAACAATTTACTCATCACCTCTCTCAACTCAAGCTGCCTATTTCTAAACCACGTTAATAAACCACAAGTTGTACCTTAAGAGCCAACAGGAGCTGAGATTTAAATATTTTAGGTAAATATACCCGTCTCGCTAACGGAAGCGGCACCTAAAACTAATGCGATAAGGACAAGGTGTTTTCACCTTCATCCTGCGTAAAAATCTCAAATATCGAGGTCGAGTACGAAACCTCCTGTTTCCTGTTTACTTTTAACTGTTTCCTCCTCCAAAACTTAACCAATCGTAACCAAATTTGGAAATCTAAATGATTATGAAATTATCTGTGTCGGACCGTTTTGCTTTTTTGGCTAATTGATATCAGTTTTGAATACCACGCCTCTCATTGCGGCATAGTCAATTAGGCCATTTTGGCATTTTTGAAGGGCTCTAGCGCCTTAAAAAACAAAAATATCAAAAAAAGCAAAACGGTCCGACACAGATATTGACAATATTAATCTGTGTTAAAAAAATCATTGCTCTAGCTTCAAAACCCACGGAGGAAACAGTCGAGTACGTTTGTATGGAGAAATGACCACTCCTGTTGGCTCTTAACACATTTCGTAAACCACATATTCAGAAAAGTCCGTATTTTATTACTAAGTGGAACATGAATAGCTTGTATTACTTTTTTGGCATAAAAGTAATCTAAATTAGTCAAAATATTTTGACTAAATATTGCGCTACTGCTACCTACTATATAGGTACCTACTACCTTAGTAACTTGGTAACTTTGTCAGTCACCAACTATTTTGATGCTACCTACAAAGAGCATCAAAATAGTTGGTGACTGACAGGTCAGGCTTCGGTCTTGGTAAGTAATATAGTCAAATACAGTAGGTCATAAGACCTAACATTACTACCAAGACCTAAAAGTACCTATTGTTTAATATGTATCTACTCAGAGATGATTTTTAATTAAAGGAGATTAAATACATATATGTTATTCAACTGCAAATAAAAAAATTAGATCTATTTCAGTTTACACATTTTTTTTCGTTTAATTTTAATAAAACATTAAAGTTTTTAAGCATTCAACTTTATTTAATTTTCTTCACTTTATTATTTTCTGATATTTAAGTAGGTATGGTGTTTCAGGTTGGTAACAGGAAATAAGAAAACCACACCTCTCCAAAAACTCTGCTGGTGATTCACATCTGTAAGTTTAAATATGAAACATGATAAAAACACTTAAATTAAAAACTTAATGTCTGGGAGACCGAGTTTTGCTCGGTAAACATATAATAACCCAAAAATGCGCGTTTTCCCAGAGATAAAACCTAGCTAGATCGATTTTGCGCCCCCGTAAACCTCCATATAGCAAATTTCATCTAAATCCGTTTAGAGCCGTTCCCGAGATCCCCGAAATATATATACATATAAATAAATAAATAAATATACAAGAATTGCTCGTTTAAAGGTATTAAAAACTTTAAATAAATTATTAGCCCTAAATCCTGGTAGTGAGTGTAGTGACCTACCAAGTGCGGTAGGGTGCCCTTCTGCAGGCTGCCCGCTTGCCCCGCTGGATAAGAATGCTGATCCGCATCATCAAAAGCATACAGATATAAAGCGCTTTGACAGCTCCTCATAGAGGCAACGCGCGCTAGGCCGCACGCCATAAATCTAAGCTAAAGTCTTAAATTCGAGATCATGAACATGAAATATTGTTCGCTATAATATTAAAATCATAGGTATTAGACCTATGATTTTACTATTATAGCGAAAAGTTAGCAGGAGACGGCCGTGCCGTGGTCGTGATAGGTACAGCATGCGTGGACCAGACAAGCAAACCCTGAATTATGTCCCTACCTATTTTACTATACCTTTGTTCACCATTATGTTCACCTATGTATATTTACTCTTCTTTCCAAGATAATCATCTTTTTCAAGATGTAACCCGTATAATCGGGCTGTATAATTGCCTCAATTTTTTTTACACAAAGTTGTATGTAATCTTAATTCGATAATTAATGATGTTTTACATATTATACTATTTTGCAAATTTTTCTTGGATATTTGTACGTTGTTTATTTCGATTGACGATTACTATGACAGCGTTTTTTTTTTCTTTTTTGGCATTTACTACAGTAGCCAGTGTCATGTCGATATAAAAACACTTTAAAAATGGAAAGGTTGAGTCCTCAATACAGTGACATTATAACTCAAACAAGAACCATCCAAAGGGGGGTGGGGGGAAATTTCGTTATCTGCCTCTCTATCACTCTTGCATATACGAGCGAAATTTAATGGTGGCAGATAACGAAATTGGTATCGCGGCAGGCCCTCTTTAAACAAACCGCCTTGATTCATCAATGTTATATTTATTAGGAACAAACGTTGACTGCCGACTGTTCTATATATTATACTATTACTGAATCGCGATTAGAAAGGGATTGAGATAGCTGTCAATCCATATTGATTTTGACGTAAGTGTATGGAAATCTGTTATTTCTAATCCCTTTCTGATCGCGGCATGATTATACTCTTTGCTGCCCACTTCTAGCGCTGGCGGTACACCGCGAAAATCAGTAAAATGCTGCAAATGGTGTTAAAGGTCTGAAAATCGGTACGATTGATCTTTAGGACATTTGAAACAATTTGACCCGAAGCGCCAACAAATAAAAAAAACGAGACGTCATGTTTTTTTGTATGAAATAAAAAAAAATGTTTAGAAACCTATCGTGTATGGTATTAAACGAAAGGGCTTTCTGAGCCAATGCTAAAAATATATCACATAGTTACATTTCAGTCATTTTGTTTAAATTATAATAAAAATAGTTTTCAAAACATACCAAGTTTGGGCTTCTCCAGATACAATACCATAATTTTTTTTTGTAAAATATACCTCAAATTATCCCTAATATCCTCATATCTAACCCTAATAAAGCAATTTTGAAATTATTTACATTTAGGTTTTTTTTTTAATTTTTCAATTTTACAAAGTGTAATAATAGCCCTGCCGAATTACTCAATACGAGTAATAATGTCATTCGGGTAAAATAAGAGTATTGAAACTTGCTTTTTCTACTCCCGTACTTTTATTTGTCATTTAAAGGGTCGTGCACACACCTTTAAACCCCTAACTTATAGTTATCAACAAAAGTCTTTAGTCTATTCCCCAAAAAAATATTTGTGCAACCACGCAGTATCTTTTTGGCACTTTTACGATACTTCGTGTAATCACCACTTAAAAAATATTGTATGGAATACATTGTTTCCAATCTAATTTTAATTGTCATTTCTGACAGATGAGTAAACCATATACATGTTTTGGTTAATGGTACGATTATTTTCATCTTTATAGGGCTGTATCTCCTAAACCTTGCGTCGTAGCACAAAAATAATCAAATTTTCGTTCCCCTTTGAAACTCCTAAGTAATATTTAGAAAACACAAAAAACAAAAAAAATAAAGATTTTTTTTATAGGGTTGTATCTTCTAAACCGTGCGTCGTAGCGCAAAAATATTAAAATGTTCATTCCTCTGTAAGAAACCCTAATTAATATTTAAAAAAAAACACAAAAAAGAGATTAAAAAACACAAAAAAAAAACTTTATAATGCTGTATCTCCTAAACCGTGCGTCGTAGCGCAAAAATAATCAAATTTTCGTTCCCCTTTAAGAAACCCCTAAGTAAGATTTAAAAAACACAAAAAAAGAAAAAAAAAGAAAAAGAGGAAGAAAAATATTTATAGGGCTGTATCTCCTAAACCGTGCGTCGTAGCGCAAAAATAATAAAATTTTCGTTCCCCTTAAGAATCCCACGCACTGAACAACCTATCACATTAGGACATGAAACAATCATCATCATCCATTTTTATTATTTCATTGCATTTCAAAGTAAGTGCTTGGTCGTAGAAAAAGTATTGTATGCAACGTTGTTTAACTGAGTCAAAAAATACTAGTGGCGTCTTTATTAACAATTTTCGGTTGTTGTTTGTTGTTATTGTTACTCACGCCACTCGCCTTTTTTGACCTCTCTTAAACAACAGTTGCATAAAATACTATTACATGTTCCTTTGATAATATCTAAGCTTTAAGTAAGAAACAGTTCTGATGAGTGGGGGGTGGAGAACTCGGGAAAGGGGGGACGTTAAAGGTGAGTTTTTTCGGTTAATTCTTTCTTAATTATTACATAGACAATTTTTACTACGACTTATAGATTCCGAGATATAAGCGACTTTCTGAAAAAAACCGTTATATATTAATTTTATGCTTTCTTTTTAAATATTTAATTGAGAGATTCATAGATCACACTATGTAAAATTGAAAAATAAAAAAAACCTAAATGTATATAATTTCAAAATTGCTTTATTAGGGTTAGATATGAGGATATTAGGTATAAGATTAGAGGTATATTTTACAAAAAAAAATTACCGTATTGTATCTGGAGAAACCCAAACTTAATTGGTATGTTTTGAAAATTATTTATATTATAATTAAAAAAAAATACTGAAATGTAATGATGTAACATATGTTTGGAATCGGCTCAGAAAGCCCTTTCGTTTAATACCAAACACGATAGGTTTTTAAACAATATTTTTTTATTCCTTACAAAAAAAGATGACGTCATAACTCCTCTCGTTTTTTTTTATTGTTGGTGCTTCGGGTCAAATTGTTTCAAATGTTCTACAGATCAATCGTACCGATTTTCATACCTTTAACATAATTTGCAGCATTTTACTGAATTTCTCGGTGTACCGCCAGCGCTATATAGGTATACTTGGTCAACCAGATCTTGACAGTAGAAAAAGGCGGCAATTTTGAAAAATGTAGGCGCGAAGGGATATCGTCCCATGGAAGATTTGAATTTCGTGCCTTTTTTTACTGACAAGATTTGGTTGACCAGCTATATACATATTATACTACTCTTTGCCTACGCCTTTGTTTTAAACTTTTTTTTAACAAGTTTTCACAGACAATTAATAATTTGACATAGACACATCAAGGCGGTTTGTTTACAAAGGGGCCTATCGGGAAGTGCGAAAATCGAAACTCAGCTATTTGCCTCTTTATCGCTCGAATATGCAAGAGTGATAGAGAGGTTAGATAACAAAATTTCTAATTTCTGACTGTATTTTTCTTTAAATATTTTCAAATATAATTAAGTTGCGTTGTTTTATCACAAAGTTAAAAAGACTTAAAAGACCACTGTCTGTATCATCACCATCAGATCAGCTCGATGGTAACCATAAAAATATTGTATTGTCACCCATATTACATATTATGTACTTATGTAAATTTTCAGCTTCATTGAACACCCGAGAAGTGGGTCAAATCTAGACACGCGGTAGCGTGTCCAGCCAAGTTCAAAGAAAAAGGAACTGGCGACGCAGCAACCGTGTGTAATATTACACGAACCATTTCGAGCTACTTTTGACCCCTTCACAACTTGAAACCTACTTAACCTACACACATGAAATTTGGCACATGTATTCAAGTCCCTTAGCTTGTTCAAAATACACTATTTCATAAACATAGCTCAAACAGTTATTGATAAATTAACCTTTAAAAACCGGCATTTTTGTGACTGACATATAGATCAAAAACCTAACCCACTTCCAGGTGACCTAGAAACTTGAAATTTGGCATCAAGGTAGACTATTAGGTGTATATAGAAGGAAAAATGTGAAAATTGGAAATGATTGATATTTTGATGGAAAAAAAAATAATTAATACTTATAGACCAAAAACCTAACCCACTTCTAGATCACTTAGAAACTTGATATTTGGCATCAAAGTAGACTATTAGGTGCATCTAGAAGGAAAAATGTGAAAACTGGAAATTATTGATATTTCGATGGAAAAAAAATAATTAATACTTATAGACCAAAAACCTAACCCACTTCTAGATGACTTAGAAACTTGATATTTGGCATCAAGGTAGACTATTAGGTGCATATAGAGGGAAAAATCTGAAAACTGGAAATTATTGATATATCGATGGAAAAAAAAATACTTATAGACCAAAAACCTAACCCACTTCTAGATTACTTAGAAACTTGATATTTGGAATGAAAGTAGACTATAAGGCGTATACAAAAGAAAAAATGTGAAACTGAAACTTTTTGACAATTAACCGCGCGTTAGCGAGGGTCTCCTTTTCAGCTTAGGCAAACTGCTTTCATGATGAATACTATAGTAATTTCTGTACAAAAAGTAATGATATCCCAACAAAAACATAAATGTGAAATGAGAGCCAAGTTCAATATTGAGAATATGTGTCGTTGTTAACTCGCCGACAAAAGAATTGAGATCTATATGGGTGCCAAGTTCTGTGCTGTGTAGAAAATCCTGAAATCATAAAGGATTTGCCTTGGCTAGTTTTTACGTATAGGCATATAGGTAATATATATTTTTCTGTTAGTTTTTCAAAAACTTGGTTTGTTGTTAAAAACTAGCCAAGACAAATTCTTTATAATTTCAGGATTTTCTACACAGCATAGAACTTGGCACCCATATAGATCTCAATTCTTTTGTCGGCGAGTCAACAACGACACGTATTCTCAATATTGAACTTGGCTCTCATTTCACATTTATGTTTTTGTTGGGATTTAATTTGCATGATTTGATTGGAACCACATTGGAACAGACAGACAACCAACGGGACAGATGAAACTAAGTAAAAGCTTGAAAAAATGTGGCTTTTTCAATTTCTATTGCAACTTCAGATGAAAACGGGGTTTCTATTGTTTCCCAGATAGTTTTAAGCCATAATGTATTGTTTGCTCGAATTTTCGTTAGTCATAATTAATTTGGTTCAGAAACGCGTCACTTTTCAGGATTGCCATAAAACAAATCTAACCTATCTATAGGATAACCTAACTAAAATCTTGAAATGTTAACGGTTTCAGTTTTATGAGTAATGATAATATGACAAACAATACATGATGACTTAAAACTTTATGGGAAACAACGGGACCCCATGAAAACGTCCTTATTGAAGCATAAGGACCCTTAATTTATGGAAAGCCACATATAACAACCAATTCGAGGCTACTAGGTGGCAAAATACGACTCAATACGAGTAGGTAGGTCAAATACACGAGAGTAAGGATTTATATTTGGCCAAATATTCTTGTGACAAAGTTATTCTTCCTCGCGTTATCTCGATTTTGCCACGGATCATGAGAACCTATTGTTCGCTTGACAATTAATCTCAAGGATTGGCGTAGGCACTAGTTTTTCCGAAAGCAACTGCCATCTGACCTTCCAACCCAGAGGGTAAACTAGGCCTTATTGGGATCTGTTAGGCTGTTAAAGTTTAAAGTTACCTACTCGTAAGTCTCGTAACACAACATATAAGTTTCACATAACAAAATTACTTACATATATATATATATATATATATATATATATATGTATATATATTATGTACCTAAACATATTACTTTTCTAAAAAAAGGACTGAAATCTAGTGCTGCGAAGAAACGGTATTTTTGTTCGGCTTTTTTGTTGCTATTTTGGCATATGGATACATGGTAGAAGAAGTAAGTATGGAATCCTCCTCCGTTTTGCGTGGTCCGACGCACCTGGCCGGGTTTTCGCGATTTTCCGTCAATGTCTGTCAATACCTTATTTCTTACGAACACCTAAAATAATAAGTTTAAAATTAATCTCAATGTCTCTAGTTTGCTGTTCATTCAAACTGACAAAATCCAAATTTCTGAGGCAATATACGACCGCTGTCTTATATAAGCCATTAAAATTCATCATGAATAACCCCACGTTGCGTTGTTATAAATTTAATTAAATAAATAATTATTGTATTTAATTTGTAACAACTAATTAGGCATAACGTCCAATTTAGAATATGACACAGGCACTAGTTCTTACGAATTTTACCTTAATTTATTAATCAAAGGACCTGAGGTAAAAGTGAGAAGAGGTTAATAAGCAGATGCACCAGCTAGTCGCCGACGCTCCGCTTCCCCCGGGATTAGCCCTTAAGCCTGCACCTAACAGACTGGCTCATAGGGGGCTATGAGCTTGCTGTTGCGTCAATTTTCATTTTTAGAAAAAAACTAGTCTACTAACTACTAACAACACAATAAATGCTTATTTTGCCGCATTCTTCACTATCTCTCCCTATTTCACTGCCATCTAACCCAGAGGACAAAAATATAGCTTATTGTGGCTACTGGCTACTCCGTCTTCCTCATGACTCATGATATTTTACTTCACCATAAAGTAATTGGTGTAATATCAAATGATATTTTTCACACAAGTTACAAGAAGTTCATTGCTAAGAGCCGGGGTTAGGACCCACGACGATTGGTTTAAAATTTAAACTTTATATATAATTTGTTACCTAGTAATTATACTAAATCTGTTTTCTTTTTGACATTTAGTGGTATATGTATTGCTGTATGTTTATTGTCAAGTTTTTTTTTAATTCTGGACAATTGTCATATTATTATATTCGTTTTCATGATAGATCTACACCAACGCAACTGCATGTCATGTTCTTGCGGTTTATTTTTATAACGCCAAGATCGAAATTTGACTGTTAACTCCATCTTGCGTCGAGTAGGGGAATCAAAAAACTATAGAAAATAGAAATGCAGTTTACTCTATGCCATAGAATCCCCTTTTAAATGTCATAAATCCAAACATGGCGGCCATACCAATAGACAACCAAGTCTAGCGATGAAATGATTTGTTTACATGAGATTCACTGACAGGTGACACACTTTACCTATTCGACAACCCATGATTGTTCAGATTCAAATGAACTTCAACATGCGACGTCAAAAGTGGCATGTCGAATAAGGCCCCTGTCAGTGTCCAAATTAGTTCGCAAAGGAAACACTTGCCGGCACCTTCAGTAAGTTATACTAACTTTTTGAAGTTTTTGGTGTGCTGATTTTACTTGACATGTGTGGAAATTCATTTAGAAATATTAATCTATACGAATAGTTACACGATCACTTGTTTCCTTACTAATTTAAAAGTCAGGCAAACGAAACATTTGTATGTACCACAGGAGTACCGTTACCAATTACATGAGTCAAAGACAACGGGTACTACGAGTTCCATCGCCAACTTGTCCGAAATATACTTTTGTTTATTAATTGCATGGTTTTGTGAATTTTTGTTTATTTTTGAGCATGAATTACAGTATTGTTGTGTTTCTTTGTCGACAGTGCTTAAAACTTACACGAGCGCACAAAATCTTGGCTTTGGTTCCTACACCTTTATGCATGTTGACCTGTATGATAGTTTGTGCAGAGCAGGAAGGGCAGTTATTGATGAAAGTGGAAGAAGCTTACCAGACAAACAATTAATACACAAGGCCGTAATAGAAAGACCGACAGAGTAACCGCTACGACAATGCAGGTCATTTTCTTGAAAATGGAACAACAAGGTCGCGTTGTAGGTACTGTAAGGAGGGCAGGACGTTTGTGTATTGCATCAAATGTAAAATGCGTCTCTGTTCCGTCGTTGGCGACAAAAACAATAGGAATTGCTTTCGCCTTTTTCACCAAAAGTAGAGTATTAATACACTTCTTTTTTTATAAACATTTCATAGTAATAAAGTGCATTTTTCTTTAATTTGTTGTTTTACTAAGCTCTTGGCAACGGTACACACAAGACACATTCACCAGACAGGGCATTTCACTGGTTAGTTGGCACTGTGACACGTGTGGTACATAGGTTTTCTGGAAATCTGAAAAACCTGGATTTTTTTTTCTATTTTTCCAGGGCAGCTTGGACTACGTCTAGTCGCTTTTATCAGTGAAAACTACATTATTTGTAACTTTTATGTCTTGCCAATTTAAGGGTTAAGGATTTAAGGTAGTTTCCCTCCAGGGCCCGACTTATCTTTCCACACTTTATAGAGTCTGTGCGGAAAGAGATGAGTCGTGGAATGTATTGGGCCCCATACATTCCACGACTCTTTTCGCTCAGACTCTAACTGCGAATAATAAACCATTTGTATTTGTATTTGACGTAACGTGACGTTAACCGGTATACCTCTAGCCCAGCGGTTCTCAATTTTTTTGGTGGCGGAACCCTTACGGAAAGCGAAATATTTGACGGAGCCCCAACTAAAAAAATTCTTCCGTCACCGTTGAACCGTGAACCAGACATTAGAGAGCTGGTTAACCCGTGGAGCGCCCCAAAATTACCGTAGTATGGAACTAATATACTAGTTACTGGCACACGTGTCTGGTTAGGGCGCTCCACGGGTTAATGATTGAGCCCTATGGGTCTTCGGAGCCCACTTTGAGAATGGATAAGTCTAGCCGGTGCCTTTCTGGAAGATCGCCCATTATCTCTTCGTATGCCCTTGTAAAAAATTTGCTACAATAACCTTGAAATTGTACGTTACAGTCCAAATTATCTGGTATGTATACGGGACATGAGAACGTCTTGTCCCATACAAAAGGAAAGCCGCTGCCATACAATCGAAGAAACTTTCTAATTTTAAAATAGACGCCGCCGCCGGTTTTTTTTGCCACGCCGCCGCCGCCGATAAATGATCGGCGTGAAATCGGCGTGACCTTGAGTGTTGTTAATTAGCTATTCCAAGTTGGTATTTGAATTACAATATGGATTTTTATGTATTATATATTTTACAGTTCTCAAATCAATTATTAATTAAATGAAACAGTATAGCCAGTTGCACAAACTATTCGACACACCAATTAATAAAGTAACTGAGTAATCCTAAATATTCACCGTCAAGAAAGATGACGAAACGATAGAAGTAGGATTTATCCTGTTAATTGTAAATTTACATTGCCTCACATACGAAGGCAGAATGCTCGGTCATGAAAAGACTTACAACGAAAACGCAGGGCTCATGTAGAGTCCATCAAAAATCTAAGAACATTGATGTGCGAAAATTCTCAAGACCCTGAGTTTCCTAAAAAAAGTCGTGTGCCAAACATTTCGCGAAATAGAAAGAGAGAGACAGAGTGACAAAACTGTAGATTCACTGTCTCTCTGGCGAACAGCGCAAATGCTTGCCCCGCGGAAATCTGCAAGCTGTAAATGAATGAAGCAACATTTTCTTATCACTCGTTGCTTTCAATTAACCAAACATTTTTGTAGTAATTACCGACGCACTCGGCGATTACGAAAAAGCGAGCTAGTTTGTATATCTTGGGTTGATAACCAGTGCCAGTGGTTGCACCGCCGAGATACACCGCAGAGCTGGCATGGCTAACCTCGATAAGATCTGGAAGAACAGAGGTATTTGTCGTGCAACTAAAGTGCGCTTGGTACGAGCTACCGTATTTTCAATATTCCAGTAAGGTGCCGAAACGTGGAGCCTCAAAAAGTGTGAAGTGGCAAAGGTTGGCGCTTTTTAATAGATGTGGTGTTAACGAAGACTGCTGCGTATACCTTGGACAGCTAGAAAAACAAACCCCTCCATTCTTAGAGAGCTCAATACCGCCATTCAGCTCTTCACAACATGCAATGGGTGAGCTGGTAAGCCCTTAGATTCTTCGGACGTATACGGGACCATAGAATGTCTTGTCCCATACGAAAGGATAGCCGCCGCCATACAATCGAAGAAACTTTTTCATTTTAAAATGACATTCTGAATTAACATGAAATTTGTCATGCCAGCCACGGAACCACCGGAACTTGACACCATTCGGCCAATAGTCCTCCTTGGTGAAGGTTACTGTCAAACAAAACTGTCAGTCAAATTACTTAGAGTCAATTGTATTAGAAAAGAGATTTTTGTTGCTTTTAAATCGAACAAAACAAAACAAAAGCAACTTTGATCCATTTAATAGGTAATGATTTAAATTTCATTAGGAACGTGGGACGCAAGAGTTTATGCTGCTGGCTGTATGCGCGCGCGCGCACGGGAGCTGTCGGCTGACGAGCGCAGCGTGAGCCCGCCCGAGATAATCTCCCTGTCCGCCGTGACCCCACTCACGAGACAACGAGCCAACATACTATACTGTTACAAAAAATACTTAACCTGTGTAAGAGAAAAATTAAATGTAAGAAATCCTGGGAGCTTGAGGTTTTAACCTGAGAATGATTTTACCCACACCATTTTTTAGGGTTCTGTACCTCAATACGAAAAACGGAACCGTTATAGGATCACTTTCTTGTCCTTCTGTCTGTCTGTCAAGGCCCTTTAAAGGATATGACTCACGTTAAACCGGGCCGATCGGGCGCTTACTTTTCTATGACAGATGACAGGTGATCACGGGATGCTTGCCATAGAAAACGAAGCGCCGGATGCTGCGGCCCGGACACGGCCCGGTCTAACGTGAGTCATCCTCAACTCGGGAACGCGTGGAGGTATCGAGTTGAAATTAAAATCATATACTCAGCCCAACTCGATACGCCGTACCGAAAAGTTTCGTAAAACACGAATGTTCTATATCAAGTGGCCGGCCAATGTGTCTGTTCGCATTAAACCTCCATTCTGTCCGCTTCAAACGGGCCGCCATCTTTGAGTCGCCGCTTTGTGCGCTACCGAGTTGCGTATGCACTGGTCACAGCGTACTTATTCACAGTTAATACACTACAAACATTACGAGGACGTTGATAACTTTCATAAATAGTCGGGAGGCATGATATCTCTTGGATGCTATCAGAAATGTTTGATGAGATGAGCTGTTGACTGCTAACAAAGTATGTTTTTTTAAAGAAAAAAATAATGATTTTACCGCTTCAGGCGACCTTCGAACTCACCGGCTATCGTTCTACAAACTAGAACTACAGCGGTTTTGAAATAAAGGACCATCATTGAAAATTCAGCAAGTACGAGGACCTCACTTCGTTCTTGAAGACTTGTTCAGTGGATATAAACTCAAAAGTCATATATGTATCTCTCATATATAACTCAAAAGGTATGGTAGTTTTCTGAAAGCTTGGTGCCGTTTTAACCTTTTCCACGCCGTGTCAAACACAAAAGCTGTCACTCAAACGCCACATCATTGAAGTGTCAAAACTGAAGTTGAACTTTATGTATATGCAACGTAGGTCGATGTTGCTCTGTGGTCTATGACCGATTAATCGGTCTTTGGCGTTGAACCTACGGTGCGGATATATCGGTCATTGGCGTCCAAAAGGTTAATAAAGAAAAAAATTAAGAGGCTTCAGGCGACCTTTGAACTCACCGGCCATCGCTCTACCAATTGGACCAACAGCGATTTTGAAATAAAAAACCGGCCAAGTGCGAGTCGGGCTCGCGCACGGAGGGTTCCGCACCATCAACAAAAAATAGAGCAAACATATCGTGTTTGTTGTATGGGAGCCCCCCTTAGAGATACATCAGAGATACATCATTTGTGAAAATTTCAACTGTCTAGGTATCGCGGTTATGAGATACAGCCTGGTGACAGACGGACGGACGGACGGACGGACGGACGGACGGACGGACGGACGGATGGACAGCGAAGTCTTAGTAATAGGGTCCCGTGGTTCCCTTTGGGTACGGAACCCTAAAAAAGCAAAATTGAAAAATCTGCAAATACTTACCTCGCTTCGTAATAATAACTTTTTTAATGGATACGAGTATAAACTCAAAAGTCATATACATACATAGTTCGTAACGTATGGTAGTTTTCTGAAAGCTTGGTTGCGTTTCAATCAAGAATGCTTTGGGCTGTTTTATACACTTAAATGCCTGAAACCAGTAACAATCTACAAAAGGAAGTCCGACACCTAAACGATGCGCTACGTTCTGACAACAAAATTAGCCTTTTGCTTATACAGTCGCCATCAGATATCGAAGCAGCCAAGGTGCTCATAAATATCTGAACACGCCATTCTCGAGGCGTTATTAGGGCCACCCCACATCTAGCGTCTTTCGAGCGTCGGCGTCTACAACTCTATGGCCGCTGCTCGACGCAACGTCGACGCGACGTCATTTTCCATAGCGCTGACCAGACGCCGACGCTCGAAAGACGCTAGATGTGGGGTGGCCCTTAGAGTGCTTGTTCATACATTTGCGATCACCTTGGCCGCTCCGATATATCTGATGGCGACTGAGTCTTAAGCCTGGCTACAGGCGAGGCGTTTATAGAATGTACCCTCTGTTCGTATCTCTACGCTGTGTAAAACGGTATTCATTTCAAGATTTTCAATTGATAATTAAGTCCAGATACACAATGTTACTTCTACTTGTCCGATCAAAGAATACTTGTAAAAAATAGTGAATCAGACTCTTTTGTTGGTTGTTGCTACTCTGACACTAGGCTTGAGTCTGAAATGATACAGGTCATTAGTTAGCTTTGTATTTAGTATTATACTGTTATATTTGTGAATATTGTACTGTTGTGAATATTGTATTATACTGTTATATTTGTAAAAAGACAAAATTATTAAAAACTTTTTCCATACATTTACTATGGAGAGAACGTGAAATTTTATTCACAATTTTCTATCTCGCCCATCAGTCCTACAGCAATGTCTTGATACAGTATTATGGTCCTTAAATGTAACAGGACTGACTGGGCAAATAGAAAATTGTGAATAAAATTTCACGTTTTCTCCATAGTAAATGTATGGAAAAAGTTTTTATTAATTTGTGGCTTTTTAGTACATTACCGTAAGTTGACCCCTAGGAAAATATTGATACTGGATAGGAATGGAATCGATTGGCATACAAAAATAGCATGTAAAAAATAAAAGTTTTCATTTTCATACAAATTGTATGGGAAAAGTTTTCCTCGATTTCTGGCTTTTCTAGCCGGAATTTTTTTTTTGGTTCCATACAAGCTTTTGATCCTCAATAGGAATGAGATCGATTGGCATCAAAAAAAAAAGTTTGTCAAAAATGACCTTTTTCTCGCACCCTGTATATTTTTTCCAAAATCTGTAAAAGCCAATCTTCGTTAATTTGAAATCGAGGGAAGGTCTTCAAAGACCGTTTTCTCGTAGCAGCACGGGATCTGGTAGCTGCCCTCACTGACCCAAAAAGAAAATCCACCTATATAAAATGCGATCCTACAACATACTTATTATGTAGACAAGTCTCGGTCACTCTAGTAAACAATTTCCAAATTAAATACCCCAACAATGCAACTATCATCACATTCATCTCAACTTGGGAGGCTTCGGTGCTTTGATGGATTATCCTTACCAAAACTCGCATTTGCCAAAACGCCGACTCTCTTCTGGTTACTTTTAAAACGGCTTAAGCGCCGAAGCATCTCATACTAACATAAGACTTTTATAGGTTACAAAAGTGTGATAAAAGATTTTTGTTGGTTTAATTCGCCTTTGTTGGTTGTTGGATGGATCTGTGACGCCGACGGTTATCAATATTGGCGCAGGTTTCGGCGTTACTGATGTTGTGGGATTAAAAGCGGTGTTTTTAGTCGCAAATGTAAAAAATATTTAAGACAGCATAAAGCATATAACGCGGTTAACGCCGTAGGTAACAGTCTCAGCACCACTACATAAAGTTATAATAAACAACTTCACTAATCTAGTCGATGAATACTGCACCTTAAATATAACTACTTGGGATATAATAATGCTTTTAGGATGCAAGCACTGACACTCCAAATACTTGACGTGAAGACACATTGCAAGTTGCAGAACGTTTCCAAAACGATGGAAAAGTTCTCGGAAAAAATATAAGCACATTTCAGTGGGATCATTTATGTCATATTTATATGAAAATATGACATTTATACACTTTGTTCTAATTCAAATCAGTGCAAAGTTATACGGACTCTAGGCGTAACCCAATAGCCAAACGGACCTCCGAGTAACATACGTCCTTCAAACTCCACAAAGAAATTGAAATCGATTCTAAGATGTTTGTGAGCTTACACCGTATGCACACCTATCTAAGTAGGTACTTGCCTTTGACCAAGATAAATCGATTCAAGATCATCAGACGGAACGAAATCACGAGAGAACGCCTTTAAAAACCTACACACTTCCAATTTCAAATCGCGCTAGCGGTCACTTTGTTTTTTTTTAAACTTCGGCGGCCAGTAATCTTAAGGATTTAAAATAACAATTGCTAGCTGTAATGGATATGCACTAGAGCGCAAATGGGCTGTTTGTTTGGCTGCCGACACCTCAAAAACGTATTGTTGTTCAAGGGTTTTGAATGCGGATTTTAGGAGCGGTGACCAGTTGCCATCTGGGTCCATTAACTGATGGTCTGCTGAACGCTTTCATGGTTCTAGTAGTTGGTATTGGGGCAACACTTCAGTCCAATAAACTTGGTGACAATTCTGCAAATGCATTTTTCACTCCGATGATCAGATCGCCAAAGTGTGTCTGAGTGTTGCCTGCACCTTTTGTATTTTTTTCCAAGTTGTTGATTTTTTTAATGAGGTTCTTAGATAATCGACCTAGTCTCACAATAAGCTCAATAAGGCTTGTGTATTTACTGGATATACTAGCCGACGAATTTTAATAAATATACTAAAATAGGTACATAGAAAACATCCAATACTTAGGAACAAATGTATTCGTGATTCGAATCCGATTCCGATCACATTCACAATTAAATTCATTCGATCTAAGAAATATGTATATCAATATCTTATAAAAAAAAACGGGTTGCACTCCGGGAGTGCCGACCGAAGTGAAAACTCAATGACATCTTAGGTTACGTCTTACGGTCACGTGACGTGATCGTCTCACGCTGTCTCGAGTTTAACATTTTTTCTCCACCTCAAAAAGTGCACAGCGCCGCCAAAGAAGTTTTCACTTCAAAAATATTACAAGCGTTATAGCTACGAATATACTAACTTCGATTTGTTCATATTCGTACCTCGTAGCTATAATGTTTCCCTTTGGTTACATAACCTTACCTACTTAGTTCTTCATTTGTTAAGTTGTAACGTGGAACATAATTTTGTACTCCCCTACCATCGCCCACACTGTTAACTGTACATCAGTGGACCTTATGCCTTTTGTAAAAAGGTCCACCGATGTACAGTTACGAGTATAATATTGCTGTTTGTACAGACCACACCAGCTACGATGATTACACAATGATCTTATCAACGATATATATCTTACGTATTTCATATACGTCCGACGTATCATGGAAGCTTCCATTTCTCACTTCACTGAGTCTTGACAAGTGTACCTACAGGTAGACTACCAAGTTATATTATCATTATCATTCTAAATAATTCAATTTATCAATTATACACTTTAATATTTGGTTAGTAAGGTTCAAAACAGCTAATTTATAATCGGGTAAGTGAAAATAGTTCTTTTAAGGGTCATTGCGCCTAGTTAACTTTTTCAATTGAGAACTGAATATTTGTGGCTACTGTTCGATTTGCTATTTAAATTTTGATTAACCGCTTATAAAAGTTAATCAAATTTTATTGTGAATCGTGAATTGGACATTGAATTAATCATTGGTGATATTGCATGTTAATCAGTTAGGAATGTTTGGAATTTGATATATGTTTTCAGTTGTATTTTGTATTTAATTACCCACAGATTAAACACCTAATACATAGACTTACCTAAGCTACCTAAGAATAAATATCACTACTTAGTATAAAACAAACTCGCTTCCCGCTGTCTGTCTGTCCGTATGTATGTATGCTTAGATCTTTAAAACTACGCAACGAGTGATTCAAGAGGAAGGTTTATGTATAATTTGTTAACCCGTGCGAAGCCGCGGCGGGTCGCTAGTCTTCTCGTAAAACATGTTTTTTTTAATGTCCTAACATTATATGCCTCCTAAGGCAAACGAGCAGACAAATCGTCCGGTGGTAAGCAATTACCGTCGCCTATGGATACCTGTAACAGGTTGCAAGTGCGTTGCCGATCGTTAAGATGGGAGTTCAATCTTTTCTTGAAGGTATCGCTCCGGAAATACGGCGGGCGACAGTTCATTCCACAGTTTAGCTGTGTGAAACAGGAAGTTTGTTTCAATGAGCGGCGTCAGAAACTGACGTTTTCTCCTAATTACATTACATTTACAATAATTCCTTATACCTATAGGGAGTATTACTGCAATGTTTTGCCGCCAGAGTGTAGCACTAGCGACGTAAGTATACCATAGAGTAACTTATAGGTACACTATAGGTGAAAACTTGTCAAAAAACAGTTTAACGTACAGACGTTAAACTGTTTTTTGACAAGTTTTCACAGACAATAAAATATGACATCAAGGCGGTTTGTTTACAAAGGGCCTACCCGGGAAACGCGAAATCTAAACTCAGCTATCTGCCTCTTTATCGCACGAATATGCAAGAGTGATTTTCGATTTCGACAGAATGTCGACTCTCTCGTTTGCGGTAGACCCTTAGTGATAGCGGCGAGTTCGTCACGACGTAGGAACGAGGCGGCGCGTGGAGCATGGCAACCGCGGGGCGCAGAGCGAGGTGCCAGCGCTGGGCGTGGTGCCCGCGCCAGCGGCTGGCAGGCAGCGTCGGCGGCGTCGGCGGGAAAACGGCGTGACGCACACTGTAACGCTTGCGGCGGGACGCACGGCACGGACACCTGCCGGTTCACCCGCTATGTGTGCAAGGTGTGCAACAAGCAGGGACACTTGCAACGGGTGTGTCCATTAATGGCTGATACTCGTACTCACAGCGTGGAAGTTATGAATATAGCCAGTCACCGGGACACATATAGTGAGGACAGTGACATGAGTGACGAGGTAATTATCATACATGTTAATAACTTAAAGGCAGCGGATTACAAACCTATTTTTATGAAAATAAATGTGCAGGGTATTGACCTTGACATGGAATGCGATACAGGCAGTGCGATATCATGCGTCAGCAAAAAAGTTTACGAACAATTGTTTTCTCAGTTAGTACTTTATAGTAGTAATGTTAGATTACGTTATTACACTGGAGAGCTTGTAAAACCAGTCGGTGTAGTAAAACCACTGGTAAAATATAAAGATAGGCAGGAATATTTGGAGATGTATGTAATTGAAAATGGTAAATCCATGTTGATAGGCAGACAATGGCTGGCGGAATTAAATATGCCCATACCTACGCCATGCAGACCTTGCAATGTTAATAGAAACGAGGTAGATGGAAATGAGTTTAACTTGACGGATTTCAGTTCCAGATTTTGTGACGTGTTCGCGGATGGTTTGGGGCGGTTCACCGGCGGTCGCGTGAGCATCCACCTGCGGGAAGGGGCGCGGCCGGTGTTCCTGCGCGCGCGGCCCCTGGCATACGCGCTGCGCACGCCGGTGGAGCGCGCGCTGGAGCAGCTGGTGCGCGACGGCGTGCTCACCCCCGTCGACCGCTCCGACTGGGCTACACCCATTGTCCCGGTAGTAAAGAAGGATGGTAATGTAAGAATTTGCGCTGATTACAAACTGACCTTAAATAGAATGCTAGAAGTCGATCGATATCCGTTACCTAGGGTAGAAGATTTGTTAGCACGCCTGTACGGGGGGAAGCGATTTAGTAAGATCGACTTATCGCAGGCCTACGCGCAATTTGAGCTGGACGATTCTCGAAAATACACCGTGATTAATACTCATAAGGGCTTATTCCGATATAATCGTCTTGTGTATGGATTGTCCTCGAGCCCGGGTATATTTCAGAGGCGGTTGGAACAAATGTTTGCAGACTTGCCACACGTAGGCGTATTCCTTGACGACGTGATTATCACGGGCAGCGATACGGAAACGCATATTGACAATTTAGTTAAAGTTTTTGAGCGGTTGCAAGCCTATGGTTTGCGCGTAAAAAAAGAGAAATGCGCTTTCTTTGCTAAGTCGATTAATTATCTAGGGCACGTCATTAGTGAAGATGGCATACATACTTGCCCAGAAAAAGTAAAGGCCATCGAGGCCGCGCCGGCGCCACGTAATGTATCCGAATTAAGGGCCTTTATAGGGATGGTAATGTATTACGCGAAGTTCGTCGGTAATGTCAGTAGTATAATGGCACCCTTGTATAATTTATTGAAAAGTGGAGTTAAGTTCGTGTGGGATAGGGAGTGTCAGGCGGCTTTCCAAGAAATCAAGAGGGCGCTCGGGTCGAGTCAAGTGCTAACGCATTATTCAGAGGAATTGCCACTGATTTTGACTTGCGACGCATCTGGAGTGGGGGTTGCCTCGGTGATATCGCACGTCACGGAGCACGGGGAGCGGCCCGTGGCATATGCCTCGCGCACGCTTACAGCGGCGGAGCGTGCGTACGCACAAATAGACCGGGAGGCACTAGCAATTGTCTACGGAATTCGTAAATTCCACCAATACCTATACGGTCGCAAATTTATATTACGGACTGATCACAAGCCTCTCACGTACATTTTTGGAGATAAGGTCGGCATTCCGGTAATGGCAGCTTCGCGCATACAACGATGGGCGGTTCTTTTATCGGGGTACGATTATCAAATTGAATATGTTGCATCAAAACAAAATTGTGCGGACGCGCTATCGCGGTTACCTCAGGCGAAAGAGGGGGCAGCGGGTAGAGAGGAAGAAGTCACTTATGTGAATTTTGTAGAAAACTTCCTACCGGTAACTAATAATGATGTACGGGTTTCGACAGCCAAAGATAGGTTAGTGAGTAGGGTTATCACGTACGCGCAATCAGGATGGCCGGCTAGTTGTCCCGACGAAGAGATGGAGCCTTACTTTATAAGGCGTCACGAGTTATATGTAGACCGCGGCTGCTTGATGTGGGGATATCGTATGACTATTCCTAATTCGCTGCGTGAAAAGGTACTTAAACAGCTGCATATTAGTCATATGGGTATCGTTAAAATGAAATCACTGGCGCGAAGTTATGTATGGTGGCCTAACATAGACGCGGAGGTGGAGGCGTTGTGTAGAGGTTGCGAGACGTGTGCAGCGGAGGCGGTCGCACCGCCACAGGCTGCGCCAAGTTCATGGAAGTATGCTATGCAGCCCTGGACTAGGATTCACTTAGATTTTTTGCAATATAAAGGTAGGACTTATTTAATTCTCATTGACTCGACCTCTAAATGGATTGAGGTGTTTGAGATGTCACGTACAAACTCGTCTGCCGTAATTAGGGAACTGAGGGCGACTTTCGCTCGCTTTGGGCTACCGTCAGTCGTAGTTTCAGACCAAGGACCGCCTTTTACAAGCGCAGAGTTCAAACAATTCTTAATTCAAAACGGCATTGAACAGGCATTTTCACCCGCATACCACCCGGCGTCCAATGGAGCTGCAGAGCAAGCGGTAAAGTTGTGTAAACGGGCGATAAAGAAAGCGTTTAGGGACGGGGTAGATGTAGACGTCGCATTACAAACGTACCTGCTAGCGTATAGGAATAGCGTGCATAGTACCACGGGAGAAACCCCAGCGATGCTTCTACAAAAACGGAATTTACGTTCGAGGTTAGACTTATTACGTAGTGATCGTGGGCTGGAAGACCGGGTACGTGACGCGCAGCGCCGCCAGCAGGCGCAGGCCGGTCAGAGCGCGATCGCGGAGCGAAACTTGGTAACGGGAGAAACAGTTTGGGCGCGTAATTATACTGGTGCCGATAAATGGATCAAAGGTACTATCGTAGGCAAGGAGGGTTCACGTCGGTATACCCTGGATAACGGAGACGGGCGACTTCTAGTTAGACATATAGACCAACTCAGGCGCAGATCAGTTTTATCGAGCATTCCGTGCCCTACGGACCAGGGGCCCGACGGGGATGAGCAGGCTGAACAATTAGAGAGTGCCGAGGTACAACCTGCTGGGTCGGTGGATCGGGGTGAGGAAGGGACCGAGACAGTAAGGGGGGAGGAAGTAACTAATAAAACGTCGGTTACAGCTAATCCTTCCCCACGTCCTCAGCCACCAACGCGATCGCCGGTGACGCTTAGGCCGTTGCCAAGCCGTAGACATAGACTAGAAATAGATTAGTTATAATTAGTTTAAGGTACCATAGTGTTATACGTAACATTACTTCATGATTAAGTGGGGAGGTGTGATGTATGTGGGTACTTAGCCAAAAATATATAGGTAACATGTAAGTGGGTAGCTATAGATTCCTTTGTCTCGATTAAATATTGCAACGAACGGACGTGTGTTATTTCTGCAACCCTTAGTCGGACGCCACCCCCTTCATCCCTATTTCTCAATTGTGACTTATTGTGGGAGTGGCGCCCTCTACGCAGACTTTCGCGTAATATTCCCTATTGCGTCTGATACACCAGCCCTAGTAGCACGGTCGCATTTTTATCGTTTATCATTATCACTGAGCCTGTCACGTGCTAACAAGTATGAAATGCGAAAGTGACGGGCATAGTGATAGTCGATAAAAACCGGCCAAGTGCGAGTCGGACTCGCGCACGGAGGGTTCCGCACCATCAACAAAAAATAGAGCAAAACAAGCAAAAAAAACAAGCAAAAAAACGGTCACCCATCCAATTACTGACCCTGCCCGACGTTGCTTAACTTCGGTCAAAAATCACGTTTGTTGTATGGGAGCCCCACTTAAATCTTTATTTTATTCTGTTGTTATAGCGGCAACAGAAATACATCATCTGTGAAAATTTCAACTGTCTAGCTATCACGGACGGACGGACAGCGGAGTCTTAGTAATAGGGTCTCGTTTTTACCCTTTGGGTACGGAACCCTAAAAATGGAACCGTGCTGAGCCCGCTGCTGTATTGGAACGGGCTGATGATGATAAGCTTCTAGATATTTGTTTATCTCATGTCAACAATAATTGTGAGCATCAAAGGTCAACAGTATTTTGATTGTAAGTTGCCACAGTAGAGCAACGGCGTATCGGAATGGAGTGGAATTAATTAAATTACAATTCGACCTCTGCTACTGCGGGATAATTGTGTGTGGCCGCTTCGCCACCTGTAGTTGCCGAACTAGATGAGCCTTCGGGAATCTACACCAAGCATAATGAAACCGATGACAGTACAGTACAAAACCTAGTGTCAGTACTACTGTACCATCTGTACTAGTACTGTACTGTACTAGTGTAGTACTCGAATTAGGATTCGATATTAGGATTCCTAGGTTAGGCCCTAGGCAGCACTTCCACAGTGTATTGAGGAGACACGCACAGACGCACAAACTCTTGCTTCTAATTTTACTGGAGCATTCCATGACATTGACTACCGTTGTCCTATACCCTATCTATACCAACGAAATTATCTGCAGATTTGATTTGATACCCAGAAAAATAATCGTCGGCTTTGAACGCCAATAAAATTTGAATACACAAAATAAAATGCAGTCGTACGGAACTGCTTGTGGATTGCTCCTACTGCCGATGCCGCTTGGACAGCACAGTACACGGTAATTTCCTGAATAGCAGATGTATACCGAGATGAAATTTTTTGAATGATATTAGGTAATTTCCGCCTCAAGTAAGTACAGTTAGCATTAGCACTAGAAGCTAAGTGGGCGAGGTGTTCAAAATAAGTTTAACTTTTACAGAACTATCATACCTGGGGCATTACCATGATGTCCTTATTGCGATTCTGTTTAGGACCTAAACTGAATCGCTAAAGGATGGAGCTATGCGACTTATATAGCTTCCGTCCTTTAGCGATTCAGTTTAGGTTCTAAACAGAATAGAACATCAAGGTAAGGCCTGGGCCGTCTTAAACTATGCTGGGGCCTTGGGCACTCAAGAATTTGGGGCCCTTTTGGGAAGTAAAAATATCCTAAAAGTCAATGTTTTGTAGGATCTCACTTTCTATGCACGTAACCCGGTTGCTCACTGTTACTGTCTGTCCTTCGGGCCCCTGAGGATCGGGGCCTCCTGAGGATAGGGCCCTTGGCACGAGCCCCGTACTGGGTAAGGCCCCTGCTCTCTTGGGTTGGGGAATAAGCTTGCTCCTTCCAGTATTTTAACTGTCAATCCATAGGTGTCGATACATCACTCACATTGACAGCGATATATGAAGCGAGCGTCGACCCCTGCCCGACGCATTTGTTCCTATTACTAACATATGTGGCCATAGATGGACCTTCTGCCGTTGCATTAAGGTTTATTATCAGTCTGTTGATACTGTGCACGATGGTATATACCTACATGTCTGGTGCTGCGCGGGAGCATCTTGCTAATTAGGCTTTACATTTATAATGCTGTGATAGAAAAATTAAACACATGTAACGGCTTATTCATCATCTTCCCCGCGTTGTCTCGGCATTTTGCCATCTGACCTTCCAACCCAGAGGGGAAACTCGACCTTATTGGGATTAGTCCGGTTTAAGCTTGTATTCATCATCATAATATCGGTTGAATTGCACGACATTAGCCGCCCCCCATTTTGCGTCTTGACGATAGTCAGCCTATCTTGTTGGGTAGCTTGGATTGATTAAACTAGACGTATGTGTTAGAGTGATGGTCAACATATAAAATAAAATGAAAGACCAGAAAACATCCGAACAGATAACTTGACCACACAATCAGTTCTTAATAATAATATCATCATCGACATCAGCACCGCCTGCTTCATAATTCACATGTCTGTTTTTAAATGCATAAAATTCAATATGATAAGTATTGGATAGAGATACATAAATGTATGTTGTCTGCGTCTATCTTTAATCAATTGTTTTTCTTTAAGCTATTTGGTCAAACCAAATTGTCAGTAAATAAAAACAAACTAAACTATACTCATCCTTTTCTTTCGGGTGCTAGTACTAGTGTAAGACAAAGATAGTATGATTGTCTCTATGTTTGAAATGAGACGGTCCTTTGACAAACTATACATCTTTTAATCGAATTTAAACTGTTGTGAGACATGCTAACATTGAATAATTACACTGACTGACTACATTGATTGATTACATTGACTGTTAGTGCTTGAGAAAGGAGACCTAGGCTCTCCGAAACATGTCGCGCGAGTGACTTAAAACAAGTGACTCTAAACCGTAAAATTATTCAATGTATATATATATACATCTTTTACTGAGGTGTGCCAGTAAAGAGTAGGTACACTATACTCGACTGTGTTCTCTTCGCACAAAATGGTTACATACAATTAAGTATCTTGTTTATCTGTTGAGCCCTGCATGTCACTTTACCTACCTATCATCTATCATTCATTTAACGAAGACGAAAGATAAAAAATATATACCCTTCAAAAGGGAGAATAATTTCAGGAACATCACAAGAAAGCTATCACCAGTCACCAGTGTATCAAATTAGATAAACTCAAACCACAAGACTTGACAAGTGACCGGCAGCAGACCGCCCAGTAGCAGCCAATATTACCCACCCATTGTCAAAACTTATTGGGCAGAAGTTAATTTCCAAATTCGCATAACTTCGCAAAAACCCCTAGAAAACCAACTTTATTTACAGCTTTAAACACAAGCAAACGCTCTTAAATCCTAAGCTATAAGAATCATTTTGAATTTGACGAAATGTAATCAATAGGCAAGCGTAGCATTTTTTTTGTAGAAATGTCATTATTATAATCCCTTTTCGGATTCATAAGTTGTTTGTTTGTAAAATATCAGTTGAAAGGGAAAGGATGGGTTCTAAGAAATGGCATTATTATAATTTTATAAACTTCTTAGTTAGGGCACCTTTTGATGAGTTCTTTAGGTTATGCTCTTACTAAAGTAAGTTGGTAATTGGTTTGGAGGTAGAACAGTTAAATATGAGCAATATCCTAGGGGAGAAATAGGAGAAATGCGTGCAAAAACCGATTTTATTATTTTTCATCTCTCATGCTCTGTAGGTAAGTGGGAAATTGTTGTTCTAAGAAGTGTGCAGAAAATCGGGGAGAAAAACTAAACTAAAACTATCTCCATAGCAAATTTGATCTAAATCGATTCAGCGGTTATTGATTCCCCATACAAACTTCCACCCCCCTTTTCACCCCCTTAAAAAGGGTGATTTCTGGGATAAAAACTATCTCTATGCATCAATTAAACTAAATTGGTTCAGCAGTATAAGCGTGAAGAGGTCACAGACAGACAGACAGACGCATTAGTATGAATTAGTTGGATAATAATGATTAGGGAGGTTATATAGTACCTACCTAAAGGGGCCCACTGATTATCAGACCGCCGGACGATATCAGCCTGTCAGTTGTTCGGAACTGTCAACTTTTTGTTCTAACTGAAAGGCCGATACCGTCCGGCGGACTGTTAATCAGTGGGCCCCTTAAGTAGTTAGTAGGTAGCTACCTAGCTATATACATAGTTTTTTTGAGAGGGTCTGGAATAATTTGCTTGTCAGGATGTCGCCGTCGACGGATACGTCTGGATACTTAGGTAATCTAATTTCCATCATCCACTATTTTCAACTGCTGCTGTTTGATCCAGTCCATCACACATCACACATCAAATTAAGGCCAGCCCGCAAACCATCATCATGCCTTTGACAGCATCAACCCAAAACGTCGAACATTCTTCACCCCTTACGCTCTTTCGTTAAACGCCAACATAGACGACAGTGCCAAGCTAAAACATCGAACATTCTTTACCATGCCCTGTCACTTACGACCTTTTGTTAGTCGGAGAATGCTCGTTGCCGATTGGTTGAGCATGTGGGTTGTCGCGGCGCCGGCGTCGGTTGACGTTTTTATAGCGAAGTGGACGTCAAACTTTGCGGGCTGACGTTTTTAGTTTAGAGTTTTAGTTAAAGCGATAGGTGATGCTTCATTATGAAATGTTAAGGGGCCCACTGATTAACAGTCCGCCGGGCGATATCGGCCTGTCAGTTAGAACAAAAAGTTGACAGCTCCGAAGAACTGACAGGCCGATATTGTCCGGCGGACTGGTAATCAGTGGGCCCCTTTAAAGGCCACCCCGTAAGTACTAGCGTCTTCCGAGTTTCCGAAACGTCTTCTATCGCCGAAAATTGTTATAATTTTTTTTTTATTCAAGTGGTACAACTAAATAGGCTAGTGTTTGAAACGATGTATCGTTTTTATTCGTGTAATTTTATTACTAATAGGTTTCGTGTCATAAAATTGGTAGGTATGGGTATTTTTTGGTTCACGCATGATAAGATTTCGCAGAAGTCCAAACCTTCCATCGCTAATCGGTTCTTTGACGACGACTCGATTTGATTACGGGACTTCTCGACACCTTCTCGGGTTCGGCCGATCCATCATCGTGACACGTCGAGGCGGTTCTCAAACCTTAACCTATGACGACCGGTCTGGCCTAGTGGGTTAGTGACCCTGCCTGTGAAGCCGCGATCCTGGGTTCGAATTCCAGTAAGGGCATTTATTTGTGTGATGAGCACAGATATTTGTTCCTGAGTCATGGTTGTTTTCTATGTATTTAAGTCTTACCGTGGGGCTTAGTCAATTTGTGTAATAATGTCCTATAATATTTATTTTATTTATTTAACCTTGGGACCTCGGGGAAATGGGACTGTTGACAAAGATGTTCAAACTGGAAAAAATAAAAGATTATAAGTTTTTGTCTTATAAACTTAGGTATTAGGTAACCGACTTGGAGATCTACAAAGATAAGCGCCATCATGAAGATGAAAGTGGAGGACCCGCGATATCGCCTTTCCATACAAACGTTGTCCTCATTTTCCTCTCTGAATTAAATAGTCAATTAATGAAAATATTTACATACAATTTGTTGTATATATCGACCAGGGATGTTGCGAACATCCGCATCCGCATCCGCAACCGCGGAACTTCCGCATTATTTTCAACATCCGCATCCGCATCCGCATAAAATCGATGCGGAGCTTATGCGGATGCGGATGTCGAACAAGTCGGTACAGGAACGTCTTAGCGGCGGCGTAAGTGCTAAGTAATTTCGTCATTACCTATCTTGGAGGATACAACTAAACGGAGTAGCCATTAACAGGCTTTCCCCTCTGTCGAAAATAGGCGGCCAACGGTCATACACAATGTATGGACTGACGTTTATCTGACATGGCTATTTTTACGTTACGCATACATTTGACGTTCCCCTCCCCCGCAAAAATCGGCAGACCGTTTTGTACAAAAAATTACAGACATGGCGTCTCCGTTTGATTATATCCTCCAAGTTACCTATAACGAAATCGTATAGATCAGCCATTCTCAAAGTGTGTTGGGTTCCGCGACACCCCTGCAGGGGTTCCGCAAGAATTTAGAATAATAAAATAAGCATAATTATTATGCTTATTAATAAAAAATACACTTCTAAAAACTATTGTTTTATTGTAGGGTTCCATCAAGTATTTCGCTTTCCAAAAGGGTTCCGTCAAAAAAAAAGATTGAGAACCGCTGGTCTAGATCTAGAAAAGTCGGCTAAGTTACTGTTTATTAAATATAACGCACCTATATTCTTGCTCAAATACTAAACGCTTGGTTTTTTTTAATAAAAAAAAATACTAAAAATGTAATATTTGACGTTTTCTAAGTACCTAATCTTGACATCCGCATCCGCATCCGCATCCGCGGATGTGAGCCTTTAAATATCCGCATCCGCATCCGCGGATGTCAAAAAATCTGCATCCGCAACATCCCTGATATCGACCACAGCTATGCCACTCCGTTAGAATTTTTTTTCGAATTTTTAATTATTATAAGAGTTAGTGAGCATTTAAAAATTTGTATGAAATCTGTTTTTCGCTCCTAACTTTTGCCATGCCAAAACATATAAAAAAGTTAAACGTAGGGGCATAGCTATGGTTAATATACATCCAATTATGAGAAAATATTTTCCATAACATTAATATCAGTACCTATGGTTAAGACAAGAATGTGTTTAAAAAAACTTGTGGGATTTATAGGTCCTGTGATACATAAATGTGACAAAGTAACTTTGCACTATAACCTGAGTGCTTAATAAACAAAAACCGATAATAATTCAGCAGTACAGGTAGTGGGTTGACTCCGTATCAGAATATTCGCTGATGTATCATATTTCTTTTGTACAAAGCAGCATCTAAATCGGTCGATCTGTTTTGTAATAAATGGTCAAACTAAATTTATAAGTGATCTCTTCTCTTGCGTTAATTATAGGTAAAAATCAATAATTTTTCTAATGTAGCCTTCCAAAGTTTGAGTATCTTCATGGTCTTGGGCGGTCGCGCGTTGTCACCCGACTAATTATCGCTACACGACGATTATTCCGAATAATTAGGTCGGCGAGCTCACAAACACGCATATCTAAGGTGTATATCTAATATAGCGTTCAAACGAGGCGCCATTGCCGTTTCTAAACGGAGATACTAGGCTAAAATTACTGCTTTGGTTTTTGGGTGAGACTTGAACTCACGGCCTCTGGATCGAAAAATTAAATACCTATATATTCGTTTAATAGCATCGTTCGCAGACGTTTCTGCTTGTTAAAAATTAATTTGGAGACACAAGGGTCGGACTAAGCTGACTCTGCATGACATTTGCAATGAAATGTCACCAATTACGGCACGGGTTACACAAAACCTTATCAAATTATACACCTAAATCTTGCGCAATGAAAATCCGTTCAGTAGTTTTGGAGTTTATCCCGAACATACCTACAGACAGACGCAGCGGGGCACTTTGTTTTATAAGATGCAGTGAAATGACGTTTATAATGACACTACCTCACTGTGTTCCGTTCCAATTGGTATAAAGTTAGCTAAGACGGACGCTAGGGGGCCTAGTCACCGTGACAATCGTTGATAAAAACGACAACCGACATTCAAATAATGAATAATCCTCTATAGATCGCATTTTTCAACCGATTCTTCTGAAATTTTGTGAATAGGTCCGATCCCATAATTATGAGGATTATTTCAGATTTAGGATTATTTCAAAATTGCGAAACCAATGAGCCATTATACATATATTGTATGTATATAATAAAAGCAAGATGACGTGTCATTCGGCTGGATTTTAATTATATGAGTAGGAATTGTCGGATAAAACCAAACTTATTAGCATTGTGTCGGTCTGTCATCTACAACCCTCGTTATCTCTAAAAATTAAATAACTAAAAATCGTTAAATACTAATTCCGATCCATTTCTTATCATCATCATCTAAAAGTTTTCTTTACCAAAAACCCTTCCAAAAATGCAAGGGAATTTGAACTTTATACACTCGGTATAAAATGCATGGGAGTTGTAAAACTGTCAAATGTGAGAAAGTTTTTTTATAGGCGGTGATCGGTCGACATTTTGACAATTTTGTTCTCCAAAATGTCAAGCAGTTTGAAGACCACCAAAAAGTAAGATTTCATGATAACTTTATTGGCAATCTAATTAGTGAAAATGTATTTGTGAGTTGTTTGTAAATTCTTTATTGATAAACATAAAAAAATAAGAACAGAATTAACACCTACTAAATTAACTAAAAATAAAATAAAATAAAATATTAATTAAATAAAAATAGCTAGAGTCAGACCAAGAAAAGTCTGCAGCGGATTTGATAGCCCACGCAGTGCAAGTGTTATTTTAAACGTCAAACTTCTATGAAATTATGACGTATATATAACACTTGCACTGCGTGGGCTATCAAATCCGCTGCAGACTTTTATTGGTCCGACTCTACCTAAAATATCTAAGTTGTTTGTTACAAACCTTAGAGGATATAATCAAACGGAGACGCCTTGTCTGTAATTTTCTGTACAAAACAGTCTGCCGATTTTTGCTGGGGAGGGGAACGTCAAATGTATGCGTAACGTAAAAATAGCCATGTCAGATAAACGTCAGTCCATACATTGTGTATGACCGTTGGCCGCCTATTTTCGACAGAGGGGAAAGCTTGTTAATGGCTACTCCGTTTAGTTGTATCCTCCAAGTTACAAGTCTAAGTTCTAAGTCTGAGAGGGTTACCGTATTGATACGGTCCAAAGTAAAGAGGCCACTTAGGGCCTCCGGAGGCGGTGGTCCGCCAACACGGACGTGCTGGTGGGCTGTAGAAGTAAAGCGCGAGCGTTCCTACAGCCCTCCGCTAAAACACAATGGCGGCAGACGGGGGGGTTGTTTAGTGGGTCTCATCAGCCCCAAGGAGTCCCACATAACCACTCGGGTCCGTCCCCGCACCCGAGTGGTATGCGTAATTGCATTTTTCCCCTCCTTAACAAAAAAAAAAAGGTAAGAACCCCTAAGAACTTTATGTGTCAAGAGAAATATCCAACAAAATATTTGTAAATCCTCACAGGAAAGTCACACACTAACAAGTTTCTATACAAAAATTTGTCAACATAAGAAACATCTTCTTAAGCGTAATATTATCAAATGGTCACCAATTTAAACATAAAATAACTCTAGTAGAGTTCGTATAATTAAGCTGCTATTTTCATAGAAATTTGACATTAATGCGACAGCCACACTTAATCATTGCAAATGCCATGCATAGTTGGTTCGACTCTACAAATAACAAATATCATCATGTAACTCACACCATTAACTTATCTCAGTAAAGCAACAATAAAATACCTACATCCATAGCGCACAATCAACCCACTGAATGCAGTAAACGTATAATTTCAACAAACACCTACCTCTAAGAGCCGTCAAAGAGATGCCGACAACATAAAGAAGCTTTAAAAAATAATCCCCCCAAGTATCAAATAATAAACTTGGTAGCAAGTGAATTTTGGGGATCGGGTTGCGTTCCCGGCGCGGCACGAATAAAATACCTTTTTTTGGGTTCCAAATTCAAATATGAGGACGAGAGCCGGTAAAAAAGGATGGAGTTTTACTTTCGTTTTAAATGGTAGTGAGATAATAATACATGTTAAAAAGTACTTGTTTATTTGGATTTTTGTTGAAAGGAAAGGTTCCGTTTTCAGAGTTACCTTCCATAATGTTGTGAGGGATGTAAGTTAATACCAAACTATAGTAGTTTGGTAACTGCCTATTATATTTAGTCGTATCTTGCTTGATGGTTACTATATCATAGTATCAGTATGAGTAATATTGTCACATTTAAACGTAGTATTCCTACCCCCTACAGCTAGACTGTGGAATGAACTGTCTGTGGTATTTCCGGACCGATACGACCTTAAAACTTTCAAGAAAAGAGCGTATTATGGGAGCATTTTAAAGGCCGGCAACGCAATTTTAAACCCTCTGGTGTTGCAGGTGTCCATGGGCAACGGTAATCGCTTACCATCAGGCGATATGTCTGCTCGATCGTTGGCATACCATGAAAAAAATAGGTATGTTAATTTCAAAAACTACTTACTATTTATGAAATTGAACTTGAACCATGCGTCACGTGAAGTATGACGGGGTCGGATTAACAAAATCATAAAAACGCTTCCACTTAATTATGCATTCATCGCGTCCGATGCAAGAACGTAATGAAATACCCCACAACAGGCCATCGAGATAACCGGCGATTAAAAATTAAATTCCAATTTCGAAATAACTCATTCGAAATACGAACGTAGCCTTATGGATTCTAAGTTTAAATTAGGAACGCGCTGGCCGGTGATTGGGCACAGATAAAGAAAAAAAGCGGCCAAGTGCGAGTCGGACTCGCCCATGAAGGGTTCCGTATTTAGGCGATTTATGACGTATAAAAAAAAACTACTTACTAGATCTCGTTCAAACTAATTTTCGGTGGAAGTTTACATGGTAATGTACATCATATATTTTTTTTAGTTTTATCATTCTCTTATTTTAGAAGTTACAGGGGGGGGACACACATTTTACCACTTTGGAAGTGTCTCTCGCGCAAACTATTCAGTTTAGAAAAAAATGATATTAGAAACCTCAATATCATTTTTGAAGACCTATCCATAGATACCCCACACGTATGGGTTTGATGAAAAAAAATTTTTTGAGTTTCAGTTCGAAGTATGGGGAACCCCAAAAATTTATTGTTTTTTTCTATTTTTGTGTGAAAATCTTAATGCGGTTCACAGAATACATCTACTTACCAAGTTTCAACAGTATAGTTCTTATAGTTTCGGAGAAAAGTGGCTGTGACATACGGACGGACAGACAGACGGACAGACGGACAGACGGACAGACGGACAGACAGACAGACAGACAGACATGACGAATCTATAAGGGTTCCGTTTTTTGCCATTTGGCTACGGAACCCTAAAAAGGCGGTGTTTGAATAACGAACGTCACGTCAAGTGAAACGTTAAATTGTGACAGTTTCTGCGCGGGCGAGCGCGAGCGTTGCTCCTGAGTTCTTGGAATTGCAGTGGTAAAACAATTGGAGATACTCTGATGTGAGTTATGGGCAATTGAGAACGATGATGCGAGCTCATTATGTTTGCTTGAATCAGGAATGCTAAACGTCTACTAAAACAAGCCATTAATAAGTACCTACCCAACAATAAGTCAATAACATAATTTCAATTTGGATTATGTACTAGGTCTAACACTGTAAAATAATATTTTTATTTTTGCATTCGAATTCGTTGTAAGTTGTAAGCAAGCGAACGAGCCGTCTGATGGGAAGCGGTCATCGCGGCCCATGGACAAGATCAGAAGATTTCAGAGGAGCAACTTACTCCTCGCTTCTTGAAGAATGAAGAACCCCATGTGATGCTGCAAAGGTAAATAATAATATGGTAAGTATAGTAAATTATCGATAGTTTGCGAGTTTTGCGACAGACGGACAGACAAACAACTTTGTTCCCTTATCTATTCCGTTTTTGCTCATTTTGGTTCCAATGCCCGGACGTCCTACCCGCACTTACTTTTTTTGTAAAAAGGGCTAGGTAAGTAATTTCTACAAACTAAAAAAAAAACAGTTTCCCATAATCATAGACCAATAATGTGACAGATGATATTTCGCAGCCCATTACCCGCAAGCTATTATAGATTTGTCTACATGATCACACAGACAGGCCAGCAATTGTTATATTACTCACTAGGACGGAAACGAATTAAGTTTTCACAATCCATATTCGCAGGTGAATGGGTTTTGACGGTTTTTACGTGACGTTTCTTCTAACGATGTTTTTTATTTGACAGATGACGTTTAATTGATATCATATACTTACCTAATTATATGAAAATATTTCGAAAGTTACGGACACCATACGATTATTGTGCCATTCTCAATCAAAAGGGTACTTATTGGCGATTGTCAATAAGGCGCTATTTCCATAAAGCTCCAATTTTCAAATCAACCTAATCGACAACCGACAATGTGGTACCTTTTGATTGAAAACATCACAATTGTCTGAAGTGAATGGAATTGACTATTAAAATGTACACTAAGAACGAAAGTTGGTTAAAGTTAACCAAAAACCATTTTAATTAAATAAATGAGACTTACACAGTCACACATACATGTCAAGCCCAATTCTTAACCACAGGTACAAAATTTGGCTAACCGTGGTTTGTGGTTTCGTTTCAAACTTTAACTTATAGAAATACCTACGTAACCATAAGGCTGCCTATTGTATAAAACCTTTACTTTAAGGGTCCTACCCACCGAGCCTCTGTTTAAATTGAAAATATGAAATAACTTTGTAAACATCTAAGACCTTTGTAGGTATCTTGAAACGTTTTGATACTTGTTAGGAAGGATTTAGTTACAAATATTTAAAGAAAACAAAGGTTTTTTTATTAGGATGTAATGTGGTTATAAAAGTTTTAAAGGGAATGTTTGGTTTTTTATATTAAATGAAATTTTAAATATATTACCGACCATAATGTGTGTTCAAATAGTTACTCCTAAATTCTAAATTATATATAATAGTCATTAAAACATAAAATGTGAAGTTAACGTAATGATTTCATTTCTTAAGAAAAAGGTTACTCAACAATACATACGTGACGTGAATAACATGATGTATTTTCTATGATGTTTCTTTGATGCTACCTTATCTTTGATTTTATCTTTTTTACCTGATTATTTAAAGCTAACTAAAAACTGTTATATTAGGCAATATAACCATTGTAACTATTTCAAACTCTGGAAACTAAAAGCGTTACATTGCTTGAAATCGGTTATAGTATATTTTGATTTGAAGCGTTCGCTCTGATTCTTACAGTTCCAAATAGCCCTAGACATTTCAATAACTCTACCTTAGATAGAGTCGCACCAGGTTAACTCTGCATGGCATTTGTAATGACAAAGCGTGTAAATTTCTACATTGATGTTAAAGGAAAATATGACGTCCATGATGACACTTTCACTTTGTTCTGTTCAAGTCGATGGAAAGTTAGCGTAGACGGACTCGAGTTGGTTCTTGATAGACCTTTCAATGGGATCGTCAGATTGATCCCCATTCATTTCTTACAAGTACCAAGACTTCCCGTTACCCTATGCTCCAGAAGCCCAATGCAGCGAAGCGTGCTAACAAAGTTACGGCGGTTGGTGAAGTGAACTATGAAAATAGGATTTCTTCACCCCCTCCACCTGGCGAGAGGGGGGGGGGGGATTAGGAAGATTATCGAGAATTGATATCCAGCGGTGTTGTTACGTAGTTTCTAGGGGTTTTAACGGGGGCAGTCAAATTGTCAACGGAATATTTTGTTCACGTTGGTTTTTCGAGGCCAGCGGGAGTTAAAAATTAATATATAAATATTATAGGACATTCTTATACAGATTGACTAAGTCCAACACAGTAAGCTCAAGAAGGCTTGTGTTATGGGTACGCCTCGGGTACCTACGCAGACAACGATATATATATTTAATAGGTATACAAAAACATAGACAACACCCAAGACTCAGAAATTATGATTACCTGTTTACCTGTGAACATTTTCTCGGATTTCTTAAATAAATATGATAAATGCAACCAAATATAATATAAAATACAGTCTCTAAACTTTGTCAATATTTCCCCCCAAACTTAGCAGGCTTTGTAAACACAGTTATTTTCTACACAATAGCTGTGTATTTAGTACACATTCTATCTAATCACTACACCTTATAAAACAAAATCCCCCGCCGCGTCTGTCTGTATGTTCGCGATAAACTCAAAGACTATTGAACGGATTTTCATGCGGTTTTCACCTATCAATAGAGTGATTCTTGAGGAAGGTTTAGGTGTATAATTTGTTAAGGTTTTGTGTAACCCGTGCGAAGCCGGGGCGGGTCGCTAGTATCTAATAATGGTCACCTTTCTCAAGTAGCAAGTTTACGATTTTTCACATACTTAAAAGTATTCCAACTCTTACCATGTGGTTGTTTATGCCTAGGAATCCTCTAGACGGAGTTTAGAGCAATTATTTCATGAAACCGATGCTGCCAAAAATACGGGGGTGCGGGGGGACGAGGTGAGCGAATCCCGTGCCGTGATTGGTCCGTTCAAAGACACGGACCAATCACGGCACGGGATTGACTCGAAGATGGAGTAAAACTACCGTATAAGTGGTAGAGGGGGTGGCGTTACTATGCTCAGTCTAGAGGATGTCTTGTCTGTGTTTATGCTTATAAACAGACAGTAAAACCTATCACTATTTTAGAATTATTATATGTATGGTGGCCACAGTATGAGTGCCGCAAGACGGGCGAGGACCTGGTAGGCCCAGACGGAGATGGCGGGACGATCGACCTGGACACATATCTCAACGATTGGCCGGAGATTGCTCAAGACAGAAACGAGTGGAGATCGAGGGGGGAGGTCTTTGCCCAGCAATGGGACACTGTATAGGCTTCATTCACTATTACTACATAGTATAAAACAAAGTCGCTTCTCATTCTATTTAGACAATTTATAAATAAAAAATAATTAAAAAATTTAAATTAAACAAAAATAAAACCAAAATAAAATAACTTAATATAATATCTTTTTTAAAAAAAGGGAACCGCCTTCAAAAAACCAACCCACTGAAAAGTACAAAATAATTTTTATATGGCACCCCTTTACGTGTCCAGTCCCTATCCCGTCGTAAAGCAAATTTTTGCCAAAAAGTAATTAATACCTAATAATAAGAAAATTAATAATCATCCGGGTAATTACTTAGTTTTTAAAGTCGGTGCCAAACCAAAATGTTTGAAGACATACTTAGTTTACTCATTAATTTAGTTCTTGTAGGTACTACGTACACGTATTTTATTTCTGATTGGTAGTAAATACTGTTTTTGGTTTGGTACCTACCAGGTCCAATTGGTTTTTCAAACCATCCATGTACTGTACACTAAAACCTTCTCCGGAATGTAACAAACACTTTTCTGAAAACCGCATCAAAATCGGTTCAGCCAAACGCGAGATAATCACGAACAAACATCCACACATACATACGTACATACGGGTCGAACTGAGAACGTCCTTTTTTTAAAGGCAGTTAGAAAAAAGTTCATCGACCCACCTAGTGGAACTCTGCAACATAGGCACACGACGACAAGTCGGTTAATCAAAACAAAGTGTGCCTATGTTGCACCAAACCTAAGTTCCACTTGTTACAGCAAGGGTTCAGCATCAGCTCTATCTTGGGTACTGCTCTCCCAAGTGCTCATCAAGATGTGACAGATGACCAAAATAGCGTGGGCCTATGTTGCACCAAACCTGAGTTCCACTAGGTACAGCCAGGGTTCAGCATCAGCTCTATTTCGGGTACTGTTCTCCTGAGTGCTCATCAAGATGTGACGGATGACCTAAATAGCGTGGGCCTATGTTGCACCAACCCTGAGTTCCATTAGGTACCTACAGCCAGGGTTCAGCATCAGCTCTATCTTGGGTACTGCTTTCCCAAGTGCTCATCAAGATGTGACGGATGGCCAAAATAGCGTTGGCCTATGTTGCACCAAACCTGAGTTCCACTAGGTAGAGCCAGGGTTCAGCATCAGCTCTATCTTGGGTACTGCTCTCCCAACTGCTGATCATGATGTGATAGATGACCAAAATAGCGTGGGCCTATGTTGCACCAAACCTGAGTTCCACTAAGTGAAGCCAGGGTTCAGCATCAGCTCTATCTTGGGTACTGCTCTCCCAAGTGCTCATCAAGATGTGGAGGATGACCAAAATAGCATGGGCCTATGTTGCACCAAACCTGAGTTCCACTAGGTACAGCCAGGGTTCAGCATCAGCTCTATCTTGGGTACTGCTCTCCCAAGTGCTCATCAAGATGTGACGGATGACCAAAATAGCGTGGGCCTATGTTGCACCAAACCTGAGTTGCACTAGGTTACATCCCGAGTTCCACTAGGTACATCCAGGGTTCAGCATCAGCTCTATCTTGGGTACTGCTCTCCCAAGTGCTCATCAAGGCGTGTCGGATGACCAAAACAGCGTGAGCCTATGTTGCACCAAACCTGAGTTCCACTAGATACAGCCAGGGTTCAGCATCAGCTCATATCTATGTATACTAAAACTTCTCCAGAATATAAGAAACACTTTTCTGAAAACCGCATCAAAATCGGTTCAGCCAAACGCGAGATAATCGCGAACAAATATACATACATACATACATACATACATACGGGTCAAACTAAGAACCTCCTTTTTTTTTGAAGGCGGTTAAAAAGGGTCCGTACTGGCAACTATTCTTGTTCAGATGGAACAACATGTTTATATAATTTTTTACTGTGGGAATAAATCTTACCTAATCAGAGTAATTATTAACCCAAAAAAAGTTTTTTTTTTAACTGAAACCTTTCACCAAAATTAACCTTTATCTCGGCTTCTAAGGCATACCGCTTTAAAAAAATCTAAACAATATACTTGTACAAACAGTAAAAACGCAAGATTATAGCTTTATGCGCCCGCGCCGGTTAGCGATGCGCAAACGCACCGAAAACATGTAATACGCCGCCCCTATTGTACCGGGCTTTGTGGATCCTACCGCTAATTTTAAAAAGAATATCCGTGTCTATGACTTGCACAATACAGCCAAAAGCTTAATCCAGTATTCAGAAAGTTTTGCAAGAGCAGTGAGAAAGTGTTATATGTATGTACATGTAAGTTATTTATCTTCCTCTAGTGGACAGCTCTTTTTGTCTTTGGAAGTCGTAGAGCCACCCCTCACTAGTGTCTCCCGAGCGTCGGCGTCTAGACAACTCTATGGCTGCTGCTCGACGCAGCGTTGGCGCAACTGCGCAGCGACGCCATTTTCCACAGCGCTGACTTGACGCCGACGCTCAAAAAACGCTAGTATGAGGTGGGGCGACGCGTCGTGTATAGGTTTTAGAATCTAGGGTTGAGGTTAGAGGCGGAATGGATGTTACGTAGAGGATTGCTGATGCGCAAACGCACCGAAAACATGTACCTAATACGCCGCCCCTATTGTACCGGGCTTTGTGGATCCTACCGCTAGTTTTAAAAAGAATATCCGTGTCTATGACTTGTAAAATACAGCCGTGAGCTTAGTCCAGCATTCAGAAAACAGCGACGGGATATAAAAAATAGAAGATGCTTTCAGTACATTTTTGACTTCGGAAAACGGTGCATTGTGACTGTGACGTTGTCAAAGTCATTGCACGCAATCAGAGTGACTTTTGCGATAGTTGCGGTACAATATACATAGGTACACGTGGGGTCATTTTTGAGCTCCAATCAGACTTCTATAGTTATACTTAGGTACTCGTTTTCTGGGGTGAGGGCCTGGAAATCTGTATTTTCGACGCCTAGTTCAGACTCCAGTATCTTACAAAGGATATAAATCTATTTATTTAGTCGTATGGCATGTTTTACAAAATAGGCAATATTTTACATATATACAATTATCGCGAAACAATAAAAGATGTCCAAAACAATACAATTATAGGTCAACATTTAAACAGTTGAGCCACGCTGCTGAAATAATAGGCAAAATACAAATCTAAGTTGTCCCTTACTCTATTTAAAAGTTAATATTGTTAAATGTATCTTTTGTGAGGTGAAAATAAATATATTTTATTTATTCTAGTTCGTTATCAGAAAGTTTTGCAAGAGCAGAAAGCATCTGTTTACTACAGGAAGATGGTTATATAGACGGGTCAACTTTATTTAGAAATCAGAGGCATAATAATTAAATTATTTAAATGAGCTTAATCAACGCGTACTGAGAACAGCGCCATCTTTTGGGTGGTAGAAACTTCGCTCCCTCATAGTCTCAGAAAACTCTTGTGACGCCATCTGTCGTATGGTAACAAAACACTGCCGCCCTCTGAGGAGGGAAGCAGCCCTCCTTTTATTTGCACATTTTCCGGAGAGTTGCGAAATATCGCAGGAAAATGAATACAGATGGCGCTAGTAGTTTCAAAGTGAAATGCTTAATTCTTATTAGAAAGTCTTATTTGGAGTTCTAAGGTAGGTAGGTTGACTTGACAGAACAACGTGATGGTCATTATAAACGTCATATTTCATAGAAATTTGACAGAAATGCGGACATCGCCACACTTGGTCATTGCAAATGCCATGCATTAGCTTGGTTTGACTGTAAGAATTATCTGTTCCCTTGTATTAGACTTCATCATGGGTACTTATTTAACATAGGTATTGTTCTTTTTGTAATTTCATCCCAGATGAGCTTTACATTTTCCTATTAACTTGGAAATACTTATTACAATAACATGTTAACCAGGCTACCTGGCAATCCTGGCATTCAGAAAAGGGGGTAAAAATAAAAGTAAAGTACCTATACCTATCCTTGGTCAAGCCTGCCGGTCGGCCCATTGGCTCGGATACACATTTTCTGAAACGGCTTATCTTATTAAAATATTTACGGCACTTACGCCCTTTTACGATAGCGATTATGCCTTTAAAGAATATTTTATCACTTTACATTGAGGTATTTCTGTTGTAAGGACCCCGTATTTTTGCACGTACAAAGCTCGTATATTTTGTATAGGCTGAAATTGTCGCAGAAAAAATGTAAGGTCTTGTGGCAAGTTAAACACGTAGCAAATCACAGATACCGAAGTCAGGGGCCAATTCGACTCGAGTGGCTATCATACTTATCGCTGCTTTTGCCATAAACCGACTAAACTGTCAATTGCTGCTTTTGACAGATTCCACACAATTATAAACGTATTTAACTATAACAATATCTTTATATTGACAAATTACCGCGATAGTTAGTCATGAAATAAAACTATTAAAACGGATTATTCGCGTATAAACTCGATATATGCGATATAATACGTTTTAATAGTTTTATTTCTATATAGTTCTGTTCCAATTCCGTCTACTTTTAGCGGTAAATTGACTTGATACTCGTATTAGGTATATGCACATACCTATCCAATTTCAATGTTACGATCGTTACATAATAACTAAGTACTGTCAAGAAAATAGCCTGTATTCAACATGAAATTCTAAAACTTAGACACGTGCAACTGACGCGAAACTTTCCCACGCAAAACGGTTCTTAAAGAAAACGTTTTAATATCAAAATCGCTTGCAGCCCTCGATCCTCATCCCGATACAATTACACTGTCAGGCCAATTCGAGTTTTAGTTATTCGATCTGTTTCCGATATGATACTGATCTGTCAGTGTCAAAAGTGACGTTTTTGGTTGAAGAATTCTCACTTTTGACACCGACAGATCAGTATCATATAGGAAACATATTGAATAACTTAAAACTCGAATTGGCCTCGTATACTCGTTACAGCAACATCTTTAACGACCGTTCAAAGAGATATGAACCTTAAAACACGACGATATAGTTTAGATTCCAATGCCGTTCCGACCCCAAAACTTTCACCTCTTTCAATAGGAGTTTAAACCTAAATACCTTTGCGTACGAAAGCTTTCACTTTTCAGGAATCATTTCCAATTTAGAACAACCAAAAAGCGACTCTATTTTAAACTGTATATAGTATATTTTTGTAATGTCGTAGGCTTAAACTCTCGAAACCAATTCTCTAGGGTGCCAAAGGTTTAAAGCCTCCAAACAATGGATGGAACAATTCAATACTTAGCCGATTATAAATGTTTTTAGGTAATGCGCTTATCGCACGCTCTTACGACTGAAAAGCAGGGTTATAGTGAGGGGTTTGTATTAGGAACTTGTTTTTATAAATATGTATTTGATTTCTAGGCATTGAAAAGACAATAGAATTTAAATTCTCAAGATTCATACTAAAATTATTTTACAGACATATGCCTTGTCCCGTATACGTATTTGGATTGTAATTTACAGTTTCAAGGTTATTAATTCAGTAGCAAATTTTAGACATATGAAGGGTTAAACCATAAAATTAATTTATTGATAGTGTAGATACATTTTTGTATATAATGCCAGAGAAATCAGCTTTCTAGACTCCGATTACGCTAAGTTTAGCAGTGTTATACTTGGCAGTAGTTATACTTGACAGTAGTTATACTTGGCAGTGGCAAATATAGCTGGTCAAGCAAATCTTGTCAGTAAAAAAAGGCGCGAAATTCCAATTTTCTATGGGACGATATGCCTTCGCGCCTACATTTTTCAAATTTGCCGCCCTTTTCTACTGACAAGATCTGCTTGACCAAGTATACATACATTACTTACATATGCCGTAGGAATGCCATAGGTACTTGGCATGAAAATTTAGCGTGGTTATAGATTCTAGGGAGTATTACTGCAATGTTTTGCCGCCACAGTGCAGCACTAGCGGCTTTCGTAAACCATAGAGTAACTTATACATACTGCGCGTTAAACTGTTTTTTGACAAGTTTTCACAGACATTAAAATATGACATTAATACCTACATCAAGGCGGTTCGTTATAAAGGGCCTACCGGGAAACGCGAAGTCGAAACTCAGCTATGTGGCCTCTTTATCGCTCGAATATGCAAAAGTGATAGAGAGGTTAGATAACAAAATTTCGACTCTCTTTCTGGTAGACCCTTAGATTGTGACTGATTGTGGGAGTGGCGCCCCCTATGCAGAGTTTCGCGTAATTCCCTATTCGAATTCTCACGTCACTACAGTGTATGGGTGAGTATGTACCTAAACTAATTGTTGTGTTTCCAGAGATGTGACTTATTTGAAATACTTGTATTTAAAATGCAAATAAAAAATGCAAAATACCTATTTTGTATTTTGTATTTAAATACCTTTTGAAGAAAACTATTTTGTATTTTATTTGAAATAGTTTTTGGGACCTATTTTCTATTTTCAAAATACAAAATACTTTATAGTAGGTAATGTAGGTAGGAGTTACAATCTCCTCTGATGTTACAATCCTGGCAACTCTCTCATTCTTTTAACATGGAACTGTTGAATCTGTTTAGTAACGTCGCACATGATCACAAGCGTACCGAGTGGTTAAAAAAGTGGAATCTTGGGTGTTGCGAGGGTTTCAAGGTACGAGAGGAGAACAAACTTTTCTGCCCTGATGAAACACAAACGAGACGTTTTCATCACACTAACGAGAGGCATTATACTAGCTGTAAAACATTACAAATCTAAATTAATGCTTTTAAAAATTGTCGGTTATAAACCATCATCCATCCATCCTTCCGGTTAATATGAGCAAACAACTAGAAATTTGCACTTTAGATAGAGGACTGATTGACACACTGTTTTCAAAGAATAAAGAGAGTCTTTTCAATTCGGATATTCTGAGTAGGTAATACTTTTTAATTCAGACTAGGTATTCACTATTCAGAGTACCTTTTATCGCAAAGTATTTGTATTTTTAAAAAGTATTTTGAAAATACCTATTTCGTATTTTGTATTTTAAATACAAATTCAAAAACTATTTTGTATTTTGCATTTGAAATAGTATATCAAAGAAGTATTTGTATTTTGTATTTAAATACTTTTTATAAAGTATTTTTCACATCTCTGTGTGTTTCTGATTTGCCCCGAAAATGCACTTTGTTGACGACGCGACTGTCCCTTACTTCTAGAACTTCAAACATTCATAGGCTACGGTCTACGATAAATCGAATCCTAGCTCTTTCACTTAAAGTCCAGATTCCTTTGACACCGCGCGCCCGTTACGAGCGGGTGCGTATGCGCCGAGCCGAATAACGCAATAATTGGCCGAGTGCCGTGTGCGCTCACCCTTACGAAGATAAACAGGATCTCGAGAATGGTGGTAATGTTTGTGGTAATAATGAAGTTGGTAAAAATAACGTTTTTTTACACACATTCTTATAAAATATTAAACTTTCTTACTTGTTTGTTCAGACTCTTATCTATATGAGTATAATAAAACTTTGGATATAGATTATTCTTTTCGATTTGTATAATATGTCAACATATCCATGTTTGACATAGTAATAGTAGGTAAGCATATGTGTAAATGTTTACATTTAAAATGTTCATGATTGTATCTCCTGTCTGGCCGTTATTTAAATTGCAATACAAAGTACTCTACAAACATTTGTATTTTTCCACACAAGATTTTCAGTTATTTTATTTATTTTAGTTATTTATTACACAAAAGTTACAACTTTTTTGTTAAGGACAAAGCTCCACAAAACTACATTTGTTTGACTGTGGAGTCGCATTATTCTATACTTAAATAAATTTATGTTATAAAGTAATAGGCTTACATTGGGAGTTATAATACTAGGTAATGTCATGAATACTCTATAGGGTTATTTCTAGATACCTATACTATACGCCACAACAGCATGGCACGACGAAAGTACAGCGCTGTCGCTTAGAACGAATTTCCCATTCGTTCAATGTATCGATTTCCCATTCACTCTCCGTTGAGGATAACAGAGCGGCGTCTTTTCTGAATGGTGCTAAAAGGGCCTCGCTTAAAAATACTTGTATGTACATATATGTATATATAAATTTATACATAGGTAAATTCTTTGGTGAAACATTATATTCTTAAGATTTCGTTTACGCTTAAGTCCTTACAAACTAATGTTCCAAAAATATATTTATAAGCCTCTAAAATACAGACAATAAGGTCCTGTATATATACCTGTATTTTTGGAACGTTGGCTTGTAAAGATGTTTGTGAACTCGACCGCACCTAAGTATCTAAGTTAACAAATGTCACTGAAGATAATAAAATTATAGATACCTATTTCAAATTTATGGGTACTATATTATACTACTATAAAATAAACTGCCGGAGTTTTTCAGCTTTTCAATACATCAGATAAAACGACAGTCACATTTATTTTACTAGCCTTCGTAGAATATTTAAATTGTTTGTTTTTAAGGTAAAAACAATGAAACTATCGGAGTCGTTTGTGTAATTAAATATGTGTACAAAACACGAGAGGTTAAAGTGTTACCTATATTGTTTCTTTATATTTAAGTATAATTTTAAATAAAACAAAGATAAATGCAAATATATGTAGTTTTAAATGGATAAAATTAGCAACTGTAGATATTTTTAATAAACTGTTGCACAAGTATACAAAAAACACAAAAAAAAGTTAAAGCCACAAATTAACACCATAAAATAATGGACGCCACTAACCAGAACAAAATCTAGCCAATAATAATATGTCAATAATACATTTTCATAAAACGAACAATCGCTCACAACGCATTTTCGATTTTGGAACACGGAGCGTCGGGAAAATGCCGTCGGGAGGTTGCCGACGGATTCCGATAAACGCCATTCTCCCCTCCACCAATCACAGGCCAGAACACGCCCAGACAGAGAACGAGATACCGCCATGCGGGAAAGCTTAGCGCTTGAGCGAGATGGCGCATATACGTGTGTTTACATGCTATGGGGGAATATGATGCATCTGTGTTGTTTTAGTATCGGTTACTGTTCGGTTATTTATGTATTTTGTTTTTTTTCGTGATAGGTAAGGAGTGGATTAAGTTGAAATTATGTGAATATTGTATACGAGTTATTGCGTTTAGGCATTAAATTATAAGCCACATAATTTATAATGTCGGTAAAAATAATAAATAGGTATTGTACAACTTCAGAAGTTGAAGTGAAACTCTTGTAGCTTGTTGGTAATGTTTTTAAACTTGGAATTTGACATTATCGATGCGTTGCTTCCAGCCATAGACTATAGACTAGTCTATATGTGGTGTTGTCTGTGTGTGCGTGGAGGGGAAACCGCGGGAACGCACTGGCAGCGAGGTGCGTCACATTTGAAAATGGAATGCCTTTTCAACTTTTCCAGATATTCGGAGAGCATTCTTTGTTTGAATATTTCTTTTTCGTGTTCCGCACGCCATTGTTTTGATTTTGTTTTATCTGTTAGGTAATGTTTTGTTTTTGTTGATTTGTTTTAAATGAGCGGTGTTAATGAAGGAGACATTGTTGACGGGTTGGGTTGAATTTTGATGCTTTTTATAGCTACATTTGACCTTCAAGCTTTTGAATTATAAATGAGGTAAAGTTTTACGACTGTATCCGAAAACTCGTTAAATACAGTCTGGCTGACGAAAGTTAAATGTAATGTAACAAAATTATTTAACGTTATTGGTTAAAAGTACGAAAACATCCCAAGTAGCATTTAAAGCTGTATAAAAGCTGTATATAAGTTTATTTGTATACTATAAGCTGTACACTTAGGCTGTACAAAGTCTGTATAAGCACTTATACAGCCCTTATAAGTTAAAAAAGGGCCCAAATTATACAGCTTTTCGCGTTATTGGAGCTGTAGAGTAGCTGTATATAAGCTGTATAAATTGTATAATAGCTGTATTATAGCTGTAATTTGGTGTAAAGGAAACCTTAACACTACAGATAATATCTTATAAGTATGATTTAAGAATATAAGTTGTAAATAAGTTTTTAAAAAGAAATACAAGAGAATAAAAATAATTTAAAAAACTAAAATGTCTTCTTGTTCATTCGTAATATTTGTAATGGCGACAAATGTTATAAGTGGATGATAAGTAAGGGACTTTAAATATTAATAAAGGACCTTGGGAGCGGATATTATATAGGTACCTAAGTGCCGACTAATATTTATTGTGAACCTGTGTATATTTACCGGCAAAACATTCACGCGCCTGCAAAATAATCAAGAGAAACACTTTTTTTTTAATATAATTTCTTTTGCTATAGTCATTATAGTCAATTTATTTTAAGCTGGTAATCTTAAAACGGCTTTAGTTTTTGCTAAATATTAGCAAGTATTTCTTTAATTACATTTTTAAATACGTTTTTATTCATTGTAAAATGGCGACAATTTTTAAACAGCGTACAAGATAGTTGGAGAGCATTATAATCTTAGTAGCTTTACTATGTAATTAGTGGAGTAACTTTTGTAGCTTTTGGATTCAAATCAGCTTTAAAATATAATATTTTTAATCGTTTGGCTGTATTTTGGTTCTGCTTACATAAAGTATAATCCTTCAGTTTCATAATACACTCAGTGAGAACTCATAAAACTATACTATACTTATACGAGTGTCAAATTACGCCACAAAATTGCTTTAATCGGCTCTGTCAGTAATACAGATAAAAGCTGTACTATAGCTATCATTTATTCTTTTAGTTTTATAATACCCTTATAGGCAGAAGTTATACAACTACTATACTTATAGGAGAGTTAAATTACGCCATAAGAAATAGTTTTAAAACGGAGTTGACGGATACTTTTGTACAGCTACAAGTGCCAAGTGATACTACAATACAGGAAATATACAGCTTTTACGCTAAAATTAGCTTGTAGTGTCTCACAACTTTTAAAGTTTTAAAACGGAGTTGACAGATACTTTTGTACAGCTACAAGTGCCAAGTGATACTACAATACAGCCTGTATACAGCTTTAAGGATAGAATTAGCTTGTACTGTCACACAACACCTAAAGTTTTATAGTAGGTTTTTTATATTCTGATAAAGCACCTCATGTTTACGCAGTATCCTTTATAATGCTTTTATACAGCTTGAGCTGTATAATAACTGTAAAACACCTTTTATACAGCTTAAATCTTTTCTGACACTCTTATACGTCCCTTAAATTACTCTAAGTTCTAAATTGGCTGGTATATTGATTTTGCCGACACTTACATGCTACTTGGGATGTACCGTATTGCGGAGCTATTTGGAACCTGTAAGTGTAAGGCTATTTAAAATTATGAAACTTATAGGTACATTTTCAGACCTGAAGCCTGTTGATTACCTACAATTTTTTACTATTTCTGTCAATTTTTTTTAAGTAAGGTACTTAAGTAGTTCAAACAAAGCTAAGATTCTCACAGTTTCAAATAACCCCATAGAAAGTGAAATAAAATAATGTATTTTCAATATAAGTAACCTACCTATGTTGTATTTTAGGTTTACATTTACCGAACTACATATTTCACATTAAACATGCTGTAATATGAAGTTAAGGGTCAAATTATTAAAAAAGATACACTTTTCAAATTTGAATTCCACTACATATTAATTAGTAGTAATTTAGTTCACAAAAAATAAATAAGCTCACAGACCACAATCTAAATTAGACCCTTAACTACACTAAACAAGATATAAAAACTCCCTTTCACGGTCCGCCACACAAAAACAATGCGACGAACGAGTTTAAAATATTAATTATATGTACCCTCGTAATAAATTCATAATAAAGAACTGAATATGTAATCGTTGTAAGGGGAATATTAACACTAGCCCGGGGTATGAATACATTGTTTCTTATATAAGAGTTAATTAAATCATCGAGACGATATTAATGTAGTGTATATCAAAACCTATTTGAATTCCTTTCACATGAAAGTGTTATCTACTACTAGCGACACGCCCCGGCTTCGCACAGGTAAATCTTAATAAATTATATACCTAAACCTTCCTCAAGAATCGCTCTATTGACAGGTGAAAACACAAGGTTTATCATATGTCTACTATAGAGTCGGACCAAGCTAAGTGTGCATGACAGTCTCTTCCTTATATTTAGCGCCTGATGGCCCTGGTGTTAGTTGGGCCTTGCCTTATTCCCAGACAAATCTGACGGACATAGATATATGTAAGTACATGCGAAAGATATATGAAATATTTTTATATCAGTGACAACCCTACAAAGTTATTTACATTTTAAATTGAACATGTCATGTCATTCAATAGGATCTACTTGCTAGGGTTGAAACATACAGATTTTTGCACGAATGTTTATCAAACTGTATCTCAAAAACGGTTAGAAATATTAAGGCGATTAATAAGTGAAAAATAAAGTACGTATCTTAAACAGTTTGGCGTTTGCGTAAAAGTCCTTCGTTCTGTTCCACTCGATATACCTAAGACCTAAGTAGACGCCATTTTCATTTAGTAATTTATTGGATACTAGCTGTGACTTTATCTGCATGGAATGATGATGATGATTGATAAAAACTATCCTATGTCCTTCCCCAGCTCTCGAACTATCTCCATACCAGATTTCGTCTAAATCGGTTCAGCGGTTTAAGCGTGAAGACGTAACAGACAGAAAGAGGTAAACATTTCCAAACCAGCACCAACTACCCTACACCTTTGCAAAAGCGTCATAAAGCGTGTCACACACCTAACCCACGATCGTAGGCCGCGATCTAAACCGCACAAGCCGCGTTTGCGGAACGATTGACGCTAATCTGTAACCTATCGGCGAAAACGCACATCCTTTTTTAATGCACTATGGTGGACCAAGTCATAAGAGGGAGCGGATAACTTATCACCTGGCTAACGGCTCCTCTACACGATGGGCCAATATTGCTATCTCATTCTACCGCATGGCTGCGTCCCTTGGAGTGGCCGGTGTTGGCCCATCGTGTAGAGGAGCCATAAGGTATGACGTTGCATTGTACGCCTGCGCCGCTAATGAAGGCGTCGCGGAGCGGAGATGACCCACAACCCACGCGGGGGGCCGGCTTTGCTGGGGCCCTTGGGCACATAAGAATTTGGGGCCCTTTCGGAAAGTAAAGAAAGCGAATTACAGTAACTTTTTTTCTACTACGAACTTTTATTTATTATGGGTAATCAAATATACTGAAATACTGATACTGTCAGGGGGCCCCTGAGGATGGGGGCACGGACCCCGTGTGCCCTTATGGTAAAGACGGTATTGCACGCGGGTTTATATTTCTTTGATATTCTTTTGAACATCATTTACATAGGTAATTATGACTTTGACAGCAACGTGATGCTCAATAACAGAAATATAGTAAGTATCTAGGTAAGTATTTTGTAATTCTGTAGGGCTGTAGGCCTAGCACATGATTGGCGCGACAGTATTATGTATCTCGCCCGCGAGATAGACTACCCGTCAATTTCTAACTGTATTAATCAAAGTGGGACGGGTAGTCTATCTCGCGGGCGAGATACTGTAGCGCCAATCATTGTCAAATTTATCCCGCTTTCGAACTTACCCCAACGCACTTTACCTCTTCTTCTCATCCCTTGGGCCACTCTTGCCTATCGGCGTGCACAAAGCACATCCCAGCGCGTGCGGCGATGCGTGTAAGACGCGGCAGCTGCGCGTACTGTACCCATACCTCTTAGATGGACCTTAAAATATTGGTAATAAAGTTCAAAATAGGTCAGTGGCAATGATACTATGGGGTTGTATGGCTAGCTGACTGCTGGCTCTGCTGCGCTCATGATCGCCTGGTACATTTATGGGTAGCGTTTTGAAATTATACAGGCTGTCCCAAGAAGTAGTGATATACTGAAGCTGGGAGGTACCTCTACCTCCTATGGGGGTGATTCAGATAGCCCTCTAGGTCCTCACCTAGAGGGCTATCTGAAACACCCCCATGTATGTTCCGCGATTTTTCGTATTTTCGGAGTTATGATTTTTTTTATTTTTCACCTATCGCCGAGTACGATGAGATTTTTATTTATGGTGACGTGAATTATTGCGGTAGATGCTTGATTTTTTTTGTGTGCTAAGCTGATAGATAGGCCAATTCAGTATGGTAACATTTACTATCGTTAGATCTTTGAATGGAATTAAAAAAAAAATAATGCCAAGAAAGATAAAATTACCCAGTATGTTCACAACTTCAAGGGCGCTTAAAAAAAATAAAACATTGTCGTTTGTCAATATTACATACAAAATAGCCAGGGAGGCTCGCGGGCCACAAGTGACAGGTTCACGGGCCGCATGCTTATAGTCTGTTCGGAAAGAGAAGAGTCGTGGAATGTATTGGGCCCCATTCATTCCACGACTCTTCTCTTTCCGCACAGACTAACAAAATCAGATCAATACCCGATACCATAAGGTCAAAAGTTTTATGTTTTCCAAACAACGCAACTTCGATAAAATCGCACCAACAATGGAACATGCGCTAATTTTAAAATTCTACTCAAACCAAGTCAAGCTCGAAAACCCAGCACAATGACGTATAAAAAATAAATAATACTTTTTATAAAGAAAGTGTTTGTCTAAGAACAATGTACCTATAGTACCGCAGCGGGTTGTCGCTTAGACCAAAATTCTTTATATTTTTTTGCGTTTAATTTACGCATCGGCGGACTTATTTAACTTATTTTGTACCAACGGATTGTTCTTAAGACTTTTTTAACGTTTAGTTACATTGTTATTGTTGTTTAGTATTTGTAGACCGTGGAATATTAAATTGGGAGAAGTGATGAATTGCAAGTGATCGCAATGTTTTGGTGATTTAATTGATTTCAGGGTAATTTTTAGGTTATAAATAACACGGTTACCTGAAGGTCAATTCAAAGTTAACAATTTATTATGGATTTGATGTGGTTTAGATACGATGTTGGAGATCGCTCATGCTTATTGGTGCATGCGAAATGAAGTGATAGTCTTGCGTGAGATGCGCGCCGATCACTAAGACGATTGTCTAGGTCGTGTCAAAACCACAACAAACCCATAACAAGTTGTTAAATCGGAATCGGAAACGTACTCAATCTTATGTAATAGGTACCTATGTACAGTCAGCAGCAGAAGTTGCTAAGCAGGCCAGGTGTTCAAAATGATCTTGACGCGTTAAGCTCTTTATTGTTAAAAGAATAAGAACGTGTCAAAGTAATTTTGAACATCTCGCCCACTTATCAATTTCTGCTGCTGACTTTACCTACTACATATATAGTAATAAGTACCTAGTAGTAGTAATAGGTAAATATAAAATCCATCCACACCTTTTCGCCTGCCAAGTTTTACGTAAAGTGACACGGGTATAGGTAGAGCGAGCTGCAAAAGTGCATACCCAATGTATGAAATGGGCTAAGTTTTCGATTGAACCACTGTAATATTGGCATTGTAACGTTGAGCGCGCTCCAATTTCCAAAAGGCGTAAATAAACCTCGTAATTTATTATCAAAAAAAAATTACAGCTCAATCATACCAACCAGCCGCATCGAAAACCATGACACAGTATCGCGCATATCACAATGAGTAAGTAGCGAGCGTGAAATAAGGCCGACGTTGCGTCTACTTACACTCACAAGGTCGGAAGTACGTTTAGAGCGTTGTCGCATACGGCATTGCGTTATGGGGGCGCGAATTAGGGCTTGAGTCAGAAGGATGCTGTTCTTATTGGGGTTTCAGCACGCTTGTGGGCCAGGTTAAGTCTGAGCTCTGATTTTATACAATTATTAAGGACTAAGGTCGTGTTTTATACTGGACTTTTTGAAGCTATGAACGGTATGGGGAGAGAATAATATAGGAGACACCCGTGACGACGGCCGCGTGTCGCCTTTGTTGCGTCTGTTGATTTTTAACCGACTGCAACTAAGCTAGAAGGGTATCATTTCCAGCAATTTTATCCTCTAAGACTATAAATATAAGGTCTAATATTGTGTAGTTGTAGTAATGAATCGGCGTAATGCTTAGTAACGACATGATTAAGTTTTGTGCAATAATTGTGCGTGAAGTTACAATGTTAATGGCGTGGCGTGAGAGAATTTTGGCACAGACAATGACTAAAACAAATAATATTTACAATACTTACAGCTAGTACTTACACTTGTATATTTTTATTATTTAAAATTAAGTTCCTCTTTATAGAGTATGTGCGGAAAAAGGAGAGCCATAGAATGTATTGGTTCCCTTATAAGTATTCTACGACTCTTCTCTTTCCGCACTCCGCACAGAATCTACCTTAAGTTTTTTGACAGTTAAAAATCATAGGTTCATAAAAAATAAGCAGAAACAGAGAGATTGTAACTCTACAGTTCTATATTTCGGTCACCACGGTTTTATCCACGCAAATGAAAATTGACAAAGCTTAATCTGTAAAAATGCTACTAACTGTAACCAACTTCGGTAAGTGTAAGGCCTGAGTGGACGCTCGTGTTGGGCGTGCAGCGGGGCGGGGCGTGCGGCGTGCATGTTAAACAAATGCAAACGTATACGAGCGGTCTTAGTACACGGTGCTCAAATCACGTGTGAGCCCGACGCCACGCTGCACGCCCCGCCGAACGCTCCGTTTCGAGCGTCCACTCAAGCCTTGCACTAAGGATCAAATATAATGCAATTTTACCCTGAAATTGTTGAAGTTTATCCTACTTAAAGTAGAGAAATTTCACAAACACTTTTATCTTTTCGCGTCGAAAAAATCAATTAAAGCCTGACCCGACTCATTCCGAGTAATTTCTCACTCTCATTCTTCACTACACCATAGAGAAAAAAATACATAGAGTGCTCACTCCATACATCAGTTTTAGTACCAAAAAGACTTAGCATCTAGCATCGAGTAGCGGAACTATCAGTACTGCTACATCTATTGTCAAGTAGCAGTACTGATAGTTCCGCTACTCGATGCTAGATGTAGACACTGAAATTAATAGTCTGAACTGATGTATGGAGTGAGCACTCTTGTCTTACTATATTTCTCTATGACTACACACACACACACACACACACACACACACACACTACACTTCACAATCACAAAACACAAACACCATATCCCGACTAGAACAATTACACACCTGGAAACAAAGTGTATACCGATAGCGCTGCGTTTCCAGAAACAAAACACTATTAAAAAAAAAGAGTAATTGAACCTCTTTACTTAGCTTATCCTTCTGCCAGTCGAGTTCATTAGCGGAAAGAACTAAAGGGGCCCACTGATTAACAGTCCGCCGGACGGTATCGGCCTGTCAGTTAGAACAAAAACTTGACAGTTCCAAACAACTGACAGGCCGATATCGTCCGGCGGACTGGTAATCAGTGGGCCCCTTAAGACTCCACCGTGAGCACCGTTGCGAAACAAGTCTTACGAGTATCTACATAATAGACTGATAGTAACATACGACTCTTTGTTCTAAGAGTACCTAACTAAAACTACCTACTCTACCGTGTTGCTAAACAAGTCGTATCTTCATACTAGACTGATAGAGTCTGTGTGGAAAGTGAAGAGTCGTGGAATGTATGGGGCCCAGTACTTTCCACGACTCTTCTCTTTCCGAACAGACTCTAGTAACATACGACTCTTTGTTCTAAGAGTTGATTGAACTACAACTACCTAATCTACCGTGTTGTGAAAAAAAAACGTGTTTGCATTACTGGGTTCGTTGTAACATACGACTTTTTCCTATTATAAAACTAAGCGAAAAGGTCGGATCTGCAAAAATAAGAGGTTACAATAACATACGTTTTAAGGTTTAAGGTAACCTCATTTTTTTTGACCCGTTAAATGTCCACTCTCCTTTTCCTACCCCAGGCCCCACAGCCAACATGCCAATGCCAATCGCTAACGCTCCCTAGCGAACGAAACGCAACTGTCACTGTCACACTAATATGGTAGAGTGATAGAGAGACACAAAGCGATTCGATGGCGAAGCGATAGCGACTGTCACTTTGGCTAGGCCGCCAGGAACGTTCTACCTAATATAGTCTGAAGCTTCAGGGCTCAATGAGCAAGATTTTTGAATAAGACAATCTAAACTTATACGACTAGCCATAAGCCAAATGACGGTTCGTTAAAGCTCCTGCTAACGAAACCTTTTACGGGCGTTAACACAGACCGTAACCGAGACTGTAAACTTTACGACTGACTTTTGAAAGACGTACAGTCACCTGCAATTATATGTAAAAGCGAAGGCCGCAAAAATATCTGAAATGAACAAGCTTATTTGTAGAGCCATAAGCGCGTAGGTATCACTTATTTTTGCGGCCTATTATTATTTATTTTATTTTTCCGAAGAGTAATATTATTGCAGGTGACTGTACCTATGAATAAAAAATTAAAATTATTTGTAATCAACTGTACCATTATTATTTAGTCATATTTCATTAATACTAGCGACGCCATCCATTTCCACGCTTTAGTTAAAAATAGAAATGTTAATGTCATTTAGAATTTCAGAAAAAAGCAACCAACGTAAAAACTTTAGATATATATATGCAGGTGCGATACACCTTTTTTTAGGGTTCCGTACCCAAAGGGTAATTTAAGGTAGTGACACCAAGTAAACACTTCCGAATACAATCGAACACGTAAACTATCGATAAACCCATTCAGTAAAACTCAAAAACAAAGCACTTCCCAGCCATTTCCAATTTCCAAAAATCATAAAACAGAACAATCGGCAGCATTGTCAAATTCTCAAGACGTCCATACAGCGCGCCACCAACGTCTGTGTGCGCCTCACTAGTGTGCGTTTGAGTGTGTGCGTGCACCCACCCTAGGAACAGGCCCCGCCCCCTGATGCTCACACGGCTGACTTGGAATCAGATGGCTGGGCCAGTCGCTAGCCAGCCGTGACATCGTGAACGGTTGGCAGGGTATTTCTCACCCGATACTTTAGGGCATTAGGGTTACGCTACAGTAACCATCGAGACACCGAAAGGTTTTATCGACTGTGATGTTTGATGTGTTTGTGTTGGACTGTTAGTGTGATTTGAGGTAGGTGGTTTTTGATTTTTAGTGTTTAGGTTAGGTCTAAGTTTAGGTCATCTAGGATACCTAAGAGTCATTGATGCGTCTAGTGAAGTCGGAAGTTTAAGTGTCATCAGATGTTTTTAAAACCTATTTTGAGGTTAGGAAATCTGAATAGAGTTTTGAGACTTTTCATCAAGAATAATAGATTTTAAAACAAGACCATTAAGTGGTTAACATTATCGGAAAAATTTAAGAGACATATATACCTACATTTATTACAAAAATGTAAATGATTTAAATTAGATTTATATTGCAATATTAAAAGTTTTATTTGGCTCTACCGTGTGTTACGCGGTCTCTACTATTAAAGGCTCACTATTAACTATAAATTAATTAATATAATAGTAGCTGTTAATTAAGTATAATGTAAAGGTAAGGGTTTTAATATTCAAACAAATATAACAAACAATATTAATGCCTAGTTGTTATAGTTTAAATATTTTTTTAAAGATGGAAAATATTCCGAACGCAAAACCAATAATTACAATAATAAATGAAAGTAAAACTGAAATATTATCAACAAATTTATTTGTAATCGATGTACAAAAGCTACCTGTTCCAATAAAAAAAAACTGTATCCCTATCTGTAATTCGATATTATAGTTTGAGCCAAAGGTTGGCGTTACCCAAAATTGAAATAAAATACTCATTGTTATAGATAATTTGTAAAAGTAAACATTTGGCGTTATTGTGTTTTTTTTTTCTGTAATATGATATTTTATTTTAAAAGTTATCTGAGGAGATAAATGCGGTATAACTTACTAAGGGTAACTTTTGACGTACCAATCTCCTTAAATTTTGGGTCATAGTTTTTTTACATTAAAATGTAAGTTTTTTGATAAAATAAAACATTTTAATTAAAGTAAAAATACTGGTCTGTACGAAAAAGAAAAAAGCTAACCTTAAATAATTCGTCTGAAAGTACCTAAAAAATATTGAAACTATGAAAGAATATTCCTGAAAACATACCTTACTTACATTTAAAAAAAAAGATAAGAACATCCCTTAAACGTACTTAACTAATACATAACTACATAATAAATAGAACTAGTATAAAGAAATAATGAATCCAATGTATTAATTGATTGAGATTGATGTTTTTAACAAGGTTCGACCTACTCATATAAACGTCGAAATATAATTATTAAAAAAAAATACAATTTCCATCGGCAACTTTTATACGCAACAAAACTGATTAAAAAAATATCGACCCAAAGCAAACAAATGAAAAACGTCAATCGAAGAAACATCTGACGACTTTGATCCCACCGCCATGAAAGCATGTAAGTCCGAAATTTGTAATTTCGTTAAATAGAGATCTCGAGAGCATTGTTGGGAGCAAATAATTTTTGCGGTAAGCGATACTTGCGACACAATGGAGGACGGTCCTTTGCAACTCACAATAGACTTTTTTGTATGAATTGCTGAAATTAAATGGATGTAGAAGCGAAAATGTTATATTTTATATTGGGAAAACTATTAGGTATTTTGTTATATCTGCACTTTCAATCTAAACTAATATTGGTTACAGGTTTTTTAACTTAAAAACGAGGATTTAAGTCATAAAAAACGATAAATAATATTAAAACCTTATTTGATTAAATATTAAACAAGTGTCTTTTAGTTTAAGACAAAAAACTGCTTAGCGAGTGAACTACTTGATATAAAATAAAAGTAATAGTCAACACAAATAAACTTATTTGTACTTGACATCAAAGAACGCCATAAAATGTATAAAAATCAATAAATCGAGTGATGTCAAGTCAAGCGTGCCGACAAGCACATTCATTCACAGAACTATTATTTATTTCAAACTCTGTTCAAGTGTTGACACGCATTATAACAACTCAGAGGGGAATCGGCACTTTTGACATTTTTTTTGTCATATTAATGACATTTTTTGACAAAGAGAGACATAACCATTGACAGTTGCGCTCTCACTGTCATTACACGGCTAAATGTGTGAACGGTGTGTAATGTGACATTTTAGTGTTAAGTAATCGATGTCATTTTAAAGTTGAGGGTCTTAATTTTTGACACTAATCCCTGTTTGGCATTTCCTACCAAATTGGCATCTGATTTTTTGTTATTTTAATTAAACATTCATTTCTGAAGATCTTTGAGAATTAAACCCATATGGCATATTAATTAAAGTTATCATATAAAAACTGTTGTATCAGTCTTAGCAGTAATTTAAGGAAAAAACGATTAATAATCTAGTCAAAAGCGCACAGTAATAATTTTTCTCCCGACACAAGTATTGTTTTACTTAATGGGAGACTCCAGCCTTTTATGTAAAGTGTATCATAAGTTAAACCAAATAAACTATTTTGTATTTGTATTTTTTTTTGTATCAGCCAGATGAGTAATAATAAAAACCTTTAAATATATAATAGGTATATCATATTGGCTTCATTCCATTAAACCGTACTCTGAATTTAAGATTTCCTCTGTATAAGACTAAAAAATAAATTTAAGAGCCAGCTCAGCTTAAGGAAATGATTTTATGTAGTACGTTCAAATAATCTTCTTAAAACTGAGCGGGGCCGCCCCCGTCTTACGGCAAGATATGATACCGAAGTGTTATTAGCCAAAAAAATAATCCTTCTCAAAATAACAGGTCTCAATAGCCTCACCCTTAATAAGGATTAAGATATACCCTTTTTTAAGTAAAAAGCTTTTCATGTATTTGGGACATTTTTTTTGGTTTTTGATCCGAACGCCGGCAGTGTTTTAAATAGCCGGTTCGGTGATAAATGTATAATTTTTATTCAATTAATTTGTTTCGTTTTTGAAAGTAAGTGACATTAAAATTTTTGACTGATAAAAAAGCGTTTTGTACTGTCGTGCGAACGTTTAAGCTTATTATGCAAATGTGGTTTAAACTGTATTAAAATGCAGTAGCAAATGAATGATTAAGATTAGGTAATCGTTTTTAGGGTTCCGTAGCCAAATGGCAAAAAACGGAACCCTTATGGATTCGTCATGTCTATCTGTCTGTCCATCTGTCCGTCCGTATGTCACAGCCACTTTTTTCCGAAACTATAAGAACTATACTGTTGAAATTTGGTAAGTAGGTGTATTTTGTGAACCGCATTAAGATTTTCACACAAAAATATAAAAAAAAAACAATAAATTTTAGGGGTTCCCCATACTTAGAACTGAAACACAGAATTTTTTTTTTATCAAACCCATACGTGTGGGATATCTATGGATAGGTCTTCAAAAATGATATTGAGGTTTCTAATAACATTTTTTTCTAAACTGAATAGTTTGCGCGAGAGACACTTCCGAAGTGGTAAAATATGTGTCCCCCCTGTAACTTCTAAAATACGAGAATGATAAAACTAAAAAAAATATATGATGTACATTACCATGTAAACTTCCACCAAAAATTGGTTTGAACGAGATATAGTAAGTAGTTTTTTTTAATACGTCATAAATCCCCTAAATACGGAACCCTTCATGGGCGAGTCCGACTCGCACTTGGCCGCTTTTTATTTCATTAAGCGCTGTATAAAATACACAAAAAATTAAAACATTATATTTAAGTAAAATGAATACGTTTCGCCATAAAAAATGATGTGGAAAACCAAACTAAAATAATTTATTTAAGTAAAATAAATACAACTGGGTAAAAAAAAACTGCGTCTAAATAAAATACCTCAAATTCCATACGAAGTAATCACCAGCACCTAAGTTTGTGCATGTCGGCTGTAAACAGAATGACTAAAACATATTTGAATAGAGTACCTTATTCAAAAAGGCGAAATGAGCTCGAATCATTAGTATGAATGGGTCGGATTCCTACGAGATCACGGGTCAAACGCGGCGCAGAACCAAAACACCATAAGTCTATTTCTAACGTTTTTGGACTTATGTTTTTTTAGTAGCGTAGGATATAATTCAGTAGTAGCCGGTAGAAAGGCGATGTTCTACACATCACAATAGTGGACGATTGATTTATCGTGCCGACAAATCAGACGGCGGGTAGAGATAGCAGGAATGGCATGTGATACACACAAGTAAAGTACAGGGTACAAAAAATTTAACGATACAGATCACTTAATAAAATGTTTCTTGGATTTTTTACTTGGTAGAAATTGTTGGCTAACTAATTTGTAACTAAGATTCTCTTTATTCTGATTAACACCAGAAAAACAACTCTTAAAAAGTACTTTCTGGCCTGCTAAACATAGTTTTTATTAGGCTGTGGACCTATCTGTATTCGGCTATTCTTAATTTTCATGGGTTATTATTAAAAAAAATGTTTTGCATTATAAAATAGTAAACTCAGAAAAATAGTAGCTATACTTAGTCCTTAGCTGCCACTGAAGAATAAACATTTTGTAAATCTATTAAAAGTTCTATCACAAGTAACTCAAATAATTCTTAAAAATATTGTACTTAGGTACTCTACATCTTTGAATTTCATAAGAGATTAGATAGGTTAAGGTAGGTTTGTTTTATGGCAATCCTGAAATGTTACGCGTTTCTGAGTAAAACCAAATTATTACTAAAGAAAATGCGGACAAACAATACATTATGTCTTGAAACTTTATGGGAAACAATAGAGACCCATCCTTTAACCATTACAAAATCTGTCGGTAAATTTTCCAATAATCACCAATAAGTTGCTATCGGTATCGGTCACCAGAGTCAATGGAACAAATCGCCCGGCGCAACCTCCGAGAGATGGTAATTTATATCTATTCTGACGACCGTCTAATAGAGCTTAAAGCGCTAAGTGTGCGGTAGACAGCAGGCGGCATTCAAACAACATGTTAGAATACATAGGTATTAATGATTAAATATAATAGGTACCTAACCAAAATATCTTCAAAAACATATAAGATACATGTTTTTATAAAATGATTAATTTTTCCTTTTCATTGAACGATTTTTTTCTAATAATATAGATAGGTAATGTAGCTATGTATTAACACAAAATTTAATCGATAAAATAATATATACGGCAAGAGACAGATACAAAAAATTCCTCGTTAGACTTTTTTAAAGTGACAATTATTTTAATTATTTTACAGTTACATCATTTTTGCAATTGGCGTCTCAATTTGCTAATTATGATGTCTTATCTTGGTTACCGTATGTTTTTTTTATGTTTTTTTCGTACCAAGTTTACTTTTATGTTCATTTAACTGAACAGTACACAGTACAGTCGACGTCAAAGATATGTTTACATTTTTTGCCTTATTGTAACGGAGTAAGCTGTAAAGTGTAAACATATTTTTGACGTCGACAGTACCTACTAGATATTACATATAGTTGGTCAAACCAATTTTTCAGTCAGTAAGAACCAGAAAAACTATACTCATCCTTTTCTTTTGGGTGGTAATAGTACTAGTGTAAGACAAATATAGTATGATTATCTCTGTCTATGTTTGAAATGAGACAGTCTTTTGACAAACTATATGTAGTACCAAGCACCGTGTATTTGAGACTAAACAGTAAAAAAAAACTCTATTCTCGCATTTAAAAATAATGAACGCAAATATCAAAGCGTGACACTCGAAAGTCAAAGCTTTATGAAATGTTTCTAGAGCCGTAATATTAATTATGTGGGTAGGACATAAAAGCTCCCTTTAAAAACGTGAATAGGAAGCGAGCTTTGACGCTACAACTTAACTGGAGGGTACTTGTCTAAATAGATGTATGTTTTGTATGTTTTTGTATGTGGCACACACGCATGCGGATTGTATGGTGATATTTGAGGGTTTCGTTCACTTTGATTTATATGTGACGTTATCTATGAAAAGGGACTTTATTGTCGATGGCGCTTACGCCATTATTAACGATGCTCCGATATAAATACAATGCCGCGCGACGCTGTGCAGCGTAAGCGCCATCGACAATAAAGTCCCTTTTCATAGATAATGCCCCATATAGTCTCTAAAACCTGAGGGCCTACCGCGAACCACGTTCGACATGTTGCCTCCCTGTCACACTTGCGTACAAATTCACAAGTGCGACAGAGAGGCAACACGTCGAGCGTGGTTCGCAGTAGGCCCTCTGGTATTCAATGTCTTGCTTGCTGAATTGACGCAAAAATATTAGCTAAGCTAAAATGAGAAATAATCAAATCATAGTTTAATACTTCTCTTAGTAGCAGATAGCTGCTTCCCGCTCTTGCGGCTCTTGTAAAACGGGCAAGCTTTTCTTCACAAAAATGTAAAATCTGTTCGTATATCAACTTCCCAATTGCTCTGAATAAAACTTTTCAATTACCTTTTTACCCATTTTTTTATTTTTTTTTTTATATATGTGATATTAACTTTTTAGTTTGGACACTTGTAACTTAGTAACAGTTTACAGTTTCTTTATGTTTGCGGTGTGATTATTGTTATTAAAAATACAAAAATAAACTTTAAATTTTCCTATCCTCCAATACCGCCGCTAAACATGGCCGCCATCGCAACACTATCACAAACACAAAAAACTATTGGCATCCATTCCGCTAAGGACCGCGCATTAGCCCCACCTGCGCCGAATAGGAATCAAAGGGAACCTAATGAGCTGTACACATCAGACATCCGATCCTATGGTAATGCGTCTCAAAGATGGAGGTTTCCTAGTCTAAGGCACTAGGAAACTGGGAATATACAGTGTTTAACATATGGCCTGTAGATGACGGCCTCCTTTTGATATCGAATACTCTTTTATACTTTTTCTAATGTTTTGTCACATTTTTTCCTATGTCTGTCACTCTTGTCAATTAAATAAAAATTACACGTATTTTGCAAGATTTCTACGTTTTAATAGCTAATTAAGCCCACAAGATCTTCATTGGTCTTCGAGCCGGTCCTAGTGTTATGTTTGAACCGCGCACTAAGTTATGAGCTACAAAATGTTTCGCACTCCTATAAAGACAAGAAGTCTCACACGCGCAGAGCGCGATGCAAAAACGGAGGTAATCAGAGTGTCCAAATCTTCGCTCTCGCACTCCGCGACTATTCGACCAGCAGACACGACGTTCGTCGCCGGTAGCAGCCACATGGAAACCTCAGCGCACAGCGATGTGTCGCACCCGCTGCCAGCGCACAGCATGGTATCAAAATCCTCGTCTGCCATACGGAAAAGGTTAGAATATGAGCGCGCTAAAGAAAAGGCCAAGATTGCCAATGAGTTGTTAGATTTGAAGTATGAGGCAGAACTAGCCGACCTAAAGTCAGAAAAATACAGTTCACACCAAAGTACTGGTAAAAGCTCACGTCATAGTTCCCGCATTAGCGACGCCAGTAAGAGCACTCGTCAAAATGTTGAAGACTGGATGGATCGTAGCGCGCGAGAAGTTGATCCGTTCCTGCCCGCCCCCGAGGATGATGATAACCTGGGCGGCCGCAACCAGCCGGCACCTCCCCTCGCCGACTCTGATGGTACGATTAAGCTACTCGCAGCCGCATTAAATAATTTGACGATCGCTTCCACTAAAGATAAGTCACACGCCAACATTTTGAGCCGCATATGTACGCCGCGAGATTTACCGAAATATTCCGGCGATCCGCTCGAATGGCTGCAATTCAAACAAGCGTTTGAGGAGTCAACTGACGTTTGTAAATTTACCCCGAAGGAAAACTTATGGAGATTACGTAAGTGTCTGCATGGACAAGCTAAAGAAACCGTGTCAGCCCTGCTTATGACCGCCGCCTCTCCTGATCGTATTATGGCGACACTTGAACTTCGTCACGGCGACCCCGAGTGTATTATAAGTAGACTCATTCATGACATAAAGAAGCTTCAGACCATGTCCCAAGAGTACCAGAAAGATATAGTCAATTTTTCTGTCAAAGTTCAAAACTTTGTGGAGTCTGTAAAGGCAGTGGGGCGCGAGGAGTACGTGCAAGGGCTTAGTATTGTTCCATTGCTAATATCGAAACTACCTCCAGTACTCATTTCGAAGTGGTCAGACTATAGCTATCCACTAATCAAGGACGGAGCAAAGTCACGTTTGAATATTATGTCCGACTTTCTCAACATGGAAGCTCTCAAAATTACCACGACCGCCAACATTCATCTACAAAGTTATCGCCCTGAACAGAATAAACAAAAGCAATACGATACTATTACTAAAGTTGCACCGAAAACGCAAGCAATTTTACTACAAACTGACCAACGCGACGACGAAGGGAAGGACGATAAGTGCCTCTTTTGCCGCACTCAATGTCATAAGTTGCCTGATTGTAAGAAATTTAAACGCGCTTTACGTAAAGACAGATGGCGCCACGTTAAGAAGTACGGACTTTGCTACAAATGCATATCGCAACGCCACGATCGTGAGACTTGTTCTGCACCTGTGTGCGACAAGGATGAATGCGGAGGTGCACACCACAGTCTACTGCACTACATAGAAAACGGTAAAGATGGCAAAGCTTCAACTTCGCGCCCGGTTGACGTTAACGTCAGCGCTATGCCACAGCCCGAGTCAACCTCAGTCACGGAGTCTACACCATCGAGTTCTAAAATACAGTCAGCATCGCATGTAACAGAAGCTGCGACGTGCTCTATAGACACAGAAAAGCGCGTACTATTGAAAGTAGTTCCTGTCAACATTCACGGACCGAACGGCGTATTTAGTACGACTGCATTTTTGGACGACGGGTCTTCGATTTCGTTATTCAGCTCTGAGCTAGCAGCGCGCGCCGGCCTCTCCGGCCGCAACGAAACCATGCGCGTGTGCGGCGCCTGGAAAGACGACGAGCTTGTGCACGAAGCAACTGTACTGACTATACGTATTTCTAGTGCTAGTGGTAGTACACATGAATTAAATGTACGTAGCGTTCAACAATTAAGTATACCTGTACAAAATGTTAACATAGTAGACTGCGACAAGTATGAGCATTTGAAAAAACTTAAAACTCAACTTCCTTTTGCTAAGATTTCTAAGCCAGAGTTGTTAATAGGCCAGGACAATTATAATTTACTTGTACCTTTAGAAGTATGCTTAGGGCCTAATAACGAACCGTCAGCTACACGTACCCCCTTAGGTTGGTGTATACACGGGCCAGCACATGTGCCATGCGCGTCACGTGCCGCACGCTCCGCGCGTTCGGCGCACGCCACGCTCAACCTCTGCGTGGTGCCTGAGGAAGACGCCGTCGCGCACGCATTGCGTGAGCTACACGACGAGGTACGCCGCTCGTTTGCAATCGACTCTTTGGGAGTTGCAGGTAAGCCTAGAGAGAATGCTGACGATGTGAAAGCGCAGGAAATGTTAGAGAAGTCTGCAGTGCTCACCAATGGCAGGTGGTCAGTGGGTCTACCGTGGAAAGATCCGCACGTCAGCTTGCCCGATAGTTACCCTAGCGCTTTTAAGCGGCTTCAGGGTGTAGAAAAGAAGATGCTAGCTGATAAAGCGTATGGACTCAGGTACGAGGAACGTGTCAACCATTTGTTTGAAAACGATTTCGCTCGGGAAATGGCCGACACGTCACTCACGCCTAATACGTGGTACTTACCACATTTCGGAGTTGACAACCCGAACAAGAAGAAGCTACGTTTGGTTTATGACGCAGCAGCCAAAAGTCAAGGCAAGTCTCTAAACGACTTCCTTCTCACGGGTCCGGATTTACTCGTTTCCTTGTTCGGCATTATGGTTCGTTTTCGAGAGGATAGGGTAGCCGTAACCGGTGACATAAAAGATATGTTTTTGAGAATTAAAATTAACCCCGTAGATCAGAACGCCCTCAGATTCCTGTGGAGAGGTAGGAACCCCACAGGCCCAGTGAAGACGTACGCGATGACGTCGCTGATTTTCGGCGCGAACTGCTCGCCCTTTGTTGCCCAGTACATTAAGAACAAGAACGCTAGCAGGTTCGAGTCTACGTTTCCAGCTGCCGTCGCTGCTATACACCGCCAGCACTATATGGACGACTATATTGATAGTCTGCCGGATGAAGCTACCGCTATCAGTATGGTAAAGAATATTCGCGATATTCACAGCGCGGGAGGTTTCGAAATCCGCAACTGGACGTGTAATAGCGCAAATGTGCTCGACACTATACCTAAGGATATTTTAGGTAATACAGCTGTGAGGTTTGGACTGGACGAACATGACGAAGGTGAGCGCACTCTTGGACTGATTTGGTACCCTGCCAAGGATGAACTGGGGTTCGATGTTTCATTCAAGCGCATTCCCGACACCGTCATCAAAGGCGAACAAAGACCTACGAAGAGGGTTATGTTGCGTGTTATTATGTCAGTTTTTGACATTTTTGGGTTCTTGTCACCTTTCACTACACAAGGCAAAGTTATGCTGCAAGATACCTGGCGTCTCCATATCGACTGGGACGATATTATTCCAGATGAATTGTATAAAAAATGGTGCAGTTGGTTGGAATTACTGAAGGTTATTGGAGAAATTCGCCTGCCAAGATGGTACCAGTCATGCGCTGCTAGGTGTAAGGTGGGAGATGAGTTGACCAAAACTTTACCAGGCTCTTCTTTTCATGCCGTGACCGGCCAATGCTACAGTGACTTAGAACTGCATTTATTCAGTGACGCCTCACTTAAGGCAATGTCAGCGGTTGCGTACTGGCGTTGGAAGAGTAACGATCAGATATTTGTCGCGTTTGTTGCCAGCAAAAGCCGAGTATCTTCGGTGAAAACTCAAACTGTGCCACGATTGGAACTTCAAGCTGCGTTGCTAGCAGCTCGACTCGCTGACTCAATAGCGAAGGCACATCGTTTGCACGTCACACGGCGATACTTTTGGTGTGATTCAAGTACGGTGCTACACTGGATTGGCAACAACACTCGTCGATACAAGACTTTCGAAGCTAACAGATTAGGCGAGATTGACGACCTCTCACAAGCCTCTGAGTGGAGATATGTACCTACAGGACTGAACGTGGCGGACATTGCTACCAGAGAAACGTTCAATTATCAGTCTTTTCTTAATGAGTGGTTCAAGGGACCCGAGTTTTTGTACAGCGATGAGACTTACTGGCCAGCGAACGTCCTGGAACCCGAAAATGAAGTCGGCGCTGAAGCTTGCATGACCGTAGTACAAAACTCGCCTACATGTTTCTCGGTTCCCGAACCTGAGCGCTTCTCCTCGTGGCTACGATTTCTGCGATCTACCGCTTGTGTTCTCAAGTTTGTAAATACATGCAGAGGTATAGCACTTGACGACTACGCCCTGATGGAGCAAGCAAAGCAGTTAATCTTGCGGCAAGCTCAGGAAGACTCGTTTGCCAGTGACATACAAGCAGTAAAGGCAGTTAAAGACTTGCCACGCGACAGTCGGCTGAGAAATCTATCTCCCTACTTGGACGAGAACAATGTTTTACGCGTAAGCGGGCGCATTGATGCTGTTTCTGACGTACCTCAGGACGCGAAAAGGCCCATTATTCTTGACGGACGGCATCCTACTACCAAGCTTTTGGTCAAGCACTATCATGTGAAGGCCCCGCACGGACACCAAGAAGCGGTAGTAAACGATTTGAAACAAGAATTTTGGATAATCCAATTGCGACCTACTGTCAAAAATGTTGCGTCTCGTTGCATGTTCTGCAGGTTAAGAAAGGCTACCCCACAAGTGCCTCGGATGGGTGACTTACCTCAAGCGCGCATGGCGCATCATCAACGTGCATTCACCTATTGCGGGATCGATCTGTTTGGGCCTATGGAAGTCACAGTAGGCAGACGTCGAGAAAAACGTTACGGCGTTTTGTTTACTTGCCTAACCGTTCGTGCAGTCCACATAGAAGTCGTTCACACACTTACTACCGACTCACTGATCATGGCGCTTCGACGAATGGCGTCTCGACGTGGGTGGCCGTCGCATATTTACTCCGACAACGGCACGAACCTACGCGGAGCAGACGTCGAATTGCGAAGATCCATACAGGAGCTCGACGAAGAATCACTAAGAGCCGCAGCTCTTAACAATCAAGTTCGCTGGACTTTTATTCCGCCCGCCAGCCCCCATTGGGGTGGGGCGTGGGAGCGCTTGATTCGGACCGTAAAGCGATCTCTTCGTGTCATTTTAAAAGAACGAGCGCCCCGAGACGAAACTCTAAATACTCTACTAGCGGAAGTAGAAGGTATTGTCAACGGTCGACCACTAACACACGTGTCGGTAGAGCCGGGCTCCTCTGAAGCGCTTACACCCAACCACTTTCTTATAGGTTCTTCGTCCAGGTTGCCAGTACATGGCGTATTTGACGATTCGGACTTAGCCATAAGGAAGCAATGGCGAATAGCGCAGCGATTGGCCGACATGTACTGGAAACGTTGGATGAAGGAGTTCCTCCCGCTTCTGTTACCGAGAAAGAAGTGGCAACAGGAGCAGAAGCCAATGAGTGTTGGTGACCTAGTGCTTGTCGTTGACCCTGATTCACCTCGAAACGTATGGCCACGAGGCCTAATAAAAAGTGTTCTGCCTGGAAAAGACGGCCGTATCAGAGTAGTCGACATCAGCACCGCTACCGGCGTGCTGCGCCGGTCTGTGGCGCGCGTGGCTCCTGTACCCTTAGCTGATTAGTGCTAGTTTGCGCACTAGGGTGGGGAGTGTAGATGACGGCCTCCTTTTGATATCGAATACTCTTTTATACTTTTTCTAATGTTTTGTCACATTTTTTCCTATGTCTGTCACTCTTGTCAATTAAATAAAAATTACACGTATTTTGCAAGATTTCTACGTTTTAATAGCTAATTAAGCCCACAAGATCTTCATGGCCGATTGCAAGATTATCACAAACACAAAAAAAACCTATTGGCATCTATTCCGCTAAGGACCGCGCGTTAGCCCCACCTGCGCCGAATCAAAGCGAACCTAATGAGCTGTGCGCGGAACATATCAGACATCCGATCCTATGGTAATGCGTCTCAAAGATGGAGGTTTCTTCGTATTAGGTATGGAGCGAAGTAACGGAGACTGACAATTTAAGGTATTTAAGGTCCGATTTTCTGATTGATTAGTGTAAAGTGCGAGTTCATACCTTTACCTACATTTGCCACTTGCGTTGCGTCTAGTAGCGAGCATTTCGTACATTTTGTACACTTAAAATAAATGCCTCATATAGTTAAAATCTAAAATTTGGTTTTAAACAATAAGAAAAAATAATTATAACTAAATGTGTAATGAGACTAATGAGTGAGCAACTAAGTCTTCAGTTTCCGTTAAATCCATTTGTCTAAATCTAAAATACTCGTATTTAAGTGTTTTTGTAAATAACTATAACATCTGTAAGAAATACTTTTACTTAACCTATTCACTTACTTATACTTTCGTGATATGATGCTAAAAGAGTTTGTAGGTATCCTACAAATAAATTACAAAGTTTGAACTTAAAATATGACAAGTACTTATAGCAATTTTTTGTTCTCTCAAATCTTTATTATAACGAATAATTAACTACTTCTGTTATTATATAATTAAAGACTCAGCGTCCACGTCAATAATAACCTAAATTCGATACCTTATTAAATAATTCATCCAAAAAAACCTAAAATCTCACTTACCACCTTCTGCCTCACTATCGGCAACATTATCTCCAACTCACAATTTTAAAATACCGACTTAGCGGGTTTCCCTTTGACGGAGCCAGACGGCCACTTACGTATAAAAACTGTTTTTTCTGTCGTTACTTAGCGTAGAAATTCCGTTTTTGATCCAAAGGTGAATTTAAGTTTGTCTGCTGCGACATTGTGAAATTATGCGGTATTTGCTGAGTGTAAAAACGTTTGCTTTAACTTGAAAATGAGCCCTAGATAAACTTATACGTCCCTACAGTAAAGACGAGAAAGCAACTGTGTCTGTCTGTCTGTCTGCTACTTCGCCTACTTCACGATTAAACCGATGAACCCATTTAGGCGAACATACTAGTGGCTCTGTGAGCTGTAGACCTCGCGAGTATAGCTTATTGGGACCGTGCACGATGACAGCGCCACACAGCGGTTTGATCAATCAACAATACAAAGATTTTAATTTATTAAAAAAAAATACGAAGTTTAAGAAAAAAAAAATACAAAAAGTTGTATCTTACTGGGGATCGAACCCAGACTTTCTGTGTGCAAACAAAAAAAGCGATTGTTTACAAAACGCGCCATGATAGTTCTTAGCTGAGCTGACGAAATTCGGCTACTCATTCTCGAGTACAAACTAAATATCTAAATACCGCCTAAACCAGCAATACAATTTTTCTGCATTTTTTGCCATTTACTATGTAAATATGTCTCAAAAAGAAAATACTCTTATGATATCGATACGACTATTTGTTTAAGCGCGAGGTATGAAAACTCCTCCATTTTTGAAAATTTCCAAAAACGGGATCGACAAAAAAAATTATTTACTCATAGAATCTGGTCACAAAATTTCACAAGAATCGGTTGAGAATTGCGACCTGTAGAGGAGAACATCCGGACATACAAAAGCAAAATGCCCGAGTCAAAACGTAGACCTTTTCGCTACGCTTCGGTCAATTAAGAAATAGTTTAAGACACGGCGTACAGGGCGTAGACAATGTTGCGGGCAAGATAATCCCACATAAATGCGGGCTAAAAACTGCTTAAATTTTTCACAAAAATATTACTCAAACTCAAACTCAATGCGGGCTAAAAACTGCTTAAATTTTTCACAAATATATTATTATTTTTATCCATCCTTACGGTAAACTTCGTAAAATATACATATATAGATAGGTACTTAGATAAAAGTCTTGACAAAAAAAACAACGGGTTGCACTCCGGGAGTGCCGACAGAAATGAAAACTCAATGACTAGTCCAAAATGTCTGCAGCACTATGTATAATTGACCCATCCTCCTTTCTATTGAAAAACTTTAGTTCCGAAATTGCTGGTCAGTGAGCTTGTTTAAAATTCGAAATTCAAATTTGTAGCGTTAATTGTTTAATATTCGAATAGAAATTGTAAAGTTACCTTGCAGACCTCGCATCTAAATATATGGTCATGATATTTTGAGTTTTGTTCACCAGTACTAGTTCACTTTTATTAGCGATTTCATCAAGATGTAGCTTTATTGAATTATATTTGAGTGATATAAAGTTAGAATGTAACTGTGAGATCCTCGTATTTCAGCCCGTACAAGATTGAGCTTTATTGCTTAATATAAAAGTCCAGTTTTAAATAATTGACCTGATTATGATACGTTATTACTAAAGTTCTTTGGTGAATAAAAACGAAACAGCAGGCTCAGGCATACATTTTCGCCGCGCGGTAGAAAGAGAGGGTTACGCCTTACGCCTTACGCTGCGCGCTGTCTCGAGTTTATAATTTTTTCCCCACCTCAAAAAGTGCACAGCGCCGCTAAAGAAGTTTTCACTTTAAAAATGCACTTTGCTCAAATACATCCAAAGGCCATAATTTGATATCAGTTAGGAATTACATAAGTAAGTATATAAAACTGAGTCAACATAATGCCTTAAGGCATTAAGTCCACCTTTTGTAGTGTCAACTTTGCGTGCACTTTTGCATAAACCGGCCCTTTTATTTAAAATGCTACACAACTTACAGAAATCCCTTCGCACGGTTACAGCAAGTCCACTTGTATTAGCTAATTACACTAATTAGAAACAAGTTTTCGTTACCCGATACCGCAGATGAAAGGGCCGCCGATCGCGAGATAGCGAGTGATGAATCTGTCCGCTGTAGTCTGTGAGACTGGGAGAAAGTATGGCGGCGATGGATTGAAACTTGTTTGATGCTTGAATTAAATGGTATATTTAACATTAACATGGAATTGAGCGTTTATTTAATTTTTTCCCATTTTTAGGGTTCCGTAGCCAAATGGCAAAAAACGGAACCCTTATAGATTCGTCATGTCTGTCTGTCTGTCCGTCTGTCCGTCTGTCCGTCTGTCTGTCCGTCCGTATGTCACAGCCACTTTTCTCCGAAACTATAAGAACTATACTGTTAAAACTTGGTAAGTAGATGTATTCTGTGAACCGCATTAAGATTTTCACACAAAAATAGAAAAAAATCAATAAATTTTTGGGGTTCCCCATACTTCGAACTGAAACTCAAATTTTTTTTTTTCATCAAACCCATACGTGTGGGGTATCTATGGATAGGTCTTCAAAAATGATATTGAGGTTTCTAATATCATTTTTTTCTAAACTGAATAGTTTGCGCGAGAGACACTTCCAAAGTGGTAAAATGTGTGTCCCCCCCCCTGTAACTTCTAAAATAAGAGAATGATAAAACTAAAAAAAAATATATGATGTACATTACCATGTAAACTTCCACCGAAAATTGGTTTGAACGAGATCTAGTAAGTAGTTTTTTTTTATACGTCTTAAATCGCCTAAATACGGAACCCTTCATGGGCGAGTCCGACTCGCACTTGGCCGCTTTTTGTATACTTATTGTGACCTTTTTTGCCACTTTTGTGTTATTTTTACTCAGAACCACGAGCTCTTTCGATCCTAATGGGATAAAAAAATGTCCCAGAGTGTTCCTATTGTGTTGCCATTTTCCCATATACTTTGTATGGCGGTAACAAAAAGGAAAGTTTGAAAAATGTATGGAAATTTTAGGACATTTTTTCTCCTATAAGGTGAAAACGGCTCGCTATCCTGACTAGAAATAACAATAATAACCCTCCTTTTGCGTTGTCGTAGTCGGGTAAAATGTGGCAAAAAAGGTCACAATATATAAAAATGGCAAAAAATTTAAGAAATGCTGAATTATGTAGTTTAAAAAGAAGAATAGGTAATGCTTTATCCATATGTTGCGGGTGTCCATGGGCGGCGGTAATCGCTTACCATCAGTCCGTCTGCACGTTTGCCTCCTATATCATTAAAAAAAAAATTATCACTCTACTTGCACCATCCCACTAATCCGGGGTTAAGCGGTTAAACCGTTAACCCAGCGTCAAATTGTACTGGTAACCATGGTAACTCCAGGTTTAACCGGCTAACCCCGGGTTAGTGGAATGGTGCAAGTAGCGCATTTTAATTAAATCACTGTTCTTAATAAATTAAATACAAAAATCCGCGAACATTACATTATTGGTATCTACCCATATTTATCCTCATAACATGATTTTACCCTAAATAAGTACAACATCTAAAGTAAATAAGTAGATCAACAATTAAAACCCGCTCCGCAAAAAGCCACACCTCATCAGAATCCAATTAGCAAAAAAACTCAATAATTGTGTCCAAACTTTCACTCAAGTGCACTCACTTTGACTCAGACTCAGGCCGGCGACGGCGACACTGTAGGGGAATATCAAAGTGAGTAGATACGGGGACTTGAAAAGATCAAATACGGATCGAGTGCGGGGTTAGGTTTTGTTGGGCCTATGTTTTGGTATCGATCGAAAAATATAATATATGAATAATAATGAATATCTACAAAAAGTAGAAAAATGGAATTTAGAATTAAGCAGTGGGACATTTAGGAAAATAGATTAATAAGTAGGTACATAAATGGATCAACTTTTCTTTTGTAATTCTGTCGATTATACTTCGTTCTACTAATACGCTAAGCATATGACCCATTAAGGAAAGGGTCATAAATATTGTATGTTTGGTTATTTTAAATTCATAGGTACTTTACTTGCTATAGATTGTAAAACCATACAACATAACCCTCTAGATTCGAACATACGTGTAGTTGGTTAAAGAAAGGCTTGATTTCGAAGCGTTATGAATAATAGACGTATCGTTTTCAACTAATCACTTCAGACAGACCACTCATAATTTCATTAGTCAATATTCTAAAACGCACCGTCATATGGTAGCGGACGCCAACGTCTCAGTCAAACAAAAACTCAAACAAATCGGCCGACAGATCGACAGACATCACTACCGTTCGGACTGGGTGGTACGGGTATCATACCATCTAAGTTCATTACAACGATTACAATCAACTCACGACCAAACTATTCCTGATATGCAACAATAGATGGCGCTGCATTCAGCACCATCATTCAGCAATTACGTCCGCACTGCTCTAACTTACCGCGCTAAGCTAAGTTTAAGTAAGACGGAAGCATGTTCGGCGTCGTCTTCAAAGGAGTGATTGTGATTGATGATCCGATTGTCTAATACCGCATTAGGGTCAACAAATTTCTTGAATCGTGCTTTTCTTTTGCAGGTCACAAAGGTGAAGCGCGGAAGTGAAAAAAACAGTAAAGCCGCGTTCAATGACCGTTTAGACTTAAGTGTCAACCCTGTGTCGTTATTTGATTAGCGTGCGCCAATAAGAAGCGCGTATTCGGTGATAAGTACTTAAACTCTGCCAGGGTTGTCAAAAACAAGTGCGTAAAGAAACAGTCATTGCGCTGGTCGCGGATCGTTCCGTGTGGGGGGCAGGCAGCGGGGTGGCGCTGCACGGGGGGTGGGGGCGGCCGGCGCCGGCGCACGCCGCCACCACGCTGGTCGGCGGGCTGGTGCCGCCGCGGGAACCAACCACGGCGGCGGAAGCGTTCTGGAAGATGCCACACAAAGGTGAGTCAACATAAACGATTGTTTTGGCAAACCTACCTAATAATGTAACACCCAGCCGTAAAATTGCATGGGCACTTTATTAATGAACTAATTCATAATGTGTCCATGCAATATTGAAGCTCGAACATCCATATATACTCACAGACAATATATAATATTTTATGAACACACGTTCGGGATATTTACAAAGTGGTTCCGTAAAAACCCTGTGGAGAAAAAAAAATGAATTTCATGCTAGGTATCTTTAAACCTAGTTTGGAGACTTCAAACTTAGGCATAATTTACACGAAGCAAGTTTTTACTTTTAGAAACGTTACCATGAGTAAGTATAATATGAGTTTAGAAACATACAGCCATATTCGAACTTTAAGATACTTAAGTCAAATATAAGATATTGAATCGAGATGGTTCGGATATGTCAGTGTCAAACAAGTGTTAAAAGACTTAAAAGTGACGTATTCATTTGAAGAAACGTCACTTTTGACACTTGTTTGACACTGACATATCCGATCCATATCGTTTTAATATCTTATATTTGACGTATCTTAAAGTTCGAATATGGCTGATACTGTCTACTTATTTAATAGGTACAATAGGAATAGTAAATTAAAGTAGAGTCTGTTCGGAAAGAGAAGGGTTATGGAATGTATGGGGGGCCCAAATGTCCAATACATTCCACGACTCTTCTCTTTCCGCACAAACTCTACTTATAAATTAGTTGATGCTAGTGGGTTGGAATCGATTTATTTATTCAGCAAATAAACAGTATTAATGGATTTTTACCATTTGACTCGGCCAGCCATCGCGTATGTTACACTGATAAATAATTCATTAAATTAAACTGTTCATTTATTTAAAATTCCCTATACTATTTAAATAAATGAAAACACGAGTGCCCGTGGGCTTCAGCTTCGTAAATGGAAGGAATTATGGACTATGTATTAATATTACATTTTGTGATCAGTTGAAAGTCAAATTATATTTTTTAACTACATATGTAGTGTTGTGTTCCTGTTAGTGATGTGCCGGCGAGAAATATCTCGTTCTCGAGAATTACTTCCCCTGAAAATTCTCAGTGAATCTCGAGAAATTTCTCTTCGACGGATATTTCTGTGCAAGTACATATACCTACTTAATCAAAACAATATCAAATTTCGTATTTATGAAATAAAACTATAAAAACGGATTATATCGCGTATATTGAATTTATACTACACCCCGACGTTTCGAACCCTTTACAGCGTTCATGGTCAACGGGTGACTGATGAAAAACTACACTGTGCAAATCTACCCACTTAAAAAATATTATTTGATGAGTAACTATCGCGGTGACCAAAGACATTAAATTTCATAATTTTAAAATTTATTACTGTGTGTATTTTTTTTAAGTGATTAATACCTATAGTCCTATACTATTTACAATGTTCCACATATTATATTGGTATTTATTCCGAAACTAAGTTTCACATGAGTAAGTTCAATTTTAGCCATACCTAATTAAGTACGCTGTACACAGTTCACAAAGACATTAAGTCAAGTGTACACGCGCCGAGTTGCAGCGGTTGCTACGGCAGCAAGTCCTGTCCTAGCTTGCAATTACCATTGGTTCTAGTTTAAAAGTTCTACGAAAATTCAAATTGCCACTTAAGGCAACATAAACTCACTTATCTCTCACTCACTACATTAGTAATTGGCCACTCTTAACAATAAGACTTCTTTGGGCTTGTTTCTTTCTGATTTGTTAGGAAAGGCCAATTGAGGAGAGTCATTTCATTTCATTTTTCTATGAACACCATACAAAAATAAGCCCTTTTGAAAATACACTCCTCAATTACTATGGAGTGGCCAATAACTAATTAAGTATAGCAGTCACCCTACATTATTCCATATCTCTCTGACTCTCTCTCGTGTCTGAGGCCAAGACTCATCTTGGACCATCGCGCCAACCAAGTAAGTATACCAAAATAGGCTACATATCATAATAATAATCATTTATTTGCACATAAAAAGGGTTTTACATAGAGGTGTTCTAAAGTAAAAAGCACCAATCAAATAAAGTAAAGCACCTACTTCTTTATCAGGGCGTTTTCTATAATAAATATTGAAAACCCGATTCTCCCAGATCCTGGTGTTTTTGGGTTCTTTCAACTCAGAATCACTAGCATATTCAATCCTGATGATAAAAAAATTGACCCAAAATTTTGTATGAACATTTTACATTCCACTACGTCACGTACATACAAGTCAAAAATTTTCTCATACTAAAAACGTGACGTAAAGGAATGGCCATTTTGGGACATCTTTTTTTAATGGTAGGATGGAGAGTGCTGTCGATTCTCAGTAGAATGAGCCGAAGAATGTCCAGATTTGAAAGAATCGGGTTTTCGATATTTATTTTAGAAAAAGCCCATCAAACTCTCTTATTAGTCTTATTCGAAAGTTCATAGTTTTTTCAGTAAGTAGTTTTTAATAAATACTATAAATAGAGAGCTATTTTAACATATTTTCTAACATAAATATAGATACCTAATTTATTTCAATTACTTACTTTTCAAGGCTTACAAAAAGTACTAGAAAAGTTTATTTTTCTTAAAAATATAACGTGAATGTAACATTCAATAAGCTATTTAAATTTAGTACTAAGAAAATCACGTCATGAACGCTACCCAAAATGCTTCATAATAAGAGTTAAATTGAAGTGAGTTATATCCGAGTTTCCACGGTAACAGTAACGAAATCTAAGTACGAGTAAGACAGTGGCGAGTTTGGGAACTTGAGGCAACTATTGTGTAGTAAACAAGTATAGTTGCCGAGTTAGTCATACTAACTGGACTAAACTACTATCCTGATGAATGTATGCTCGGGATTTGTAACAAGATGGCAACTTGTGACGCATATTACTGTGGAAAGATGGTAGCAACTTGAATCTTTTAATTGTTAACAAACAGAAACGTTTGCAAACGATGCTATTAAGCTTAGAATAAATTTAATCTGGGATATGTTTTTCTTTGAGTTGTTATGGGGTCAATTTGTTTATTACACACACGTAAAAAAATAATAAATAAGTAGGCCAACAATCATGTCTCTCTAGCTAGATACCAAGAAATCACGTTTCACGTAGGTATTTGCAATTTCATATTTGTTAAATTTTAGGTCTATCGGAGAGAACGTCGCTGATTAGAAAGTACATGTAAGATGAAATTATGTATTAATAATTATATATAAGTATAATTGTATACCTAAGTGATATATTAATTATAAGAGAAATTATCGATTGAAGTTTAAATGTTGTGGACAGATTAGTATCGGTCTAGAACTTGTTTCGCGCATATTATAAGTTTTACGTCATGTAAATGTAGTTTTCTCTGAATCTTCTTGTATGATATAGCAGAACTGTGGGCATTTTATCGCAGTTTTTAAAATTGAGTAAACATTAGGTTATAGTTAGTCATTGAAACAAATTGTATAAGAACAAAAAAAACTATACTCATCCTTTTCTTTTGGGTGCTAGTACTAGTGTAAGACGAAGATAGTATGATTCTCTTTGTGTAAGTTTGAAATGAGACAGTCCTTTGACAAACTATATAATCTAAGGCAGTGTATGACCATAAGATAAAATTAATCATGCGTGCGTATTTTTGTAGACACTCGGACTAAATCTTAATGGTACCTAAAAGTTTTTATTAAACACTACGATAAAATTAATGGGACAAGTCGTGTCTTAATTGAATAAAAAACTTCTCAAAACTACCCTTTAAATCTCCAATAGACTACCAAGGAAGTTTTTACAACTACGGCTTACAAGATAGAGTGGCAAGTTGTCGAGTAAGTTGGCAAGTCGTTAGCGGATGACCTTTTGAGACGCTTGTTAGGATTTGCATAAAGTTTCCAACTCTATGATTCGAGGTTTTAGTTCAATTTTTGGTTTCCCAAAGGAGTTGAGGATGCAAATTTTCTAGGAAATAACTCAACTATTTTTAAGTCTTTAAACTGGGCAAAGTTTCAAATACTAATCAGTTTTTACAGGTACAAATCACAAATTTTTACTCGATTGTCAGACTTGCCGCTGTTTAAAAAAAAAAGAGTTAATTAACTTCATGATATGGTAACTAAATAAAACCAATATGACATATACATTTTCACAAAGATACAAAATCGTTAACAATGCAAGTGCACTGTCTCGTGTAAACCGTGCCTATAATTTAACCGTTGACACCATATTCCATATTTAAACTTGAACGCTCTAGTTCCACCAGACAAAATAATGGCAAACGCGCTCAATCATTAAAATTCCTCGAAGGCGGTGGTCGCAATTGCTGTTTATCCCGTTCTAACAGCCGTTTTTCCGGTCTATTTGTCTTTGTCTGGCGCTTAATGTGACAGTGTCGCGGCATGCTCGGTTTGGCTGTGACACCGAGCCAAGTCGCCGTATGCGAATTTGTGGCGATTTTAGGGTTTTGCTTAAACCTAATGTCTTTAGTTGTATAAAATTGTTCGTGAGACAGAAAATAAGGCTGTTTTTTTTAAAGTTAGCAAATAGTGTCCTTTGATAGAATGAATACCTATTCAAATTTATGTTTGTAGTTACAGATAAACCAATATTGTCCACTTGTAGGTTCCTAATGTAAATTAAGAAAGTTATTTATGCGGACCGTCGTAGTCAATAAAATTAGGTACCTATCTAAAATAAAATAGGCAAAGAACTAAGTTAAAGAACACTTCCTTCTTCTGTCCTTGAATTATCTCCATGCCTAAAGTTTTCTAACAAATACACTATAATAAGTAGGTGTGAATAGATATCGTGCTAACAAATATTTTAAATACCTACACATCATTATTTATTCCAAAGAAAAAAGAAAGAAAGGTACGTTCCAAAATGGATGGAGGTTTTAAAAAGCATCGCTTACATTTAGCCACTAACCAACAGGTATTAAAGTGGCGTTGTTTTTCGGGTCTTAGTCGTTCACATACTTAGGCGGTCTCTACGTGCAAGGAAATACAAATTTAGGTCTTACGCTGGACTATTTTTGTAGTTTTGTATCCGATCGAAACCGGTTTTTTGTCGAATCTGAAGGTTCAGTTTTGGTTTACCTTCGGCCGAAGCATGATTTTTACGCCAAAACCAAAACCGAAAATTCGACCGGATACTACCGTAAAATGTACCTATGCTCCAATAAAAAAAAATTACTTATCATTTATTATATTCAACCATGATATTACTATATTATTATTTATATACTCAGATAAACGAAATTGTATTTCTTGGCGGCGTCTATTAATTTGGCGCACAATGGGGTGACTTTACACCTCTAAGTAGGTAGTCTATGTGAACTATAGATAGGAGCAAAAATACCCCCAACAATGAGTATGGGCCCGATTCGGATTTTGAACTAGACATCTATTAGATTTCTTTTAGATATCAAGAACAAGGATCAACTTACAAATATTAACATACATAATTACAAACGTAACTACTAGTCAAACCCGTTCCTTATCGCTTCCGGCGCAAAAGTGCCCATAATGCTCACGGCATTACCCCGCTGGATGGCTATGGACAGCCTCTGCACCAGAAACGATTCGGAGCGGGGATCCTCTCCCTTTTGCCTAAGTCGACGGCCTATGTCACGCACAAATTGTTTCGCGTCAGCACCCCAACATACCAAGATACGATAACGATATGTTTAAGATCTAACCTGTCAAATTTGACATTTGCGCGATCCTGGAGATACTCTTGAACGATTTCCACAGGATATGACTTAGAGATCCAATTCACATCTAATAGATATCTAACTCTATCTAACGTAAAAGTGACATTCATTTGGTTGCCCGAATTGCGCTGCAAAAGAGAACTAGTTGATATCTAAACTATAACGTATCTAGAATGGATCTAATACGTGTCGTCTCTTGTGAATATCTTGAAGTTCGAATATGGCAGTATGTTGTTTTATATAAAACAACGTTTCATAAAGTTGATATACCGATGAAATATAGTCCGTCAACCAAATCTTGTCAGTAGCAATGTAAAGCAAACTAAAGTAGGGCAACACTCAAAGAGCAGTATTGCGCTAAGAATAGCAGCAATGTACATCGAACCAAAAGATTTTTTTTTCCGCTGAGCGCGCCCTGCGTACGTTAATTCAAATTGTCACTCGCGGTTTATTGAAAAAATTTGAAACATGGACGGACAATTTAAAAGCGATGTTAAAACAATGTTAATCAAAATGATGAACAAATTTGAAGATATCAAAAACAACTGCCTATCGTAGTGCTTATATTCTCTTTGTTCCCTATCTATGTCTTCTATGTTTACTAAAATAAAATCATATCAAAATGCAGATAATTAGATAGTGCATATATTTGTTATTTACAATATAATATGCCACTTGTTAATGTAAATTAGTGTACTCTTCTGGATGAATATGACATACCTGTGTAATTTTTTTGATTGGTATATATTGTACAATAGGATTACATATTAAAAATAAAACAACTGATATTTGGGTGTTTATTTAATTTAAAGGTAAATAAGATAAGGGTCACTTTAGCTTACACTATAATTCAGGTCATTAATTGAAAAAATATAATGAAGTTACCAATGTTACCGGGTCACTTCAACCAAGCATAATACTCTGTAGTATTATTGCATCTTTGTAAATAGTCACAACTGATTGCTGAAAATATTAGACATGTGGGCCTATGGACGGTTTCCAGGACACAATTTATGCTCTTGTTGGATAGATTTAGGCATACGTTTTAATTTTATTTATGCCTTTTAACCCTAAAACAAAAAAAACCGGCCAAGTGCGAGTCGGACTCGCCCATGAAGGGTTCCGTATTTAGGCGATTTATGACGTATTAAAAAAAAACTACTTGCTAGATCTCGTTCAAACCAATTTTCGGTGGAAGTTTACATGGTAATGTACATCATATATTTTTTTTAGTTTTATCATTCTCTTATTTTAGAAGTTAGGGGGGGGGGGACACACATTTTACCACTTTGGAAGTGTCTCTCGCGCAAACTATTCAGTTTAGAAAAAAATGATATTAGGAACCTCAATATCATTTTTGAAGACCTATCCATAGATACCCCACACGTACGGGTTTGATGAAAAAAAAAATTTTGAGTTTCAGTTCGAAGTATGGGGAACCCCAAAAATTTATTGTTTTTTTTCTATTTTTGTGTGAAAATCTTAATGCGGTTCACAGAATACATCTACTTACCAAGTTTCAACAGTATAGTTCTTATAGTTTCGGAGAAAAGTGGCTGTGACATACGGACGGACAGACGGACAGACAGACAGACATGACGAATCTATAAGGGTTCCGTTTTTTGCCATTTGGCTACGGAACCCTAAAAACTGAACATAATCTTAAAAGTTCGAAAGAGTTCTTCCAGTATGTACTTGTCATAACCTCAATTTTTAGTAATGTTTACCATCAACGAGCATGATTGTACATTGTAGGCCCCTTTGCTTATTCTTATTTAATGTATTGGTATTTAATGGTGACAGCAGAAATATCTCTTGAAACAGAAACGATTCAGAATGAAAACCAAATGAAAACAAATAAGGTGACGGCTGTCGTTCACGATCCACATTCCACAGATAAAACACAGATGACACGCATTTTGGAATTATTCGAACACAGTGTTGCTAACCCGCGATTTTTCAAATTTGCCGCCTTTTACTACTGACAAGATTTGGTTGACGGACTTTATGTCATATGAGATGTTCTTCTTCATATTCAATTTGTCTGAATATTTAAATGAGGAACAGTTTAAAAAATATTCAAAATTTCCTTAAAGTGGAGCCAATCTTGGAGCAAAGTAGGACCGTTTTACGGTACCAAAAATACAGTTTCGGCGCGGCCGAAAGGCTCGGCAGATTTTTGACCGAAACCGAACCTTCGGGTGACCGAACACCGGCTGATTAGAGGTTTTTTCCTTTATCGTGATTTTGATCCGAAGAGCGAAAATTGTTTATTATGAATGACCTCGGTCGGTATGTCGTAGACACTCGTAGAGTCGTAGGTCATGATCCTCGTAGACTTCCTAGAGTACCTATATTAAAGGGTTATAAAAAACACTCAGTAATATCAGTTAACTTCATCACTTCAAAAATCCCAACTGACAAATGACATTCTAATTTCAAAAGCTCCAACCGTCCCGTTAAAAATAAAGAACGCCGAACCGCCGGCATCGGACACGGAGCGAATTTCGAAAAAGGAACAACGCGCATGCGCTCAGACGCCGCGTGACACGTGGCCAGCGTTTGGGATTTGAATTTCGAATTTAGAATCTGCGTTTTGTTAGCGGCATGGTATAATAATTTACTCCGCCTGGTACTCTCTTCCGAGATTCGCGAATGACCTAACTGTCACTTGCCTACGGGGCATTTCATATGAAGCGGACAGGAAAAAAAAAGTGAGGTTCCCGAATTTGTTTATATTTGGTTTAGTTCTTCTTCTAGTAGGTATAAAACCGGACGCCAAATATTTATTATATATGACGTTTATTTTAAAAATTATGAGCTTTTCAAAAATTACCGTAATTGAAATTCCGATTTTTTTTAACTCGAATATCGAATAATTTAAATATATAACTTATTATTAAACCAAGCGTTTGGTATAGAATTTTTAATGATCTTTTCAGCGAAGAAATCAATTTTGAATTTTTGTCGCAGGGAAATGATCAAAACAGAGATTTGAACAAATCTCTAAGAGATATGATCAAATCACGCAGGATGTTAAAATGGCGAATCCATATCATCGTTTCCCTAGAAAAATTCAGTCATTTGACCAAATAAGTGACTCTGTTTAGTGAAAAGACAAAATCGGCCAATAAACGCGAAACGCTTTTTCATTTCACTAGATTTGTTTAGGAATTTGACAAAATCCCTAACCACGACAGTAAGTTGACGAAACGAACTCAAAAAGTCAACTAGTTTTATCATTTCGCTAAACAAGTTTAGTGAAATGAGAAACTCTCAACTGGAAGATGGTATATGGTGATTTGATTAAATCTCTGAACGGTTTAGTGAAATGACGAAAGCAAGTACAGAATACAACAGTTTACTCTACAGTTAAGCGATTTACAGAAATACAACAGTTTACTCTACATTTATTGACCTATTGTCTTAACCAATGGAGATCCCATTCTGCAACTTCTAGTGTATTTTGTACATACTTAGGGCTATATTTTGAGATAAAAAAAAAAAAAAAAACTGGTCAAAGTTTTCGAAAAATGGTTTCGAAAAGTTTACTTCCGGTTTTAACCAGTATTTTTTATTTATTTTTCAAAATTGATTTCTTCGCTGAAAAGATCATTAAAAATTCTATACAAAACGCTTGGTTTAATAATAAGTTATATATTTAAATTATTCGATATTCGAGTTTAAAAAAGTCGGAATTTCAATTACGGTAATTTTTGAAAAGCTCATAATTTTTAAAATAAACGTCATATATAAAAAATATTTGGCGTCCGGTTTTATACCTACTAGAAGAAGAACTAAACCAAATATAAACAAATTCGGGAACCTGACTTTTTTTTCCTGTCCGCTTCATATGAAATGCCCCCTACGTCATCATGCTGTTTACAGGTTCTCAAACTTTAAAATGTGGGAGAATTTTAATCAACGGTGAAAATTATTTTAACGCCATTAATTTTAAGTTATTCATGTAGAAACATAGTAAAATAAAACAAATCTATACTGCCCTTTTCACTCCTACTCTTACAGTTCCGAATAGAACAGCCAACCATTTTCGTAACAAAACATTAATTACCAAGCTTACGACGTGAAAAGTTTGGAAAACGCTGCGACTGCTGACACTGAGCGAGAAGGAAATAACAATTAACACGCGTTCGACAAGGATGACGGTCAGGGACAAAATGGCGGATTGTCATATGTGACAGCGCTATCCTGTGTTGCCAGTAGTGTAAACAGAATTACCCGAACGTCTGAAATTTCTTTCGTGAATCGGAAGATATTGCTAACGAATAATTAAAATTGACGTGTTATTGTAAAATTTAAGATAAAATACATATAAATGAAAATTATAAAATTATAAAGAAATATTTTAACTTATTAACCATAGATATAATGTACCCATGTAACATGTTATGTTGAAATAAAGTGGCAATGTTATTGTGACTTAGGCAAGTGACACTCTGGGAAGAAAAGACCATGTTTTATTAGACCATGGTTAGCGGGATAAATTAAAAAGGTGAAATAGTAAAATTGCTGTGTAGATTTTATTAGTAGGTAGCTTTATTAGTACCTATAACTAAAGGCATAATTAATATGCCATACCTACGTTAAATATTAATATAACATGTTATTGGTAAATTGACGGACAAACTGTACTTTATTTAAAGATTCGATAACATAAATCGTAAACCTTTGGTACCTAATAATAAAAATGTTAATTACATAATTATTTATTATGAAATATTTCTAATTCATCTGAATCATACCTATAGTTTCGGATTTTCTCATACCTAAAGTCTATTTTTTTATTCGGTAGACTAAAATGACATTTCATAGTATGAAATGACACATGATGACTATGAAATGTCATTTTAGTCTACCGAATAAAAAAATAGACTTTAGTATCACTAGGTATTGTCTTGACGATGTCAGCAATTACTAGACGTGGTCAGTAAAGGTAGGCAGGTACTTTAGTATAGTATTTGTAAGTAGGTAAGTACTTAAGTAAATATTCTTTATTGCGCGACAAAGAAAACAGATTTACAATGTAAATAAAAATAGGTAACAGGCGGTCTTATCATTGTAATCGGTCTCTACCAGACAACAAATTAATATGTCTAACAAGCTCATCGTTTATTATACGTATTACTACTTCTATTTTATATTTATTTCTAACTACGCACGCCCAGTGGCGTTAAGACTGGCTGTCAGTAGAAGTTTGTCCACAACCCTTCTCAAAATACGCTAACGCCCTCTGAGGGGCTACCGAGAAAACCGAAATTCGCAAATGGCGGGGTTCTTTCTCTTTTACTCCAATGAAGGCGTAATTAGAGTGACAGAGAAAGATGCCCGCAATTTGAGAACTTCGATTTTCGCGGTTATAGCCCAGCTGAAAACGCATATTACTAAATATAAAATACAAATCCCTACGCATATTACACCTCACTACTCAGCGGTAAGTTTCAGGCCAATCCTTAATTAATAATTAGCATTCAATAGATGGTCCTCAAACTTAAGTAGGTATTAGTTTTTGTCAACTACCCCTTCTTGAGTAGTTACTCGTATACAGTTAGGTTTTAAATGCATAATTTTCATTACTAAACAATAAACTTCAAAACAATACAGACCGCAAAGTAGTCTTAATCCTATTGTTTATTTTTGTTATACGGTTTTGTTAAATTTGTCAACTAATAACGACAAAGTGTAAGAAGCGATTAGGAATTAGTTTTTAGTTTTTGAAATGTTAGGACAATGGTTTTGTTCTTTTGTTTTTTTTTTAAACTTTAAAAGGTTTGGGTAACCTAAGCAACCGTTATTTGTTTTATTATACAATTATTTTACACAAGAAGTAAAAATAATATGTGTAGAAACTTTTTGTACAAAGAAAAAATTACCGTACCAACAATTTAAGTAGTCATGAAGTGATAACAAGGAATGTCGATATTTTAGTTACTCTTTTATTAATAAATATCGTTTATTAAAGTCACTGCGCTTAGATAATCCAAATAAATTAAATATGTATTACAATAACTACAATAAAACATCATAATATAACACTACAATAAACTTTACTACAAACTATAACAGAGGTCATCAACATTTTCACACAACGCGTTCTTATAAAATTCCGACTGCATAAATGTCGTTTCGTTTGTGAACGTTTTTTTCAAGGGGCGTGGTTGACAGCATTCGCAATAAATTATGTCAGAACGAAACAAACGGCTCGACGAATGAATGAAACTGTTCGGTGAAAAAAGTTGACATAGTTGGTTGAAAAAGTGTGTGATTATTTGTTATTGATATTGAGTGTTAGGTTAGAAATTTGAGTTTTTTTGTGTTTTAATTCCTAATGATATCATTTATTATTAGTCAGATACATTTGTACATTTTGCACAATACCGATAGCAGATATTATTCACGAATATGACATGACATAATGATTCATGTTCAAAAGTAGGTAATAGACGTATTTGATGAACAGTGTCTGGCAACTAAAAGTTAAAAGAAAAATAAACGGAAAATATTATAATAAATGTTGCTACATTACAGGTATAAAATGGGTTTTTATTTATTTAGTTCCAATAAAACCGCTTAAAATCAACCCACGTCGTCAAACGGGATTTGACCGGTTCAAAATGGCGTAACTACAATTACATCTCCCCTACAGATTAATTCAAAAACAGATACAAAATAATAATAAGGGGATGTCACCAGGTGTGTCTCACCCTTATGTAATTGTCTATTTAAATAAATTAAATATTACATAATATAGAATGTGGAGTGTTAATGGCGGTATAGAGGAATTAAAACGAGTGCATTTGGATTTTTAAAGGATTTAAGCAAACTTTGCCGTACAATAATTAATAGGGCATGACCGTTATGGCTAGGTAGGTACCTACTAAGAATTATAACGTACTAAAAGAATAGAAGAAATAGAAAAATATTTATTTGGCGTAAACATAAGAACAAATTAAGTGTGTAGGTAAATGTTAAAGATAATTAAATTAACCAATAAATTACCTATGGAACATTAACTGTAGAATAATGTGTTATAGAACATAGTATTAGGCTATTTAGACGAACAGTAAGCTGACGAAACAAAATTTTTAGATTCACGTATTTCCTACAAAATAAAGACAGGATTGTTTTTTAATTTTGCACATACCGTACCTGAATTAAAACTAACTAAAAACTAACTGAAAAAAACTATAACTTTTGTTATCCTACAAAACAACAACTAAAAAGGTAATTAAATTCGTTCCCATTTGCTTATAGGTTTGTTTGACACCATAAGTACTACATGTCCTGACTATTACGTAAAACCAGCATCAGCATATGCGCAACGTAAAAATACTAAAAATGCAAAAAACATCAGTCCAGCGGTAGCAAACCGACTAAACTGCAGCGACAATAAATGAAAATAATAAATAACTTCAACTACACATGAAATTTATAGCATCGCCATAAAAACGGGGATTAAAAATAAATCGCTCGAATAAATTGCACCTCTGAAATTAAAACACTCCCTCACACGACACGCGTGGCGCGCGGCGCAAGCCACCGGCGCGGCGATTCGCTACGGAATTTTATACTCGGTTTTAAAGAACATTAAAGTATTAAGCTATGAAAATGCTTACATTTATTTAAATATTGTAAGAATTTAAGTTCAAATCAAACCGAACGTTTTCTTTTTTTAATTAAAATCCAGGAAAATTTAGAATTTGTAAAGCACGACGAAGAACGTTGAAATAAATTTAGTTTTTTTTAGTATTTAAAAGTTGTTCCTGTTCGAGTTTAAAAATATAGATAAAAAATGTTGTTTTATAATATTTTTAAAGTCCCGTTCATAAAATTCTTATAAGATCACCTAGCATACTGGGTCTCATGTTTTTCTGTCACAGGCATTTATCCAATGAAAATTACTCTTATTTTTGCATTGTTACGTTAACGGAAGGGTTTTATCACTAGATTAATAGATCAGATCAGACATTCTAATAAAAGGCATGTAGCCAAACTAACTTTACAATCCGCCTCAGCTCATAACCGAATCCACGCGAAGGCGGGGCGCATTGTCCATTGTTCTTTTAACAGCCTCGCTTGTTAGTGCACCGATGGTTGACGACGCCTGCAAGAGGTGTGATTAATAACGAGTTTTGGCGCGAAATTCCTTCGTAATTGGCGGATGCTTGACGCAAATTAATTTGTAGTTCCACCCACGCAATAAAAACCGGAAGTAAATTCACACCTGTGATTCCCTGGGGCGTATTTCCAAATATCTGATGTCATTTATATAGTATACTTTATTTTTTTATCGGTCGGGTTGGTTTGATTGTTAGGTAAACTAGTTTTATAGTTCACTTAGTCTTGGATAAAATATGAATATGTGTAAAATTATCACATACTTCCTCATTCATATAATGCTGCTGAAACAGTAGATAAGAAACAATCGTTTAGTGAATGAAAATCTTACAATATTTGAAACAGACGTAAAATATACAAATACTAGCTGAGGTACCCGGCTTCGCTCAGGGAGCTGACATGAGAATTGTGTGGTGGTTGTAATAAAAGGAACAACTTTAACATATATTTAGGTTTTTTTTACTACAATACCTGTACCTACTTCTACGTACATTTTTTTTATTTCCAAGTCGAGAACAACCTACGACCCGTACCTAATATAGTTGACCGTGAGAAAAGCATAGGGAATAGGGATAACTGAAAGTGTTTGTCGAAAATCTCCTGAGATTATGAAGGCTTCGAATAGTCCACAATGTTCTAGAATATTCCAAACCATTTGAATGTGTTCTGAAACACTCCACAATGATCTGGGATCCTGCATTCTAGGCTATTTACAAATATTTTATAAATATTCCGGAATGTTCTCGAACATTCGAACCTCACAACTGTCTTGCTTACCCCTACTACCCTATCTATATATACTCGTACCCCTACCAATAGGTAGCCCCAACCCTATAAAAAAGGCATATTCCAGCAATGGTCCAGAATATTCCACATTTGAAAGTGTTCCGGAATGTTCCACAATGATCTAGAATGTTCTCGAATATTCGACAACGTTCCAAAATGTTCTGAAACGCTGTGGAACTATCTCGAATACTCTCAAATGGTCTGGACTGTTCTAGAAATGTCTAGCCCCCGAGACCCGAGACGGCTTCGTACGTTCCAGAATATTTCACAACATTCGAAAGTGTTCTGGAATGTTCCACGATGATCTAAAATGTCATCGAATAATCGACAACATTTCAGAATGTTCTGAAATGCTGTGGAACGCTCTCAAATACTCTCGAATGTTCTGGACTGTTCTAGAAATATCTAGCCTCCAGAAATATCTAGCCTCCGAGACCCGAGACACCTCACCAGGTTATATTTCCCGATCTATTCTGAACTTTGTTTTATTAAGTTAAGGTTCAAAATTCAAAAACAAAAACAACTGTTTTTGGTCTCAGAGGGCGAAACTTTCAGCCCTTATATCTTCAAAAGCACACCGTTCAGATAAAAACGGAAAACTTCTTCATGGACGGCAGATAGAGGGCTACCACCCCGTATTGCTTCCTTGATCATATCGGGACTCATTTCTGAGTTTTAGCGGCACGCACATTGTACACTTTCTTTTATCATATACATAGCATACATGTATATTGATTACAAAGACAAGACAGTAAATCTTTGAAAAAAAAAGGCGATCTATATAACTCGAATATAACAATTTTTCCTCGCAAGACGCAAATGACCAAAAACAAAAGAATAATTCCGCCATTCGCATTCAATCCATGTTCGCCAAAATTATACAAGGCGGCCGCAAAAAAAGGGCCAAAACAATGAACTTTCCCCCTTCAGCCTTAATCAAGGGACTGCCCTAAATTCGCCCACAAATTGCATCCAATTGTTCACTTTTTACCGCGAGGCGTGTTTATAAGGGGTGTTAGAAAAAAGGGAATTATCTGGCGGACCAACGGTTGCGCGCATCTGACTGATGTGACGTGACGTCATTGGGAGCCATTGGCGTGAAAACGGGTGGAAATAGGACGATTGTAATCAGGGGGCTCGCGTTGGAAACTATACGCAAGTTGCTTGGGTTAACAATGATAGCATTTCTAAACTCTGAGAGGCTACCGCGAAAACCGAAATTCGTAAATTGCGGAGATCTTTCTCTGTCACTCTAATTACGCCTTTATTGGAGTAAAAGAGAAAGATCCCCACAATTTGCGAATTTTGGTTTTCGCGGTAGCCCCTCTGTTTTAGCCTGGAGCCGTAGCCAAGATGACAATCGTTTATCGGCAAATGCCATTAAAAAAGTAAAAATGTATCGGGATAACTGAAGCTTGACTCACGTTAGAACGGTACGGACTCGGACGGAACTTCATTTTTCATGACGGGTGATCGGTGATCACGAGATGCTTTGAAAACTGAAGTGTCGGACGCCTCGGGCTGGGCCGGACCCGGACCGTTAATGGTAATATTAAATTAGCTAGTGGTAATCAAAATCAATTTCATTTCACATTAACTTAAATGTTAAACAACAGAAATAATTTCAATAACATTAATACATGTTTCATTTGAAATAGCAAAAGTGCACAGTGGAGTTTTCACGTATGATTTTTGGACCAAAATACCAATTATAGTCTGGCAAGAGTTGCTTGTCACTATAGCATTGGCAGAGAGAATTATATTGTTTTTTTCTTACATTAGTATTATGACCCCAAAAACGGATGAATTTAGTTTTTAATTTTATTCTACTGCTACTGACAAAATTGCCTCACCAGGCTTTATATAACTAGGCAATTTTCTTTGTTCAGCAATGGTTTATTTGTGGTGCAACTTATTTTTTTTGGTTTGGTGGATATCGCTTGTTTTTTATCTCATCGCATTTTAGAAGATTTAAAATCTCGATAGTACTTTTTTATCGTTAACAATGGCGGTCGCATCTTCAAGTATTAGATAAAAATTTGCGGTTTTAAAAACGCGAACCCTTTCCATTGTGCCGATCTGCCGATGTAAGAGGATTATTTTTTAAGTTCATTTTTTATTTTTTACAGTTCTATGAGAAACGGATGATCCTGAAGTATCTATTTATCTGTTTTTGCCAGCTGCGTCCTTTTTATACTTAATTATGATTATGAAAAAATGAGGAAAAATGATTGGTTATTTTTTATATGGATTTCTTAAGTGCAGATCACGTCAATTCATCGAACGATTTTATACCAATGGCATACTTTTCTATATTTAGTTGTACAAAAAAGTTTTAACTAAAAATCGTTTCTGCAGTAAAAAAACACTTAGATAAAAACTATCCATCAAATCCCGCCTACGTTTTTTGCGATTGATTTGTTGATAAACATATCGGCGCCTAAACATTGCGACATCATGTATGTTTATGTAATTCATCTATGGACACGCCTTTCATAAAACCGCTTAATGATCACAATCCTAAAGAAAACAGCGATTTTGTCCAATGTACACAACTATTGCGCACTTGCACAGTGGTTCAAATAAAGCAATTCCAGTCAAAACATGACTAATGGAAGTGTCCATTAATTGTTAGGTAGCTTTGCGATTGGATGAAAGAGTGGTTTTATTACCAACAAATAGCACTAACGATGTATTCACTGCGGAATTAAAATCAGATCGATTGTCTATGCGTGCCGATGACCTAAATTATATGTTTCGGCAACTTTTAAAAATGTGGACACGTGTGACTTTAGTGCAATGAAATCTGGTCGATATATACGCAAGTTTCTAGAGAAAGTGACATGTTTACGTTGCTTTTGAGTTTTAAATGATTACTTTTGTTTCTGTTAATCCATCAATATCGCGAGTACTTTTATTTTAGTGAAAATATCGTACGATCTTAAGCTTAAGCTACCCTCGCTTGAATTGATAATTTTATCAATTTTGTTTTTTAAAGGTCTTTAGAGATTTTGTCTGAGTAACAAGAGTTTTATGATTGTATTTAAACAACTTTATCTAAAGATTTCTTAAATGCAAACGACATTCCAGAATTAAAGCATTGTTTTGGACAAGTACTAAATAAACTCGTATTTTCACTTGTAAACTTTATTTATAATACCATCGGCTACACTGTCTTATCTGTTACTTTTATTTATTTTTAACTTCATAGTATTAAGACTAGTATAAAACCAATAGCGGTTCATAAATTCGTTAGTAAAATCTCTCACAGACCATTTTGTTATAGACGAGCTCATGCATAGCGCCGCGATGGGCGGAGGGGCGCTCTTCGGGTGCTCCTCCGCCGGCCACAGCGGGATCAACCAGCTCGGAGGGGTCTACGTCAACGGGAGGCCGCTGCCGGACTCCACGAGGCAGAAGATCGTGGAGCTGGCGCACTCGGGTGCGCGGCCCTGCGACATCAGCCGCATCCTGCAGGTCTCCAACGGCTGCGTGTCCAAGATACTCGGCAGGTCAGTTGCACCTGGTGTTTGTAGGAGGCCACTTCTTTATTCCTCTCTAATGAGGCATTCCAGAAAAGTGACTGGTACTTTTTTGGCACTTCCGATAAAGCTAAGAAGCCGATATTTGACATGAAAACGTTTGGTAACGTAGCCTTTAATTCAACGGTATATGGTACAGATTTCTGAAGGTTAATAAGGTAGCTGCCGTATGCGCCACGTCCCTGACAAAATATACCTTTTTGTGGCATGCCCCTAATACACCTCTTTGAGAGTGATTCTCAAAATAGTGGCATCTTAACCTGTCATCGAGTTTTTGAATTGAATGTAAGTATGCTCATTTGCTCTTTTTCATATGAAACAAAAATGTTTATGGATAAACAAAAACAATGTTTATCGAGGCCAAGTCATTATTTTTATTATTATTTAATACTAAAAAAAATTAAGAGTACCATTTTTCACTGTAACCTGTCTTGTCCAAATGCATCGCTCTTCCAGTTTTAGTTCTTTAGATTTTATAATCACCCATTAATGTTAATAAAATATCATGCTATATAATTACATAGACAATATCTTTTAAAATTTACATTGCACGGGTCTTATATATAATTTTTGTACAACAATATGCACGCACGAAGTTTGTCCAAGGATATTTTCACTGTAACCTGTACGTCCACGGTATCGCATCTCACTCACGCACACAAAATTATATTTAGATCATAACTGTGGCAAAATATTAGGTAAGTATCAAACTAGCACTAACGTACCACCGTAGGGAACCATTATGACTCAAGTGTCGTAGTTTCGGAGAGACAATTGATTAAAGGCAGGAATCTGGAGTTTGTCACAAAATGTTAACTTTAACTTGTCTCGATTATTTTATGAAATTGGTATGGGGCATAATGTAATAATATTATTTTAATTTTGTATGAAGGTATATTTATCTATGCGGGCTTAAATATTTAATAACTGCATATTATTAGGACGAAAGGAGACAACCGCTCCTCCATACAAACGTAGTTCCTATTTTCCTCTCTAGACATTTACATCATAGATTTTTTTACACGATTTCATGTTAATATTACAACGCAGGCTTCGTCCGGTGGCCACAAATGCAAATCAGCAACATGCTTCGTCCCAAACACAACAAGGATGATATCCTCAACAGGCTTCGTCATTCTAAAATCTAAGTTAAACAATATAACCGTCACGAATCGTACCTGGCTCAAATGTCCCCATTACACTGGCAGCGTTACCGTGCTGAATGGCCAATGAGATCTGTTGGACCAGGTACGATCCGGACCGAGGGTCGCACCCCCTGTCCCTCAGCCGCCGACCCAAATCCCTCACAAACTCCCTAGCCTCCACAGCCCAAGGTCCCGCAGTCTCGACTGCAACTGGGACAAAGTCGTACATTGGTTCCAGGGCAGAGTATTTGGCATGTTTCATTTTGGCGGCATACTCCGCGGCTGTTCCAGCAGACCTGACAGTGAGACTCAAGTGGGAAGGCGCAAATGTGCTCACGCACGTTGCATCCCACAAGAGGCATTCTGCCCTTCTGCCTTCTGCCAAGGAACCAATGTCAGACCATCAGGCCTCTTGCCATCCGTGCGGCACAACCCTGGAGGCTCCAAAACGCAAGGAATATTGGCCGACACCAAAGTCCTGCGGATGACATCATTGATGGCATGATGCCTGCAAAAACGGCCCGCGCATTTCATGCAGCTAAGGCCATGGTGACTGTGGTGGTGGTCATCTATGCTGAAAGTGAGACATTCGTATTATTTTCCGTTTAAGAGATAAAATATAAAAGAATGTATTTTTCACTGTAACCTGCTTAACTTTAACCTGTGATCAATGTACAGGTTAATGTAAATCTTGACAGGTTATTGTGACTTCTGACTCGATACGGTATGTACAAGACCTTTCAGTATATATATGTCCGCTTTCACTAGCATAATAACGTCAGCTCGTGCTGGCCGTCTGGATGTTCACACAGGAAATGCAAGATGTGATTTTAGACTCTATCAATTTGATTATATATTATGTATTTTATATTCAGACTCACTTTATGCTGCTTCATTTCCCCCCTAACCTATGTAGTGTAACTTTAACCTGTATCTCAAAACTTCAACTCGCCATAATTTCGTTCCCTTTAAAAAAAATTAATTCTTAAAACTGAAAAAAACAAAAAAAAAATTTCGTTAACTTTAACCTGTAGGTGCCACTATTTTGAGAATCACTCTTGACTATCTCCACTATCTTTCCACGCGTTACTTGATCACTGCAATTATCTTGCTAAGGAAGCTAAAATACTGCTTTATCATTTAATTTTTCTAAAGTAATGAACCAAAAATCAACAAGTATAGTAACGGCACCAGTCATGGGACATTTAAGGGGAAATTTGGAGTATTTGTGATATTTCCCTGATACATGTAAAAGTTCTACCGCTTAGCTTGTTAAAAGATGAATATCCTATCCTTCTTTCATGTTTCAGGCGTGTTGTATCAAAGATACTGCAGTCAGTTTCCACATAATTAATAAATTAAAAGTATGTGTTTTTTCTCCAGTCATGGACACCAAAGCTCCAGTAATGGAACCCCGGTAATGGACGTGGATCCAGTAATGGGCCCCCTATAATGGGCATACCCTATCAGTATAAGATATTGGAATAGGGAATAAGTTTTTGGCAAAAAACTAGTTATTAGTCATTTTTGTCACCCGATTGCATTGTCATCCGATTTGCATACGTATCCAAAATTTCAACTCAATCGGAAATCCGAAAGTGGCTCAAATGCCATTTCCAAGATTTGAACCACACTAACTAATACAGGATGGATTTTCTTTTTGGGTCAGTGAGGGCAGCTACCACATCCCGTGCTGCTACGAGAAAACGGTCTTAGAAGACCTTCCCTCGATTTCAAATTAATGAAGATTGGCTTTTACGGATTTTGGAAAAAACATACAGGGTGCGAGGAAAGGGTAATTTTTGACAAAAAATTTTTTGATGCCAATCGATCCCATTCCTATTGAGGATCAAAAGCTTGTATGGAACAAAAAAATAATTTCCGGCTAGAAAAGCCACAAATCGAGGAAAACATTTCCCATACAATTTGTATGAAAATGAAAACTTTTATTTTTCACATGCTATTTTTGTATGCCAATCGATTCCATTCCTATCCAGTCTCAATAGTTTTTTTGGGGTAAAAATTAAATTTCTCATTTTCTCCATAGTAAATGTATGGAAAAAGTTTTTATTAATTTGTGGCTTTTTAGTACATTACCGTAAGTTGACCCCAAAGAAACTATTGATACTAGATAGGAATGGAATCAATTGGCATAGAAAAATAGCATGTGAAAATAAAAGTTTTTATTTTCATACAAATTGTATGGGAAAAGTTTTCCTCGATTTGTGGCTTTTCTAGCCGGAAATTTTTTTTTAGTTCCATAGCAGCTTTTGATCCTCAATAGGAATGGGATCGATTGGCATCAAAAAAAAGTTTGTCAAAAATTACCTTTTTCTCGCACCCTGTATGTTTTTTCCAAAATCTGTAAAAGCCAATCTTCATTAATTTAAAATCGAGGGAAGGTTTTCTAAGACCGTTTTCTCGTCGCAGCACAGGATCTGTTGGCTGCCCTCACTGACCCAAAAAGAAAATCCATCCTGTATAGAAACTACAGGGCAAGTTAAATAAAATTTTGTAAAAACGATATTAATTTATCCGAAGTCCGAGGAGACCTCCTGACATAGTTCGTACGAGTAACTACATTATACTTCTGTATTGTTTAAACATGAAATTACGCCATGGCAAGCATCATTATGTAAATTATCCCATCATAGGAGGTATGCAGTTTTACAGCTCCTATAATGGGATTAGGCAAAATACCACTATTTTTTATACATCTCTAGAGTCACAACATAATGTGTTGTATACCTTATCTCATGGTAGATGCAATTAACAAAACACATTCTAGTTTACACCAAGTAATAATTAATTACAATTTAATATATGAACTCACCTCTCTTAGCGAAGTTGTTAAGAATTCTTACTGGTTATTTTTTCCAGTGACACGACAACTTTTGGGTTGGCGCCAATTTCTTAAAAAGTAACCGAAATTAATAAAAAGTCAAACTTAAACAGCTCTATGACTCTTATTTATGGTAAAATATTGCCAGTGTTTATAAACTACTTTTACATACTTATTTTAGAGGATTTGTGGTTTTATGTCCCATTACCGGTTCCACGTCCATTATAGGGTCCATTACTATAGGGCATCTTCGTATCAATACTTAACCGGACCCACGCTTAATGAACCCAGATAACATCTCCAAAGAAACCGTGGATTCCTAAACTAAAACAGATGAAGATAAAAATACTCCAAATCAGCAATTCATCGCGACATTACGTCACAAAGTACAGTAAGCACCCAACATAATAGAAACTACTATAATAGTAATAATTACTTTGACAACTATAAACGAATTATTTAGCACAAAACCCATTGTCGCGAACAAAAGTCTAAGAATCGATCTAAGGGGTCAAATTCCAGGGCCACGCGTTCACAAATTGACGGAATTCCCATAATACCGCCTAAGGAACCGCACAATGGTCGAATTGTAGGACAAAAATTGAGGAAAAATTTCAATGAATTAATCAATAGAAATATGCATTCCCATAGTGTATTGTTTTTGTTGAATGTGCGCGCTCCGGGAGCCAGAGGTGGGAACGCATCGGGTGCTGGGGTGTTCTAATTTCCCATTTTATTGTTTGATTGCGATTTTATCTGGAGATCAGCTTCCAACCCTCCTCCTTGAGCTGAGTGTTTATTGTAACGTGAATGGGATCCGATTGTTTTTGTAATCGGAATGCAACTGACAGGCGTGGAATTAGCAAAGCGTCGTGCGTAGTTTCTCTTTCCATTTGAGTATGCTTCTGGGCAAAGAGGGAACGGTTAAAACGGTATTTTGTAACAAATAGTGCCTATCATGTTTTGAGGATTGCATCTTTTGCATGATTATGCGTTAAAGTGTACTCATTATGTTTTTTTCTTTATCTACAAAGAAATCAAACTACAATACTGTTCGATTGACTTCACTGAGTACAAATAAAACAAAGACGTTAAAAGTCAATTGCAAACAATAAAAAAATGTAAAGAATGTCAATCAAAGAAACTACGCCTTTTTAATACACGGTATGACTTCCAGGGTTGTCCCACGACCGCCCCTAAATAAAAATCAAAATAAAACATTATTTTCTAGTAATTGGCACCCCTAGTGCGGGAGCCTGCTTGACGCCACTTCAAGAGATCTTATAGGAAAGCAAATTATGGAACCCTAAAATATTGCACAGTGGGCACATGTTATTATTTTGCTGTTATGAAAACAAATGTTTGGCCGTGTGCATGGGTTTGCTACTTGATAAATACGCTTAGGAAGTCAGAAAGTAGAAGATTATAAAATCAGTTACCTACTTACATAATTTATGCAATAATGCTATAAAAATCGAGTACCTATTCCTCTTATTTTTATATCAAGACCATTTAAAATATGTATAGGCATTGATTAAAGCCTACTACCATAAAGATTTAAGATTATGTAAAATGATGATTACCTAATTTATATTAATTTTAAAGCAGAATATTTAATCGTTTAAAACGTTTCCATAAGGTTTGGAATTTATTGAGTCAATTTTAATTGTGCAATTTTCAATTTGAGGAAATTGATTCCACATTAGGAAATTTATCGAAAGTTACTAAATGATTGGCTATGCCAAATAAGACGGTGGCTGAAGCCATTTTGTCAATACTAACATGTTGACATATTAAATATATTAAAAACGGGTCACTCACGTATTCTATGTCGAAAAACGCTCGACATGTTTCACTTCGTACCGAGAAGTGTCACCAGGAGCTTGCGTTTACGGTGACGGACCGGCGCAGACAAAACATGCCGAACATGTCGAGCGTTTTTCGACTTAAAATACGTGAGTGACCCGTTTTTAATATATTTAATATGTCTTTGTCTCACGAAAGTTTTGTTATTAAAACTAACATGTTGATTTTGAATTTTAACTTGATGAAATATTTCAAAAATAGAAAATCCATTGAAAGTCACTTAAACTATGCCAAATATTCTATGGGAAATACTTTCAAGCAAGGTGGCAGCAAAAGCCAAATTTCCCATACACCCCTGGATCTTATCGTGCCAATTACCAAAGGGTTCGTCGGAGGGCTAGCGTGGCGGGACTCCTAATTAAAGAGCCACCCCGCTGCTTCTTCACATTCTTAACCTCTGCTGTTCTAAAATCGGTCTACATTTCCCACAAATTATTATAACAAGCGTTTTGTAAAGAAAAATACAATAAAAATAATGATAAATATTTTAAGCAATGAAAAATGCGATTATTACTAACTTTTAGCTAGGCGACAGTTTGGCGACATCGACATTGCCTTCATGGTCAGGAGAAAGAACTTTTCTCCACGAAGGCAATGTCAGAGATAATTTTCAAGCTTCTCTGGGCGATTAAAGGATGACTCACATTAGACCGGACCGTGTCCGGGCTGGAGCTTCCGGTGCTTCGTTTTCTATGGAAAGCATCACGTGATCACCTGTCATTTGTCATAGAAAAGTAAGCGCCGGAAGCCCCGACCCGGTCTAACGTGAGTCATCCTTAGGTCTCGACAGTGAATAATAATTTAATAATGTACCTACCTACAAACATCTTACAAAATTTAAATCAGTAAAAAAATACCATTTCGTGTCAGCGTGAAAAAGTTTACGCAATTTAATTGGTTCAGTACTTTCCTTTGCATTTTTTTCACTCCAACCCCCTGCCATAACTACTCAAATTTCATAACAACAGACTAAGTAAGTATCCACTCAAATAAATACAATTGCATTACATCAGTAACTTAGTTGCATTTGAATAACCACTTCAGAAACAATCTCGGATAAGCCCCCTTTTGCCCCCGAAACTTATCTTCGCCATCACCCCCGTTTTGATAGCTACGCCGACCCACTGTGCGTCGAGCAAGTTGGGTTAGATCACGATAAAAATATAAGAGAAGTCAACTTTATATGAAATTGCACAGTGGGTTTGTGATAGGTAATGTGTGCAACTGTGCAATTTCGCATTAAAACGGGTAATGAATGTGAAATATTAAATTAATTGGCTTTTTGTGTTGTATGCGGAACGAAACTGATTTCAATCAATTTGTTATTGTTTGATGGAATAATTCGATGGTCGGACGACAATTTGAGGAATCCGTTATAAATGGAATTTAGTTGGTTTAGTATTGTTTCGGTTTTGCTTTGATCTAGTTCGGATATTGTAGTTTCAATGGTTTGTTGCAGTATAGATTCGAGCTTACTGTAATTTTGCAACAAAAAATACAGTAAAACTACATTTTCCTAAATTCTGTAAAAATAAAAACAAATTATGCACATATAAACGTTTTGTTTACGAACAGCACTTAATAAACAACAAGAGTTTTAAACATAATCGAAAGTTCGCCGACCTTAAATAAACTGCTACTCAATTAAAATGTAATCTACGCACCCCCAACGCGAAATCTGTCGCCCAAGGCGAAAGCGATTACCGAACTCTATAGGCCCCACAGGCCCTTTCAGTGGGTTCTGGTTTCACTTTGCTTTCGCGAACGCGGATCGAACAATATCAAACACCATTGTATCGTGACCTCTAAATCTGTAACAACTAAATGCAATCGAAAAGCGAGCTTATAATGGTGTTCTTAAGTCTCCAAATCGTTTGTTCAAGCTGTTGGAACGACACCTGGCTGAACAAATCGAGTCGATTGTCGAATCGACAGATGACATCGGGATATTGTTTGTTTAAGGGTTGACATTGTGTTGGTTTTGCGTTTGGATGTAGGTCAATGAAGAACAAAAGCAAAGTTAGCTAAATGTTTACTTGGAAGTTTACGAAAAATAAAACAGTTATACAACGGTTCTATTGAAATACTTATTACTTATATAAAAAAATAGTTTTATATTTAATAAAAATAAATGTCGTAGTGTCTAACTTTTAATCTGTGTTGTTTAACTTCCTAAGGTTCTAATTAAGTTCAGATACAAAAACGTAATGTACATATTTCCTATGGCGTATTTTCGTAAGCACTATTAGTAGAGTCATATCTATAAAAAAAACTCATGTACGTTTGATACAACAATAATATGTATATGTACATATTTAAATTTTAGTTTTCAAAAATTCAAATGCACTAAAGTATTTTTTTTTTCAAAGAAAAATTATAACGTATTTTATTCGCCGCCAAGCCGGAAATAATCCAAAATTCATCTAATTCCCATCCTCCATTGTAATCTCTAATATCGGCACGTTTCAGCAAACCGTTTGTAGCCACTTATCCCAAATATCTACATTGTCAACGCTACAATGGTATCGACTGTCGAAGCATCGACACATGTCGATCACACAATACCGATGTCGAGTGCCTACATCCTTACACCCGAAACTAAACACACAGAACTAAACAGTCATATGTCCTATACTTTATGCTACAACTTTCGACCTATTGATTTGAGTAAGTATATATTTGATGATAATAAAAAGAACTCTATTTAATCAGCAGTAAAGTCCTTTTTTGTATGTAATGGAGCTTCAGTAAAGTAACTTTTCTGAATGTAAGTAAACGGTATTGCTTTTAACTTAAAGTGTCTTTTAGAAAAAGGCTTACCATAGTGATCCCTAGAAGTACGAGTATGTCTGTTATTATTTTAGTTAGCTTCGCTGAATTTTCAGATCATTTATTTCATATATTTTTGTCTCCAATTTGCACTTAAATGAACCACCGTTTCCGTGTTCATCGAAATATTTCACTGTTTTTTACCGAATATGTCCGAAATTGGAGTAAAAAAGAAAAAGGTTTACCTACGTTAAAAATAGAGTTATTCCGTCCAGTCAAAAAGCCCGCCAAAGCCAGAATTCCTGACGCATGACGTTTTAGTGTTAAAATAAAATATATACCGACGCTGTTATTTTGACGTTTTAGATTCTATGCCGTTTTTCACTTTACCGTTCCCGTATTCATTTTAACAGATCCCGTACCATGAGTCACTGACAGTGTCAAAATTGACATAATTTACGCTATCGAGAACGTAATTTACTTTCTATACATCTCGCTCGCGCTAATATGCGAGTACGAGCGAGATGCATAGAAAGTAAATTACGTCCTCGATGGCGTTTATGTCAGTGGCAAACTGGTGGTAGCCATACAGTAAACTGACAAAATAATTGCTTTGGCTGGATTCCCTCGTTCAAACTAAGTTCAGCTTTGCACGCAGATATTACGAGACGGGGTCGATCAAGCCCCGCCACATCGGGGGTTCGAAGCCGCGGGTAGCCACGACCCCGGTAGTGTCCAAGATCATACCGAAGCTAGTGTCATTCTATAGAACTTGCTAACTATGTAAACAAACCGCCATATTAAAACTGTGAAAAAAATATGAACTTACTAGTGACTTTTGTTTACATAGTTAGCAAGTTCCATAGAATGAAATTTTATGCTTTAACATATATTATTATTATACCAGTGTTACAATTGTATTACCTATTATTGTTCAAGGACTTCTGTATCTGATACAAAATAATGATGAATAAATGTTTGCACGATGTGTCCCTTAGGTCTATTAACGAATTGCCGGCAGATTATGACCTGAAACTTTTCTGTCCCTACGTTTATTTGGGTCATACACATTTTATTGTATGCTTTCCTATAATAGAAACGTCTCGTTAACTTTTGATCTTTGATCCACAGAACTGACCTATTCTGAAATAAATTTGACCCATTGCTAGCTTTTAACTAACTACGCTCCAACGACATTCCCTCGTCCAAACTAAGTTCAGCTTTGCACGCAGATATTACAAGACGGGGTCGATCAAGCCCCGCGCCATCGGGGGTTCGAAGCCGCGGGTAGCCACGACCCCGGTAGTGTCAAAGATCTTACCGAAGCTATGCTTTAACATATTATTATACCAGTGTTACAATTGCATTAGGTACCTATTTTGTTCAAGGACTTCTGTATCTGATACAAAATAATGATGAATGAATAAATGTTTGCATGATATGTCCCTGAGATCTGTCTATTAACGAATTGCCGGCAGATTATGACTTGAAACTTTTCTGTAACTACGTTTATTTGGGTCATACACATTTTATTGTATGCTTCCTATAGACACGTGTCGTTAACTTTTGATCTTTGATCCACAGAAGTGACATTCTGAAATAAATTTGACCCATTGCTAGCTTTTAACTAACTACGCTCCCACGACATTCCCTCGTCCAAATTAAGTTCAGCTTTGCACGCAGATATTACGAGACGGGGTCGATCAAGCCCCGCGCCATCGGGGGTTCGAAGCCGCGGGTAGCCACGACCCCGGTAGTGTCCAAGATCGCCGACTACAAGCGGGAGTGCCCCTCGATCTTCGCGTGGGAGATCCGAGATCGCCTGCTCAGCGAAAACGTGTGCAATAATGACAATATACCTAGCGTGAGTACTTAGTTTTGTAGATTATCTTGTACTCGCTCCGTGATGGTTATGCCATTTAGGGTTCTAGCTAAATACTTGCCCAATATGGACATTCCATAGGGCAAGTATTGAACAGCCAGTTTAGCTAGGACCCTAAACGGCTCAACAATCCCGGAGCGTGATGATACTTACTGTGTTGCTTTAAGTATGGATCGGAGGCCAATGATAAAGGTATCTAAGACCGATTTGGCTCGCGTTCCAATCCGATTTGGTTTTGCGTTCTTGCTGAACCGCACTAACCTAAAGGAGCCCACTGATTAACAGTCCGCCGGACGATATCGGCCTGTCAGTTGTTCGGAACTGTCAACATTTTGTTCTAACTGACAGGCCAATATCGTCCGGCGAACTGTTAATCAGTGGCCCCTTTAAGTTTTATAACTTGTTTACTTTGTTGATCCGTACTGAAAGCTAACATATTGATTGTTTTTTTCGTAAATAATACACTTATTATTATTTAACCCTTAGATTAATCAGATTCGACGGTAAAAATAGTCTCGTTTTGTTTGCTTTTAGTCACTTACTTTCTCTTCCATATCAACATAATTACTTTTACTTTTCCTGTTTGCCAAAGAAGGGAAATAAGATAGAATAAGGAAACATGTGGCTAAAAACACAGGGGTACGCCCACAATTCTTATGTGGACAAAAAATAGAAAACATTATTTTCTTTATACGTGTATCAAGTACAAAGGAGAAGTTATCTCACTTTTAAACATCAAGCCTATGCCTATGCATGAGTTTCTCAATTACCTATAATATTACAGTGTTTATTTAATGTAATTTATGATTTGCATACTCTTCAAACTCGCATACAATTCTTGGCTCAACACACGTGACCTAACAAAAACAATAGCCTGACGTCATAAACGCTGTATTATGATTATTATGAACTTATAGACAAGAGTATAATTACTCTATATAATCCATTATAAGTTTTATACCTCAGTGCCGTAATCTGAAAGATAAGATCGCTTTTCGTTCACCTTGGCGTGCCATGCGTGGCCAGTGTCGGTACAACGTCAAAACAATTTAGCTTATTTGCTTTAAATGTGTCTTGGGGTTTATTTTCGGTATTTATATTTGCATAACTTCGAGATAGCGAGGTGTTTTAGAAGCCTGCATATCTTGAGAATTTTAAAACTTTTATTTGAAGCATTTTCATCAATATAATCTTGTAACATTTTTTCATGTGGTTATCATCGCTATCGACTGTGATCAGACGCTCAGTTTAATATTTTATAATTTATATCAGACAAAAAATATTTTGAATAGAGTCCGAATTCAGCACATGTTAGCCCATTGGGCCAACGTCAAAATAATCCAGACAAAACCCCAACACAAATTCTTAATCCAATTTTGCGATTAGAAAAATTTCACGTTACAATCGGCGACCATATGTTTCGGCCGACAGGGGTCATTGTCCCTTTTGAAGATGGACCCATGGACCCTACTCAGTATAATACGGGTATTCTACGCATTATTGATGACTGCTTATGAAATCGCCGGCCGACATATTTGATGATGTCATTTTATTAGCTCTTTGTGATGGCCATTCAAAAGTAGCCCATTATAGTTCAGTTCATAAATTTTTGAAACGGCTGTTGGAATAATAAAGCTAATAAACTCGATTTCGTGTGTTTACATAATAAAATTCAGAATCTTTTGTTTGGTTATGGTTTATAATTTTTTATAATATAAAAGCGTCAAATTTAAGTTCTGAACCTAATAATTTAATTATATAAAGTACTACGCTATACATTTTCTATGTAAGAAACAAAGGAGCATTCTATATACTATTTCCTGTGGGTAATACTTCATAGGTAGTAAAAAACAAAGACTATAGTTATGTTACGTTAGGTACATGATTACACATTAGACGTGATAGAAAATTGATCTGAAAACACAGAAAATCGGACTGTGCCTTTTAATATATTTTAAACTTTAATTTCATAATTATTTACCAGTTTTACTTCATTAAAAAACCACAAGATGTCTCCCTAAAAACAGAAACAGATATTTCCCGACTCGCATTCGTTCTGAATTCAACTCAAAGCTGTATTATGTATGCAAAAAGCTACTAAAGCTATATTTGTTTTCGTGTCTAAAGTAACGTAAAATCTAATTACGGCAAGAAACACCAAACAGACGGCTAAATTCATCGTGAAACGACTCACAGTAAACTTTGCTCAAAACTTCTTAAACACAGAGATAATTAACTAGAAAAAAAAACTCTACGAAAAGTATCGCGTAGGCGATTATAAATAAAGCTGTGTGCAAAATGACACGGCCCGTAATCGAACCATGCGACATCTGCCCGGCCAATGAGAGCAAAAAATTAAAATTATTTTTCCAAAGTACCACGTCAATAATATCACAACTACGAATTCGTGTTTTTGCCCAAAAGCGGAGAATAATGTAAACACTCGGCGACACAATGGAAGGCGACGCAAAAAAAGTTTTTGTAATTTCGAGTGTCGAGGTTTTGTGGACGTGTTGCGTGTCATCTACAAATGGATGTGGAAAGGTGGATTTATTTCCAACTTTTACTTCTACGAGAAATAAATCTTAACTTCGCGTATAAATAGAATATTTATTCGCTGCTACTAAACTACTAAACTTCAGAAAAATGATAAATATTTTTTTGGCGAAAGCTTAATCGTAGTTCAATGACCTTCACGTAGAATAGATACTCGCGATAGATAACGCTTATAAGTGTCGACGTACACGGAGTTACCTACCACCCCCCTAACAAGAGGACAAAATCGAAATACCGTGAGCCCCTAGGAGATTCGGCGCCAAAGGGGCTATTTTTATGACTGTCGTACCTACGCACTCGGCCCACTGGGCAAATAGGTGAGTACAATGGATACGCGGACACATGTGTTAGAGCGGGACGGTTACATGTCGTGCGTGACGTCGTCTAGTCATAACGGTCGAATGGGCGTGATGTTTCTTACCAACTGAAAGCGGACAAAAATACGAGGAACAATCGATTGCCGCTCGGCGGTAAAAGGACGTAACTCGAGTTGTGGGGAGCGCGTTGATTACTTCTGTACTTATATCTGTATGTTTGTAGCTGTGGGCGAGTTTGTACGTATAAGTGTGCCTTGTATAGGGATTCGTAATGGTTTGATTTCGTGAGTGAATTGTAATTTGCTGATATTGAGGAATATTGTTTTGTTTGACCAAAAATAGAGATTAATAGAGATTTGACCAAAAAGTAATTAACTTAGTTATTACCGATCTTAAAACGAACTCTTTGGCTGGTTCAAATGATAATGGTAATAATCTTTAAGATCTTAATACTGTTACTCTGGATTTCCATTTTTCTTTTTTTTATTATCTAAATATGTATAAGTACCTTTTTGAGAGGATGCCAAACAGAAAAAATATAAGACACAATTTTAGTAACCACGTTACAGCAGTACTTCTTTATATCTAATATAAAAATGGCTTCTATTTCAATCCAGAAATGAAACGTCCTTACATACCTAATAAAAAATATAAACGCGCCGAAGGAAACTCCACAATCCAACTTACGTCATTTCACCTCCCGGCCGTCCTACTATAATTCCCCGTTTACGCGTGAATGCACAGAACATTTGTTGCCTCTTTCACACTCGCGTGCTACCCCATGGATCGACTATCGCTGCCCTTGTCACGGATTAACGTCAACTGCTTATGCCATAGGAATTGACGGGTAAGTCCAGAATTTATGAAAATGTCGGGGAATTTTCATCGAAATAGCTATGAGTGTAAATTATGAATAGGTATTTATTTCTAATGTTTCGGTTTGATATTTTATATTAACGAGTGAAATAGGTTCAGCGTTTTAAGCGTGAAGAGGTAACAGACAAACAGACATAGATAATTACTTGCACATTTATAATATTATAATTATTAGTTTTTATTAGTAAAAATGTTGTTTTGTTTACTTAAAGCACTGATCGTGATCATTGACAAAAATCCAAAAACCGTTAAATACAAATTAAAGACACGTTCGTAATTCAATTGCGTTCGATCGCACAGTGGGCCCGGCGACCCTACACCGCCAATCACCTACCGTGGAGACGTATAATTTATATTAATATTTAAGTAGACTCAATTTGTAAACTTTTCAATCAAATCTATACTAAAAAAACGGAACATTGAAAAACCAAATCCAAGCACCATTAAATCCAAAAATCGTTAAATACAAATTAAAGACACGTTCGTAATTTAAATACGTTCGATCGCACAGTGGGCTACGCAACCCGACACCGCCAAAACGCTACCGTCGAGCATTTTCGGGGCTTCCGACCGTAAAGTATATTATGTAGCCAGCTTTTGTTTTTACACGCAAAACGGTTGTAAATGAAGTGTGGTGTCGATTACGTGGAATTATAGTGTTAACTAGCTAGGTGATATTGATATGTTTGATTAAAAGCTTTGAGTAGAACAAACATTTGTTGGTGGCGAACCTATTTTAAGGCAATTTGATTGCTATAAAATTAACATTCCGAATTATGTTGTTGTTACACTGAAAACTACAATATTCAGCCTCTGGGCGGCAATGTAGGTACCTACTCATCGAGAAATAATAATTAAGTTTACAATACGGAATGTTCTCGATCTCGATCGAATTTCTACAGAAAAGTTCCGAAATGAAAACTTTCTACAAGTTTTGTTAAATTTTATATGCTACTTTCATCGATAAAGCTTATCTGGCTAATGTAGGTAGAACACATTCAATTCATTGACACAACTGCACAAATTCATAACTTTTGTTTATAGTTTCGGTTAAAATTTATCTACATAAAATTTTACCTTTTATAGATATAACTAGGCCATGGACATGAAAATTGTTCTTATTCTCAACACTAGAGCACGAGATCGAAAGTGAAAATGACAAAATTGTTTCTAATAACGCTATAAGCAGTCATAATAACAGTAATAAACAATCCACTCCATTGCTCACGCCCTCCGTCACGCAGAGTTACTCTTTAATTCACGACATAAGCGACATGGGACCAGAGGGACAGGTTAATTACAAGGGGCTGACGACTGTTTCATATTATACTAGCTTTTGCCCGCGACTTCGTCTGCGTGGATTTATTAATTTGTGTAGCTTATTTTTACCCAATCTGCTTTTTATCGATTCCCCATACGAATGTCCACCCCCCTTTTCACCCCCTTAAAAGGTGATTTCTGAGATAAAAACTACCCTATGTCATTCCCCGGGACTCAAACTATCTCCATACCAAATTTCAACTAAATCAATCAATCGGTTCAGCGGTTTAAGCGTGAAGAGGTAACAGACAGACAGACAGACAGACACACTTTCGCATTTATAATATTATATTAGTATGGATGTGTAGGAAGGAGATTCGCTCAAAATAACCTACTCATTTTGAAGTCTCTTCTCTGCATTCTCGACTTCGAAACCTGTCTAATCCATTCGGTAGATTTTCATCGACAACTTTTTGGTCTTAGTTTCTGTTTCTTAGTTAGATTTCGGTCTTTCTAAAATGTAAGTTTGGAGTATATCCAAGCTTTGGCCAAAAAGCTGCGTAAGCACTTTAAACAAGATGAAATAAAATGTGATATTTGGCTTGTATGCCTCACTGAGAATTATATTACGCTCTATCTATCCTCTATCTAGATGTAAAGTTATATCTAAAACGTGATCAGTACCGAAATGCTGTGTAAGCACTTAATACAAAATGAGAAAATCCTTTTAACTACGAAAAATATACCCGAAAATATTCTCAACCTTCATTTCATTACTCATGCATTTTAAAAAAGCCCTTCAAACCAAATCGCCGACAACAATTTAACATCCATAATGAACCCGACGAGTGCATCAGGGCACTATCCAATCTCGGCGCCCTAAGAGAATAGCAAAAAACCTCCCTAACCGACGCACCCTAACCGCTTTCCACCGGGGAATCGAACAGGGTCTCCGCGGGTTAAGCGTGTACGTTAAAATGTTTATAGATAATACCAATGTAGGTAATAGTAATTCTAATGGGGACGGACCCTCTTACGGAATTCCTATTCAGAGTAATGGCTTTTGTCCGGATATCTTGTATCGGTTTGATGCTGAATGGGCCTGGAAAAGTGTAACGGCTTAATAGAGGGGATTTTCATCAAGCCCACGGTTTTTGTCTGTGAGATTAAAGCGGAGAACCACTGGGGTTTAATCCTGAAAATCGATTCAAATGTGAAAAAACGTAAAGATAGTCGTCTATATTTACTTTTGTTGCGTAAATGCTACTAAAAATTCCTTTTTACGAGTAAGGTAAACGTACTAGTGCTGGACAGCCCACTTGATGACACCCTAGCACCCTACTGTCACCTCTATTGACAATGACTTAAATTCTATTACAGCAAAAACACCATTCCATGATACTACGAACCTAAATCTACCTGATTGTATTAAATGAAGCGCCAGAAAGAATTTTGCGTCACAAGGGCAAAAAAAGACTAGAAAAACTGAAGCATTTTGTAATATTCGTAAACAAAATGTCGCATTAGCGAAATTGACCAAAACTGTCAATAATCCGAAGGACCACCAGCGGCTGGATCTCTAACACTATCGCTCGCTAGATGATCTATCGCCATGTCACGTAATGAGCTGCGCGCGCGGCTCACTTGACACCTGTCAACTGTCAACTGACAGATCCAGAACGAACAGGGACATGTTTACTTCCAGTCCAACTTAGACCTTAAAGTGCTGAGGATAAAATATGAAATTGATTGTTAGTAAAAATTTACAAAAGTTGTTTTGGTTTTGAAATGAGTAAGTGACGCAGGAACGCCCGCGCATCGAATGATCTATGAGAGCTATCACTGCGAAATATGATACGTTAACTTTTAATTAGATAGAGATTTTATCGGCGTAGATCATATTAATGTTAGTGACGTTTTGTAGGGCAAAGGGAACTTGAGTTGGTAAACTAGTTTTAATTGTTGTCTAAGTTTGGAAAGGTTGAATTTATACCTATATAATTAATGCTTGATAATGTTTGTTTGTTTGTTAACTTTGTTAAGCTGCGGCTTTTCAGACAAAATGGGATCTGAAAAATAAGAAAACAAATATATTTATGTTTATAATAACATAAAATGCAGCTGTAAAGTTTTACTAAAATTTGCTACACAATTTTTCGGTGAAAATATTATGAAATTTGGCATTTTTGCACACCATTGCCCATCATACCAAGTGAGATACCAAGATGCCTTCAAAATTAGCAAAATAAACGAAATAATTACACGCAAGGTCGTGAAACGAAAGTGCGATATCGTTTTACGTTACAAAACCGACGACACAATTTATACAATGATGAACTTTATCTCAACAGTATAAGATTCAATTTAGTGTAGATATTTGTGCCGACCGTCGTGCTGGTGTCGCGTTACTGCCATGTACGGTAGTTGCCAGATTTCAGGCTTGACTGGCCGTCATTTTCGATATTCGTGACAGCTGTTAATTATTGAACGTGTCAGCTTTGCATCGTAATAATGGTTGAAGCTTGATAAAGGCTTTTGAAAGTTTGGTAAAAAAGTTCTTCAACTTATGAAGTCTAGTTGAACAAACTTTAGTAGAGTTATATCAAGTTATATGGCACATTACCTCCTTTATTAGGTTAGGTACACTAGTACCCACTTACTAATTCTTTATTGAACGTAATGAATAAATTTATTTTACTTTAATATGTCGTTCATACGTATCTATAAAAACCTACTAAAACGAAGCGACAAAATGTGTAAAACATTTAAAAAAACAATTTTTTAGATCTTTGACTAACACCGTATAGCGTCCTAAACCACTGTGCACAAAAAATTCAAACTAGCGTAGCCATTGGCTTCAAACACTTACGATCAAAGTTGTCTAAAAATATATATTTTAAATCTCTTTAAAGCCCCCTGCACACGCGGGTGCGTGAGTACAAAGTTTTAGGCCCGTTACATACATCACTGGACACTAATTCGGAGGTCTCGGGGCGAAAGGGCATAAGTCCATGTTTAGTAAAAGCGAAAGTAAGGGAATAAACTGTACTTTTAGAGAAATACAGATAAAAGGTACAATTATTATAATATTTATAATGAGTAAACTAAAATTCTTCAAATAAATTACCCCGTTGGACGAAAAGTTGGTACACGCTACTGAAAAGAGAATCAAATTCATTTCTACAAATAGCTGACATTAATGAAATTTAAATATTATCAAATTTAATAAAGGTGATTTGGACAACGGTTAACTTTTTGAACGTTAAACCGATACACAAAACCAATTAGTTAACAATTCCACAAAAAAACGACGGCTGCGTGCGTTCTTGCGTATGATGCGGCAGAAGAATTAGCCCCTTTGCTCAAATAATGACATCTGAGCAAATACGATCACAGATAAAAGAAAAAAAATACAACACGTGCGCTTTTTAAACTGCATAATTTGATTTGCGACTTTCTGTACAATTTTCAATTTTTTACGAATTGTAAAAAACATACGTTAGAATACAAGTAGATAGGTTTAAAGCACGATCACTTTTTAAGTGGTTCTATTTTAAAGAATGACATTTCAGATTTTCATTTCTAACTGAAATGCAAAGCCTTCAAGCTTTTTAGACATAAGTGAAAAAAGCTGTTTGAAAACAAAGGAATTCAATTTCAAATTTGTCGTTGAACACTCATTCAATGGCTGTCGATCAAAATTTCGAAAATAGAATCTATTAACATCTATTCCACGTCTCCGACACCTGACCGCTTTCGATAAAAATTCATGAAATAGAAAAATAAATCCTTTAAAATTCGAACACGAACGCTTTAATCTTGCCAGCCTATCTGATTGGCCAGGGAGCTGTCAGAAACAGAATTTGTGTTTTAAATGCACCTCTCCTATTGGCCGGATTCGAAATTCGAAATGTTTTTGGCGTTTAGAATAGAAGGTCTTTTTTTGTCATGCTATCTGATTGGGGAAGGATTTAAATCCATAATTGGTTTTCCAATCGCTTATTAGGATACTAGAGAGTGCGTTGCGTATGAAATTGGGATCTAAAATGACCTTTACGGCGCTGCGTAGCGTGAAACTGGTTCTTTTTTGTGTGTAATTCAGTAGTGATATGTGTGTTCCCACGAGGTTTTTATCTGTGTTATAAATATGTCTGAGGCATCAATACGAAACCTGAATATCTAAGCTTAATAAAGATTATTTTTTTCTGCGGCACTTTATCTGCAATAGTTACCAGTGATCATGAAGTGAATCTTTTATGTCATATGAAAATGATGAACATTTCGTAGAAGACAATTTTTTTGTATCATAAGTTTCTTAAATATGTACCTACCTACCTATTTTAGGCAAAATCTTTTACAAACCTTTTTGCAATCGGTTAAAAACTGACCCGCCAGCAAATCTGTTTTCCAGCGCACATTACCTTCCATTAGTGTAACACGGGATTAATGCGGCATTACGGCGCCGAGTGTATCGTGCCGCTTAAATTCTGCCCGACTGTACCTTTCACTGTGTTCGGAAAATTTTGTTTGCATTTTGTAGGTTTTTGGCGTTTTGTTGCACAGTGGTTATGACGACGAGACTAAGTTGGACAAAAATTATAAATACTGGATTTTGCGATATTATTAGGAATGTAAATAAAATGCTTATAGAAGTAAAAAATGTAAACATTTAAGGTAAACGTACTGGTGCTCGACGCGGTACCAGTACATGTCATCTTGAAACTTAACTCATTGTCAATAGAGGTGACAGCAGGGTGTCATCTATTGGGCATCAGCATCTCGAGGACGTTTACCTTATCAATTGTCTAATAAGAGTGGCTTATAAGAAAATTATATCAATGAGAAAATAAAAATATTGCATTATTGTACATATACAAAATGATTCTAGATTAAATTTCAAAGGTTTGTGATAGAGTATTATTATTATCTGACTATCAAAATTTCTAGTCCGTAAGAAAAGAAATAAAAAGTAAAAAATCTGTTCTGTGTTCCGTACTTTAAAATTACGATTTTTCAAAACCACTTTATTTACATAATAATTAAAATTTTGCTGTTTACCGTACACAACACAACATATATGTACTATTATATATATAAACATACTACATACTCTTATTTCAGCAACCTCACTATCGTAACAAAAAACCATCATTCTACCACAAAGAAAACACACGCATTTTGTATGCGCGGCCCCCAGTCTATTTCAGCGTTACCATTGGCAACAAGAAAACAGATATTATATCTCCATACCTACATATAGTAACGCAGGGTTGCCGGCTGCGAACTTGAAATATGTTGAAACATGGCTTTTCCTGTAAAATCTGTGCGTATTACAACATTTACGAGGTTTTTTTGCGCTATTTAATGTAAACATGGAAAGTGAATAGGTAAGTATAGAAAAAAAATCCAGAACTTAAAATTCATCACTAGAAAAAAATACTCCTGCATAAAAAGACCTGAAGCTCAAAACTTACCTATAGGAAAAGGTATTTACGAATAAATTTAGGTACTTAATAAAAATTTAAAGGAATGCAAAAAAAAGATTAGGTAGTTACTAATTTTCAAATTACTTGAAGTGCTGTAATTTAGTAACTATTTGTCCATGAGTATATTCACATAAAAATCTTAACCTTTTGGACGCCAATAACCGATATATCCGCACCGTTGGTTCAACGCCAGATACCGATTAATCGGTCACAGACCACAGAGCAACATAGACCTACGTGCATATGCATAAAGTTCAATTTCAGTTTTGACACTTCGGTGACGTGGCGTCAGCGTGACAGCTTTTTTGTTTGACACGGCGTCGAAAAGGTTAAGGATCTGCTTACAATATGTCAAAAAATCGTCAAAATTATTTGTAAAGAGTCTTGGTATTCTGTACCTACCTATTCTTGCCGAAAAAAAAACTGATAAAAGTGAGATAAAACCTTACCATCTGGGAACCCTAGTTACGTGTTAAAATAGGCATGTACATTTGTGTGGGTTGGTTTTTAACGCATGCGTGGTTTTTCCGAAAGTAGATAGATATTGGGGTTTGGGAGGTGGGTGGGGTCTAATCTGCCCCTTTGTGGGCCCGATTGGAATTTAGTAATCATATTAGATTTTAAATTACACGTGTTTTGAAGTTAAGGGGTCGCAATTTGTTTCCTATTAGAGTAGTCGTGTCGTGTAGGATATAGGAGGGATGATTAGTTATGTACAATCGCCATCATCAGATATATCGGAGCGGCTAAGGTGCTAAAAATATCTGAACACGTCTCTATTGTCAAGGCGTTAGCGTGCTTGTTCAGATATTGTGAACTCCTTGGCCGCTCCGATAAATCTGATGGCGACTGTACCTACATATTCGTAGTTTCGTGTGGGATATTTTGTAAACAATATTTTCGTGTGCCATTTTATTAAGTTGAGGCGACATTTATAAAATAACTCGTGGGAAAATATTGGGAAACACCTTTTTAGATTCATAATTAAATAAATAAGTTACCCACGAACTTTGAAAAACTTTTCTGCTACGTAACTCGACTTTGCTGAGTTCACGCTACACTTTTTTTTCGTTTTAGACGATTTCAGTGACGATTGAACTGTTTTTTTGGATTGACCATTTTACCACCCAATTATTTATCAACAAATGTGTACTAATATAACAGATTGATTGCACAAATTGCGACATTCACTACCTAATTCCATTTTCCCCCTCAGGTCTCTTCAATAAACCGAGTACTCCGCAACCTAGCATCGCAGAAAGAACAAGCTGCGTCCGCGCAGAACGACAGCGTGTACGAGAAGTTACGAATGTTCAACGGCCAAGCGGCGACGGGGTGGTGGTATCCGGGGCTACCAGCGCCCGCGCCGACGTTGCCAGCGCCGCTGCCGCCCCAGCTGAACCGGCCGAGCAGTGAGGAGCATAAGAGAGGTAAGTGCAGCCCGCCGGAGCAATAGCTATTAGAAAGTGTGTACAGAATACCATGATTTAGATAAATGGTGAAAACACGATGTATCTTCGCACCCTCGAAGGAGTATACTTTACCGGCTTCCCAAGCTGACTGATGGTAAGGTATAGTTTCCTCAAGTCAAGGGAACTTGTAAAAATAAGGTGCTAGAGGCAAACCTTTATTTCCTCTCAATATTTTCTTTTCTCCTCCGCTCTGTCATTTTTATTTATTATTTATTTATTTAAACTTTATTGTACAAAATATATACAACAATGTACAAATGGCGAACTTAATGCCAAATGGCATTCTCTACCCGTCAACCATAGGGCCAAACAGAGATACCTATACAATTGGTGCAGAGAGAGAAAATATATTGAGTGAATTAAAAAAAAACAACACACCCTTCCCATTTCTTTTGCGTCCCTACAGGAAAAATAATATTTTTGTACTTTCACGTAAACACCAAAATGAGTAACTAGCTTAAATAATAAAGCAAAATACATACTATGAAAGTATGCCTAAATGGTGTGACGTATCACAAAACCACTTATAAACTTAACAAGACCAACTGACGTACTTACTTACATAGACCACGTAGTCAATGTGTAAGTAATATAAAGCTAGAGTGACCCTTCTCACCTCCATTGTTCCAAGTTGTAGCGATTTCAGACCGAGTTCAGTCGTTAATGTACCGTGAAGACAGCTCTCAGATGCGTCGACATTATCTAATATGAATACAGTGCTCAGATGTCTGGTTGTGTAATATAATATGCGGTAAAGCCTGGCTTGCAACGACCGTATCTGACGAACTGATTAGTGTATACATGTGTACTATACATAGCTGTCATCTCTTAGAGATATGTCAAAATTTCAATACAAAACAAATCTAGACATTTATTCGTGATTTTTTTTCCATCGAGCCGTTTAGCCTTTTAAGATTTTGATTGGTGTCTGCCCTTCCAAATATAGTCTAGTTTCCATGTGACTTATTTCATGACATTTTCCCTTGATTAAAGGGTTTAAAAATTCATTATAATAATCAATTTTGAATCCTCCTCTTAATGACTCCCTCTTAAGGTTCGTGAAGGGACTTACACCGTGCTTTGCAGGAATTATCGGATACAAATATGAAATATAAACATCACCTTTTTGCTCAAGCCCTTAGGTATAAGGATAAAAGGTATAACTGTTCTTTATTTCGAGTTAAAAGGCAGGTTTTATCATGGCCTACATACTTTTAGTGGCCCAAATTCTCCAGCAGCTTGTATTAGTCAATAATCTTTCAACATCTATTTATGTAACAGGAAAACGCAAAAGGCCCCTTTGATGTACGTACACTTTTCCCTAAAGATTTACAAAGCCTATTTCGCAAACGGAAACGGAACTATGTCAAAACTTTCGCGTCAAAAATAAAACGGGTTTTCTGCTGCACATTGGAACTTACGAAATATTAATGCTGCCTTTAGGTCTAACCCCCCCCCCCCCCCCCCTTCCTACCCCCTCCGCTTCTTAGGGGGACTTCAGACTTGCGGAGATTATACCGTTCCCTCTTTTGTGTTTTATGCCTGCTGGTAGGGTAGGTATAGGTATATGCTTGTTATGACTTCAAAACCGGCCAAGTGCGAGTCGGACTCGCGCACGGAGGGTTCCGCACCATCAACAAAAAATAGAGCAAAAAAATCGTGTTTGTTGTATGGGAGCCCCCCTTAAATATTTTTTTTTTTTAGTATTTGTTGTTATAGCGGCAACAGAGATACATCATTTGTGAAAATTTCAACTGTCTAGCTATCGCGGTTCATGAGATACAGCCTGGTGACAGACGGACGGATGGACGGACGGACAGCGAAGTCTTAGTAATAGGGTCCCGTTTTTTACCCTTTGGGTACGGAACCCTAAAAACAATGTCTAAGGAGGAATTGGCATGGAGATATTTGTAAAGATTTGGTCTGTTAGCCGAAATAAGGTGATATAATTACAGTTTAAGTAAAAATCCTATAATAATCGATCTCTTACTTAAAATATATAGTGACTCGTTTTAATTTAAAAGACTGTGTTTCACGGAAGTCATGTTATTGAAATCTTACTACATCGAATTAAATCCCTACATATTTACATACATACACACATAATTAAGTACATTCACATAAACAGTTTATTTACTTACCTTTTTAACTTACTGAGACTTTAGTTAGGATAATAGATAAAAATTTCTTATTTACCTAAAATGTAAAATTTGCTTTGATATCTATAGTGGCAAATTCATTATTCGGTATTTCTCTAAGATTCCCACGATACAGGCTGTGCCTAGTGTGGGGATCACTGTACTGCTCTTATTGATACTTCGGTATTTCCTGAAATAAATATATTATGAATTATCTTACAATCTGACTATATATCATTTTACTAGTTTCTTACGCCGAGTATTTCCATATTTGTTCAAAGTAAGCCACCGTTTTTAAGTCAAAATAAAATTCAGCAGTAAGTATTCCACTTGAGGTCGCTAACGTGACCTCGAGTGACCGTTGACAGTCGACCCGACCCAAGACGCAAGTCAACTGCGACCCAAACGTGTCACATGAGCAAAGGGCCTTCCGTGTCGCACAAAGGGAAGACAGTTCAATTTTAAGGGAGGTTTTAAGGGAACGCGAAATAGTTTGGTAACTAAGGTAAGGGATACCTTAGGTGGCTGCTTAGGGAGCAGTGGACGGGTTAAGTGATACTTAGTTGAGAAGCAAAGGTTATACAGGGTGTTTCCTGAGGAGCAATAAATTAAACTGTAGGCTGTACTCCTCGAACAGACCAACATTTGTTCAGCAACTTTTAAAAATAACTTAAGTATGTTTTGATTTTTATTACACTTTAAAGTTTATTCTAAGACGCAAAATGTATTGCAAATTTTGTTATGTTTAATTAAAGCGTGACAAGCAACGTCAAATACACTGATGTCAGCGTACATTGAAGGCAATATTTATTTTGTATGAAAAAGAGGAAGTCTAAAGGATTCATATTTTTTTCAAGTTGTTTAACAAATGTTTTATAGTTTGAGGAGTATAATATATGTTTTAATTATTTGCTCGTGTTACAGACAACACCCTGTATAGTACCGCGTTATATAACAATCTAGTTACACTTTTTTTTTTACTTAATTTTATCCATTATTTTGATTTGGAAAGAGAACTTTGATAATCACAAAAGCATATTACTTATCTGAAATTTAAAGATGAATTACGTAAAACCTGTACAGAAAGGAAATAAACAAGTTTTTGTTACCTGATTTCTCTTTGCACTTTTCACATGTATATTTTCATGCGTGGTTTATTCGAAATAATGTCATAACATTGAAACTTAGAGATAAACATATTTTTGTAAAAGTGCTAACTTTCACAAAACTTAGGAGGTGTGAAGAAAGTAAACGCAACTCTGTATAAACTTTTGACAGGCACTTTTTAGACAAATTCATAAATTGTTTTCGATCATTTTGTTTAAGTGTACGTTATATAAGTTTTTTGTTTTGCCTTATCTATGGCGAAAACTATACACCTATTTTTCAAAATATTAGTATAAAATAAATAACCGGCTCCTAAACCGTTGAGGGTCCAACACTATGTCACCGATTCCTCATATTTTTTGTCAGTCTTTGTTTTACACTTGTTAGATTTTGTTTTCAAATTAAAAAAAAATATGGTTAACTGTAAAGTCGGTTTATGAACGGTAATTTTGCGTGATAACGTCATAAGAAAACATTGATGAATAATTGCATACTTTTATACGTTACCATGGAGATCTGTCTACAACGTTACCATGGAGATCTGTCCACAACGTGACACTTTTTCGTGCATGCTACCGGTGTTCATCGTTTTATATAAGTCAAAACGTCACGTCGATCACGTCAAAAATAACTCTTTTTTGTACATAATTTACTTAATGTTTAACAAAACTTGACATATTTTAGAAAATGTACCATTTTTCAAAAAACTCGTAGGATAAAGCAACTAAACGCGCCGCCTAACCGCCTGACCCCACGTCGCCGACTTTTCCTAGCACTTTACCGAGGCGTTGTTTGGCGCGTGACTCGAATGCTACGAGTCTCGGCTAGGGTTACCAGATGACAGGAATTTTCCTGACATGTCACGAATTTTGGCCTTTTGCCAGGAATGGGGACGGAATACGAAAATGTCAGGAATTTTTTTAATTGATAGACTTTATTATAAAGTACCTTTTTATATACTTAAATAATCAAAAACATTGTAAAAAAATAATAAATGAAATCCACTCAACTTGTAATTAACAAATCTTTAATCAAGCGTACATATACATGGCCATCGCTAACGGCTAGTCAGTCCCCCCCTCCCCGTGAAAAATATGAATGTCAGGAAAAATATTCGGAAATCAGGAATTTTGTCAGGAAATTCTAAATTTGTATCTGGCAACCCTAGTCTCGGCCGACTCGACTCGTTTGTGGAGTTCGCTTTGTACTCCGGAGTTTCATATTTTAAGCGTGTTATGAACTTACAAAGTATTCGGGCGCGAATACGAGGGGCGTTCAAAATATTCTCGGTATTGATATCTTACGACCTCTTCTAAAATTTCTTTCGTTACTGGCCGCTAAGGTTTATTCATTGACATTAAAAAAAAGTATAATTCGAACCGAGATAGTCTTTTGTTTTTCTGCAATTGCTGAACAAACATGAACATCCTGTGCGAATTGACAATGTTAACTAAATTAGAACATCGATGCGTGATAAAATTCTTGACAAAACAGGGTAAAAATCAAAAAACCATAAAAGAGGAAATGGATTGTGTTTACCGTGAGTCTGCTCCTTCTTTATCTACCATTCAAAAGTGGTCAAGCGAGTTTAAACGCGGAAGGGAGAGTATTGAAGATGACCCTAGACCTGGCCGGCCTGTAGTAGCTACTTCACAAGAAAATATTGATAAAGTGGAAAAACTTATATTGGAAGATGGTCGAGTGAAGGTAAAATCTATAGCACAAGTAACCAATCTCTCTATTGGTACCGTACATGATATTATCCATGACCATCTTAATATGTCAAAAGTAAGTGCAAGATGGGTTCCGCGAATGCTGACTCGGCTTCAAAAAGACATGCGTGTAGCTTGTTGTTCCGATTTTATTGACCTGTGCGGTGAAAATCCTGATGAGGTGCTGCAAAGAATAGTTACTGGAGATGAAACCTGGGTTCATCATTATGACCCAGAGAGTAAACAAGAGTCCAAGCAGCTCATCCCAAGAAGTTGAAGGTCATCCCTTCAGCTGGCAAGGTCATGGCCACGATATTTTGGGATTGTGAAGGAGTATTACTAATCGATTATAAAGAAAAAGGTGTAAATATCACAGGACAGTACTACGCTAACATTCTACGTCAATTAAAGGATGTAATTAAAGAAAAGAGGCGAGGAAAGTTAACCAAAGGTATTCTGCTTCTGCATGACAACGCCCCCGTCCATACTGCTCATATTGCCAAGGCAGCTATTGTTGAATGTGGGTTTAAAACTGTTACTCACCCACCGTATAGTCCGGACTTAGCCCCCAGCGACTTCTTTTTGCTCCCCAATCTTAAAAAGGATCTGCGTGGAAATAAATTTTCTGACGATGAAGCATTGAAGGCGGCAGTGGAGGAGCATTTTTACACGAAAGATAAAAAATATTTTTACGAGGGATTAAAAAAAATAATTGATCGATCTTTTAAGTGTATGAACATAGGGGGGGAGTATATTGAAAAATAAAAATATCATTGTAAATCAGATAATCTGGTTGATACGTTGTTTCATTTGGGTGATTATAACAAATACATATTTGTTTCTAAGTAGGTAATGAATGTTTTCTGCGCATTAAAGGTCGATTTGGGGCAGATTTATCCCATAATATTTATTTCGCTCGCTGTATTTGAGCAGTTTATGACGAAAGGTTATTTTGGTAGGTATTTTATTTGAAGTAGGTAGGTATTCGTTTGTGTAACTTAGTTTATTCTAACAACTTTCAACTTGGAACAAAAACATCGTTCGAATTTAAACTTTCGTGAGACATATTTGAAATTGTCTAAAAAAAGTGAGTGAAGCAGTTGTCGTCTAAACAGTTTAAAAACATCGTTATTATCAGTTTAAAAGTTCGGAGCAAAAGTCTTACATTAACTTTTTTTCATTAACTTCTGTATAAAAAATAAAAATACTTTCGTAAATCAGAATACCCCATTCTACTGAAATACGTAATACGATGACAGACATGTAAACTACGAGCCAATAAAACGGGACATATAAAGCGGATATATAAGGGCACTTTTATTGCTCCCGGCTCGCTGGCTCGGACACGGCTGTTTTTATTAAAGCTGACTGTACCGGTATTAACTACCTACGCATTTTATATACACGGCGATTAAAGGAGGGGTTTAATTGGGTTTTTAAATTTATTAGTTTTTTTTTGGAATATGTTAACTATGCTTTACTTTACCTACTTGTGATTGGTGTGTGTTAAAATAGTTATTTGTACAACAAGAGATCAAAGTTTGATATTTCTTCGAGTGCTTATTTTGAGTCCCGTGCAAGCGAAAGATTTTATAGTAGATTCACGAGCGTAGCGAGTGAATCTAATTTAGAATCTTGAGCGTAGTAAGGGACTCAAAAGCGCACGAGATGTAAATAACTTTAATCTCGTGTAGTTCACAAAACTTTTCACCTCAGCAGTGAGAACATATTAGACAACCCGAAAAATGTAATCCTTCTTCATCACTTACCTATTCAGTCATGTTTTCTTAAGATATACTAACAATTAAGATTAATTACCACAATCAAACACAAAAACAAAACGTAGTAAATTTCAGTAAAATAGGTAATATATGATAACAACGACCATCAATTGATTGACATTTGAATCGGCAACTTCTTTTTGTAAAAAAAAAAAACATTGTAAGATACGGTCCGAATTGCGGATACTTACTATTTGTAAACTATTGTAGAGATTCTTAAAACTATATATACTTGGTCAACCAGATCTTGACAGTAGAAAAAGGCGGCAAATTTGAAAAATGTAGGCGCGAAGGGAAGGACGATATCCCATAGAAAATTTGAATTTCGCGCCTTTTTTTACTGACCAGATTTGGTTGACCAGCTATATATGCTTTACCTACTTGTGATTGGAGTGTTTAGAAAAATACCTAATTATATTTAATTTCTCACTCTAAAATGTATTTAAATTTTTGGGTATGATTATTCTGTGATGTGATAAAGGATTTAATAGATTGAAATATGTATAGGAACCCTCAAATTAAATATTTTGTTCATCTTTGGCAATAATCTAGAAGACTTTTTTAGTTATTATCGAAATTATCGAACCTCGGGAATTAACAATGCAAGATTACAAGCAAGATTCAACCTAAAAAAAGCTTATATTGCTTAAATAATGTATATCATTTCCTCTTTTAGAATGAAAAGTACCTATTTATTTATCTTAAATAACGCCATTAACCTTTGAGATTTCGACATGTTTCATAAGCTATAAGCCAAACTATCATTTTGTCCCACTAGTCGACAAACCTTAAAAAACAGCTATATTCCTCCCGCTAGAAACGTTTTTAATATTCAGCGCAGCACGGATCGATGGCTTCAGCCAATGTGCCCACTGTGCACGCAAAAAGGTCCCAGTGTTGCTACACGCAAAAAACTGGACAAAATTCCGCCCAATGTCCCCAGTGTTGTCACACGCAAAAATAGGCGAATATACGCGGACTTTCGGTGTAGACAAGAATGGAGCGCAGAATGCCCGATTGTGTTTTTGTATTGTATTAAATGTTTATTTGAAGGTAGTGACTTCCACTAGTAGTATACATAAATATGGGAATAGAATGGGAAATCACAAAAATAAATATATTTATGGTAAGTAAACTAAATGTCACGTTGATGTATATGATTTAGTAATTATACCCCTTTGCGTCGGGGGCAGCCCGGGACGGGTTTTAGTAGGTAGTTAGTTTTTATATATTTAGTTCGTATTTATATTTAAGTTTCTTTGAATAAATGAATTATGTAGTTATTTATATTTTTCAAGATTTCTACCTTTAAAAATCGTTAAAATTTCTTTGTAGTTTTACATATTGTATGTAAAATGTATAATTATTGTGCAATAAAGAATATTTACTTACTTACATATGTAGGTAATAATTTTAGTTAACTTGAGGATAATGTAATTATTTTAAATTGTTACATTAAACCTAATTTACTTAGATTTTATCCATTCCATTTCGTTGTTGAAACAACCCCAAAAATCCCATTAGGAATTACTAAAATTAATATTGTGTTCAACAGAGCCGATCGACTTACCGCAAACTAACTGTTGAAATAATAGATTTAAAGTCAATTTCGTCTATGCAAAATATTACGCAACATTTGCACAGTGGTCCGGTTAGTCCGTAATAATAGCACAAATTGTTTGTGCACACGTTTAGAACAATAATGGCCGCGGCGCCTAGTGGTGCGGCCGCAGCTCGGTTGGACACTAATTGACTGATAGGTAACTGAATTGGGATATTCAATTGTATTTTTCAAAGCATAGTGCAAGCCTGTATTGATTTTTGCTTGACGGTATATTATTGGAATTTTGTGCAAGTTAACTTTGGAAATGTCCAAAATGTATTTCATTGGTTTCGGTATTAGTTTATCACCCAATATTTAGTTTAATTTTACAATTAGACTAATATTCTTTTAACATTTTTTAACTTATGAAGTTATGACAGCCCTGAGGAGGGTTGTTACTATTGTTAGAAATCGTATCAAAATGTCAAACGTAAACTATGTGAAAATGCGTAGTAAAAAAGTCCATATCCATAGCGTAACATAAAATATCAACTTTGCAATAAATAGCTTTTTATAAACGCCGTCCCCAATCTGTCATTTAGACATTAAAGTTAGAAAGAGATAGAATTTACAGAGATTTGCAAATTTTTATGAATAAGACGGTAAATATATACGTCACTTGATCACTTAGCCATGCATTAGGAGACGACGCAAATATTTGCGAGCGATCCCCGTTCGCCAATCATCCGTGCGGATGCGGAGTTACGGACTGGCTTCCAGTAACTTGTCTCAGTCTAGAAACTTTACTTGTAGTGAGAAAAGCAGGTTTTGTTGAGCTAGGAGGGTGTTCAACTTGTACATTTCTAGATTACAACATAGGTATTGAAGAATCTCGTAAGATTGCGTGATACTTTTATTCGATCGATCAATTGCTAATGTTGAATAAAAAAAATACTTATATTGGTCTGTTTTGATTGTATTGTCTTTTAAATTTGGCTACTGCTACTGTACGTAGATATACACATTTATCGGCATATAATAAATGCTCTTTTGACGACTTCTGTGTAAAGTGTGTAAAACATTATATAGGTACCTGGCAAAAACACAGTGCTCATATAATAAGCAGCCAAAATTTTGATAAACATTTATGTATCGCTCCAAAAGAACCCAGCCCTACCAATTCATGCGGAGTTTATGAGCCCAGCCAACTGTCGCCTAAAATCCAGGAATGCCTCTTACAGTATCTTTAAGGGTCTTGTCGATACTTGTTTCAACCTGAAGCGTGAGTGGTCACAGTCGTGGAACTCACTGATGGCGGGAAAGCTGGGCTCCGGAATCACTCCAGGTGCCATAATCAAAGGATCTGACCTCCCAAGACGGCACTGGTGCAACCTCAACAGACTTCGCACTGGCCATGGTCGCTGTGCTTACTACAAACACCGCTGTGGATGGGTGGAATCCCCGACTTGCATTTGTGGCGAGACTGCACAAACAATTCAGCACATTATAGAGGATTGCCCCATAACGCGCTATGCCAACGGACCTCCTGAAGACCTGATCGTCCTTAACGACGAGGCCACCAAGTGGCTGATTGGACTCAATTTGAATTTATAACTGTTTGTTTTCTGTTTACTATACTACGCCATACGATTAAATAAATAAATATGTATCGCTTGCTTAATTACAAAATTATCCACACAATAAAATACAAGCTAATCGTACCTTTACAACGTTGTTTTCTGCAGTATCTATGTACCATTTAAGATGACCTCTGCCTTACTGTTGTTGTACAAACACTTACATGGGCGCCCGGGGATCGAAGTGCCACGATAGATCGGCTGACAGGCCCTACGGACTATTACTTAGGGACAGATAATGGATAGTTTTCACGATTGTTAGCTAAATGGGATCAAATGATTGGTTTTTATGTTGTTATTTTGATTGGGACATGTATCAATAGGGTTGGCTAACTAGAAAAGAACAGTGTACACCACAAACATGCACATTATTTTCAGCAAAAAATCAGAAGAGTTTCAGTTTTTAGAAATAATTTGTTGCGAAATAAAATACTAATCCATTTGAACCATACATATACTCGTATTTGCCTATGAGTGAGTCCTATGATATCTAAGATCTTAAATATAAAATAAGAATCGAAATCACGATCAGAAAATGTAAAAGTGTGCCTTCATATTTTGCACGACGGTATAACGCTTCAAAGGGACAGTTTACAAGTGTTCACAACGTGTTCTTGTAGCATAGGCACTCCAGCAAAGTCAATTACAGTAACCAACCACATTTAGTAGCAATCTGTCGAACGCTGCACGCGATAGCAGCCCTTAACGATCTTAACACAATGGATTAAGACGGAGAATGGCGCGGAGTTTTATAGAATGAAACCACTTTATGGAGTGTTCAATTAAAAATGGGTATTGTTTCATTGAATATTAAATGGTTGGAATGGATTGATAATGAGGGGGCTGTAATGGAACCCCCCACTTGATATCGATAGTTTGCCAAGGGGCTGCTTTATAGCACCTGGTGATAATAAACTTTTCAGATTATTGCACTGTGGAATATTTTAGAAACTAACTGGACAAAAAATAATAATAAACTTTCGTATTTTAGTGACCATCAATTATTATCGAATGGGTTCAAAAATACTTGAACATACGTTTAAGCTCCTGATACTAAACGATATTCTGGCGTACAATGATTCCTAATGCCCTGGAGAGTTTATTAGGTATTCTCTTGGGAACATGCAATTAGAGGACCAAACAAACAGTTATTAGGCCGTTCATTATTTAATTAAGGACTATTTAATTATTAATTCCGGCGAGATTTAGATAAAGCTATGCTACTCGCATATTTCTGCAATAGTGCGGAACGCTGTGATAATAATAAATCTGCAGACACACAAAGTTGCATATTTGCTAATATTGCTAATATTAGATTTTTCTAATGCTGATTTATTTGTTGGTCCTTTGTCTGATATGTCAAATTTTCCTTGAATTAATTACTTACTTGTAGGTATTACTTCAAATTGTTCCAAATGAAATCTCAACGAAAGTTGATATTTTAAATTGGCCCAACTCGTATTACGGAAACAAGAAGAATATTTTTAAATCGAGACAAAATGGTCGCAACAAATTTCTTTTAGCTACCAAAGTTAGGAAAACAAAAAAATCGTACTATAGAAAGAAGGACATTTAAAAATAAGTTTACCTGTTTTTAAACAAAGGCATGTACAACACCCCTGAAGTTGCAGACGACCATAGGCTACAGTGATTGCTTACCATGAAGCGGGCCGTAGACTTACATGTTTTGTGATCGTCACAAATAAATATCTTTTATCTTATCTTATCTACTTGTTTGCAACCGACATGCTATTAAAAAAAAGCATAATATGTATATATATTTTTAAAACAAAAACGTAAAACACTGAATTCATTGTCCAAGGTTAGCGTTGCCTCCTTCTCTACCGAATTTAGCCCGTAAAGAAAAATTCGAGTTCGGTAGAGACGCAGGCAGCCGAACATTTATTTGCGGAAGCGCGGCGAATTAGCCGAATCGCGCCTTGTCCGGCCGCAGGGACGCTTAGAGGCACGAGCAATGGCGACAGCGGATTTAAAAAAAGTACAACAGTAAAAAAAGTACAAACAGCTTAATTACATTCGTCATGCCTTGAAAAAAAAAAGTAAATATAAAAAACATTTGACTAAAAAGTCGATTGTAAATACGTGTTATATTTGTTTCAAAATTACTTTGAACCTTTAAATAAAGTGTAGTACAATATTGATTATTCTTTAAATATTTTTCCTAGTACATTAGATTAGTCAGTATATTTATTACATTTTGTACACAATAACACTTGACTTAATCTTATTAGAAAAAGTTACTTATTTCTTTTGCCTTTAAATATTGTTTGGGTAAGCGATCTTATCACTAAATATATATGAATACATTTAAAGTTTTTTGTGATGATATATTCTGTCCATTTTTTCACCAAAGGTGACCACAGTGTACCAATACTGTTTTCTACTTTATGGCTCCTCTACACGATGGGCCAGCGCCGGCCACTCCAAGGGACGCAGCCATGCGGTAGAATGAGATAGCCATATCACTTGCTCCCTCTAACGCATAAATGCGTCCCTTGGAGTGGCCGGCGCTGGCCCATCGTGTAGAGGAGCCATTATCCACAACATTGACCGTGACAAGCTCCACTGTCCGCCTTCGCCTCTGCCTTGCCTCCGCGCAAGTGACAGTATCGATCCCACATAATCGCCCCCCACCTCCCCGACCCCCCGTATTCCCCCCATTTTTAGGGTTCCGTACCTCAAAAGGAAAAAACGGAACCCTTATAGGACCACTCGTGCGCCTGTCTGTCTGTCTCTCTGTCCGACCATTCGGGGGAATAAAGGGGGGGGGGGGGGGGCATTATCTCAGAAACTTCTGGGTCTAAAATTTTGAAAAAAGTACACAAAATAGTTCTTTACCTATAGATGACAGGAAAACCTATTAGAAATGTGCAGATAAGCGTGAGTCGGACTTAATGTACGGAACCCTTGGAACGCGAGTCCTTCCTTCCACTATTATTACAATTATTTCTCTCATGTTCGCCCCAATCATCTGTTTATCGGAATTGTGAGTGCTCTCGGTTTTTTAATGAATTCCTCGTAGGCTGAGACGTTGATAAATAATGAAAATGTGCCCCTTAATAGGGAAAATAATTCTTTGTTGCTGGGTCTCCTCTTTTGTTGGATTCATTGGTAAAAAGATTTCTTTCTCGGTATTAAAGAGCTTAATTAAGTGGCTTTGATAAATTCAGTTGTTTTGGCTATTGTTATGAAATGTTTGTTGCGATTGAGACTACGTCCTTATAGGTACATTTCCCAAAATACAAAAATTATTTCGAATCTATTTTTTTTTAATTTTAACTAGATATATTGAATTAGGTACTAAAAACTCATTGGCTGTTCGTACCTACTTATAATAATAAAAATAATGTTTAAAACTGTCTAAATTAATCATATAAGTACCTACATCTTTTTTATCATCTCGTCAACATTTCTCTTCAGTTTTTTAATCAAAATCTAACCCGACTGCATCACAAAAATTATTTGCGTAAAAACTTCTTATAACCCGTCTAAAATCATCATTAGATCGTAAAGTCCGAATCAAGTCTGCAAAAAAAAACATAATTTGGGAACATTCTCATTTGCACGGCGCGTCGCTAGGGCGCGCATGCACGATCAATCAAAATTGTCAACCGATTGGAAAGTCTGAGCAAATGTCGCGCATCAATCATGTCGTGTAGCGCCCGCTTTATGTATCGAGTGTTTGAATGTCGAACGTTGTTTTTGAAATGATCGGTTTAGTTTTTAAAATGGATAGGTCAGATAACGTGTTTTGTTTTACGATCGATTTGATAAATTAAAAATTGGTGTTTTGGAAAAACATTAATAGTTTATGCTCAAACCTTATTGCTAACGTTTTTAATTGATAGGACAACTTTAACTTAATAGGTAACATGAAACTGACAACTATGTAGAAAGAAGGTATGTACTAAAATACATACATTTCTACCTAGTACTTACTTATGTAGTTTAGTCTTGTAAGTTTAGTTGAAATAAGAATATAGATTAACTATCAGTATACCTGGGGTAAGTCAATTCTATGTAATTTAAGTTTACAATTTGCAACTCAAGTTTGATAGGTTAGGTTATCGGCAAACATTTATACTTATACCCTATCGTATCTCAAAGCGCGGTGTCAAGAGCAAATTAGCTAAGGGCATCCTTGCCAACCAATTCATTCCATCTGACGGATGCACTTGTAAACATTAATTGCATCCATCACAGAATTACCAAACGATCCGTGGGGCGTATCAGAAAAATGTGGCAGATTGTGTAACAGCCCCCATTCAGCATCACTAGCCCATGCACCATTACAGGCAGTTCGAGTACACCATAAAGCAAATTAATCAATTAGCTTGGGGCATGTCGACATTACGAATAACGTTTAATTTTAGCCCTCATAAGAGGGTCATCTCGCTAGAGACGCGCGACCCCGCGAACGACCCGATCTGACAGTCTCGCGGGTCCTTTACAACTGGTTTTTAGTTTTGTGTGGTGGTACGTTTGGGAGCTCATGATGACTGGTTCAGTCGAGTAATTGTGCAGTTTTGTTGACGTCATTTGGTTGATAGTTGTCGAGTGCAGTTTGTGAAAAATGAGGACGTTGCTGGCTGTGGGTGTGTGAGTTTGTTTATGTTTGAGATTTGTTGCGTAATTCGTAGTGGTTGTTTGATGGAGTTTTCGTAAACTTTTCTGAAAAACTTTACGTCATGACTGAATTAAGGTGGATATACGTGGGATAACATCGTAAACGTGCTCGTAATTTAGAAATTGGAAAATATATATTGAAATTAAAGCTCTTCTATATGAAAGCAACATACTACTACTAATACTTACACGCCTTGATTTATTTTTTACATTTTACACTCTAGATATAACAACTCTTAAGCGTTGTTTATCCGACGCCTCATTTCTCAATGCATTTGGAGTTCAAAACGTCTATTACCGTATTCACTTACCACAAACGTATTGTTTCTCGTACTTATCTTTCCTTTTCTTGGCAACATATCATACAATTTAAGGATAACTCACGCTAGACCAAGCCGGGACGGGGCCGGAACTTCCGTTGTTTTCCATAGAAAGCACCACGTGATCACCGATCAACCGTCACAGAAAATGACGTCGTCTCGGCCCGGGCCTGGCCTGGTCTAGCGTGAGTCATCCTATATTTACACTCAGCGCAAATGAAGCTTGACTTAGAATAAATTTAAAAGTGGAAAAAATTACTGTCTTGGGTGAGACTTGAACTCACGGCCTCTGGATAAAAGCTCTTGAAGCTTGACTTTATAGTTTTTTTTATGGTTTAATGTAAATATAAGCACCATATACCACTCTAGTTCTAGGACAGACTATATACCGACTAATAGACCATCTCCCCACAGCGGACGCGCTGCAGTCTGAAGCTGGTTCAGACGGGAACAGCGAACACGCCTCCTCAGGAGACGAGGACTCGCAGATGAGGCTACGGCTGAAGAGGAAGCTGCAGAGGAACAGGACGTCCTTCACTAATGACCAGATAGACAGCCTTGAAAAAGGTAAGAATCGTATTAAGCTTAAAAACTTTGTTTAGATACTATTTTCTACCAGTACTCTTATTTGATCATAATTTTCTGGGCCACGATCGTTAGCATCTTCAAGACTAAAGATGACTCACGTTAGACCGTGCCGTGTCCGGGCCGGAGCTACCTGGGCTTCGTTTTCTATGGAAAGCATCCCGTGATCACCAGTCATCTGTCATAGAAAAGTAAGCGCCGGAAGCGCCGGCCCGGGCAGGGCCAGGTTGCTTTGTTATTGTACTTAGCAAACCATGCAGTAAGGAAGAGCGGTGTCTCTTGACACAGGTATCTTGTATGCTTAAAAAGAGACACCAACCTGCATAATGTTAAGCTATTAAGTTACTAAATAAATCATTTTTTAGGGTTCCGTAGCCAAATGGCAAAAAACGGAACCCTTATAGATTCGTCATGTCTGTCTGTCTGTCTGTCCGTCTGTCCGTCTGTCTGTCCGTCCGTATGTCACAGCCACTTTTCTCCGAAACTATAAGAACTATACTCTTGAAACTTGGTGAATAGATGTATTCTGTGAACCGCATTAAGATTTTCACACAAAAATAGAAAAAAAAACAATAAATTTTTGGGGTTCCCCATACTTCGAACTGAAACTCAAAAATTTTTTTTTCATCAAACCCATACGTGTGGGGTATCTATGGATAGGTCTTCAAAAATGATATTGAGGTTTCTAATGTCATTTTTTTCTAAACTGAATAGTTTGCACGAGAGACACTTCCAAAGTGGTAAAATGTGTGTCCCCCCCCCCTGTAACTTCTAAAATAAGAGAATGATAAAACTAAAAAAAATATATGATGTACATTACCATGTAAACTTCCACCGAAAATTGGTTTGAACGAGATCCAGTAAGTAGTTTTTTGTTATACGTCATAAATCGCCTAAATACGGAACCCTTCATGGGCGAGTCCGACTCGCACTTGGCCGCTTTTTTTTAATTAGTTAACCAATGTATGTCCCGGTCTTACCAATTCACTATAAACAAATGGAGAATAAGACCATAACCTAATTAATCTTTAAACTAATCAAGTTCGATCACCCATTCATCTTCACCACAGCCATAAATATTTAGCTCTCTATCAGCCAGCCTATTATGGATAGCTTTATCCATCTTTATCCACGTGATAAAATAACTGTCACTGTTTAACACCGTGGGAAAGAAAGTGACGGACACCGTTTTATCACGCTGTCACGTAGACAAGAACGACCATCATATCCGTACAGGTTCATAAATCGCCGCGTCACTTAGCACTCAATTGACAGCCGAAATTGTCCACTTCCAAACTGTAAGAGGTCCCTGGAGCCCTAATAAACCTATTTCCCATGTCCCTTTCATCTTATTTATTGTTTGTCGACATGTTATTAGTAAATAAATAAATGTCCCCAATCCCCCGTGTGTGCTCAGCGCTTGAATCGTGGCAGTCGCAATTATTATCTAGGTTATTTGCTTGTTTTATTACTTTATTGTTTTATGGGTGTCATAATACATTTATTAGGTTGGTAAACATGTTCGTTGTTTATGAAATTTGGGATCTATTGCAGATAATCGTGATCGTTTACGCTACAGATTTATGTTTACTGTTTTTAGTTGTAATATTGATCATTTTAAATATGGTGTTGTAATTTTACTTCACTTCTATTTGTTTTTCCTTGAATTTTTTAAATTAAATTACATGACAACTCTGTACAAATCTCAACCCCTAATACCTAAAAGAAACAGAAATGTCAATCTTCATGTAAGTAAAAACGCACCTAAAGTCTGTCTAAGATAACTTTGCATATACTTGAATATTGCAAAGTGAGGGATTGGTATTATAAACGTCATATTTTTATAGAAATTTGACATTAATGATGACACTTTGTAATTGCAAACGGTATGCAGAGTTAGCATGGTCCTCTAGCATGTTTTTTCGTTGGCAACATAAATAAAGCAACGGCCACAGTCCGGTTTTCCCCAAAAAATGCCCAGCCCTATGATCCACGAAGATTCGATTTGACGCTCACCGTCGATCCGAAAATTCGAACGTGTCCAATTCTAAATTTAATTTTGAATGTCTGTCCACAGAGTTCGAACGAACGCACTACCCCGACGTGTTCGCGCGGGAACGACTGGCCGAAAAGATAGGATTGCCTGAGGCACGTATCCAGGTAAAATTAAAAAAAAAAATACAGCTGTAAGGTGGCGATACGCTCTGATACTAACTTTGCCGCCTTTTTGGTACCAAGCGGTGTATACACGCATGGATAATCCACTAAACTAGATTAAGATCGCTTGGGGCAATGTCGTAAGAATTAATTAAGGATTATATAAAATATGTGGGCTGTTTTATTAAATATAAAAACTTGTTAATTTAAGTTTTTCCTTAAGATATAATACCATTTCAATAATGTAAAGATTTTTTAAGTCAAAAAGGCTCGGGTTTTAATTATATATATGGTCAAGCAGATCTTGTCAGTAGAACCAGGCGGAAAATTTGAAAAATGTAGGCGCGAAGGGATATCGTCCCATAGAAAATTTGAATTTCGCGCCTTTTTCTACTGACAAGATTTGCATGACCATCTTTACATATTTTTTTTTATTTTTTTTATTTTTTGTTATTCAGTAACAACAAGCATTTTTTAACAAAATACAGGTAAGTACTCGTATGCTTAGGTATGCTAGATAATATACTTAAATGCATCAATGGTCATAGGTACAAAGTTAGTATTATAGTATTTCATCGTACATGGATCGTCCAATTGGATTAAATAAATATGTAGGGTGCATTGGGGTAAATCCGAAGATTATCGTTTACATTTACTAAACCAGCGATTTTGACAGATTGTTCTTAAATATTTTTTCTATATTTATTAGGTTATGATTTTGATTCCAACACAAGAAGAACTGCTTTTTTATACACTGATCACGAAAAATTAGATATAACTAGTTAGGTGGCACATGTATAGCTGGTCAAGAAAATCTTGTCAGTAAAAAAGGCGCGAAATTCAAATTCGCGCCTACATTTTTCAAATTTGCCGCCTTTTTCTACTGATAATATCTGTTTGATCAAGTATAGGTACCTACTTTATCTTTTCAGGTACTTACAACGTAAAATAACAAAGCTAGACGCTGTTAACATTAAAACGCTGTTAAAAGTAAACTTCAATAAGCCTCTACACTTCCAATTAGACCATAGAATCGAAGGGAGTTTTTTTTATTAAAAGCGCTCAACGAATGCGTTCATAAGGGCTTGTTTACACTGCCTGTTTGCGTAGGCACGGCCACGCGGATGCGTCTTTAGCAAACATACTAAAAAAACAAGGGCTACATACCCTCCCCGACGCAAATACATGCGAATATTACATAGCTTATGTAAATATTCTCTATGGAATATGTTAAACAATGTTTTTGTTGTTTGAATTTTTCATTTGTGAGTTATGTATTTTGTTTGGGTTGCGGCGGATTTTTTGTTGTTTTTATTTCGGATGACTATCGAGAAAACTATGATTTGTTTCGCATTAAGACTTAAGCATTGTTTACGTTTATGCCAGTAGAATGTAGATCCATTATTTTCACTTTTTCAGCTTGAATAAAATATTCATTATTAACTGTTTTTGAGCTTAGTAGTTTTCTGATATATATAATATTTTTAAATATTTTTACATACTTTTGTCAACTAGCGTAACAAGAATATGAATGGGCCTTTGAATGGCGGATCGTCAAAGTCGTATCAAAATTGGTTAAAACTCAAAACCGTAACATACAATCCGATATCAAAATAATATCATTTTGTTACCTATTTCGCGCGTACAATTCACTCGTACTTGTTCGTCATATTGGCACGCACGGGCGACAGCAAAATGACATCATTTTGATATCGGAATGTTCGAATTGGCACCGAAAACCTTTTAAGACTCCGTTTAAAAAAAATCCGTCCCACTTTAACAACTGCAGTGTTGCCAACAGTTTAAACCACCATTTATCATGAGGGGACTTGGCAGAAGCTTTAAGCTTTTAACTAAACGGATTTTAAATCTAATTATGTATTATGATTCTACAAGTTTTAAGAATTGAGTCAGTTAGGATGTTATAAAATTAAATAGTGTTGTTGGATGGATCGAACGAAAACAGCGGCATAAATTATAGAGGGCCTACCGCGAAAACCGAAATTCGCCAAATTGCGGAGATCTTTCTCTTTTACTCCAATGAAGACGTAATTAGAGTGACAGAGAAAAATGCCCGCAATTTGCGAACTTCCCTGTAACCCAGTTGGTAGTGACCCTATCTACGAACAGTACTTAAAGAGTATTTGTATTGTATTGTAATTATTTGTAATGGCCCACTGAGTTCGTTTTCTTCTCTCACTCTCACTGAGCGTAAGCGTGAGCGAGATGGATGTACGTGCTCAGGACCCCGGATATCATGTTTTTTTCATTTTTATTTTTTATGTGTTTTAACAATAAAATAAGAGTTCCGCGAACAAAGTTTGTGCGGAACACTAAAAAGTAATCGCTGAGTTTCCTCAAGTATAATAATTTTTTTTTTTTTTTTTTTTAATTTATTTAGAACACAAACAGTCACATAATGCAAATGGATTTTTAGTACAATGTAGTGTACTTAACATACTTAAGAAACAGACCTGGAGGTTCATTAATCAGTAAATAATGTTAACATACATAATAACCGTAGAAAGAAAAAGAAATTTGAAATTATGAACCATACCTATTTAAATTATATTTACCAGTCTTCAAAACAAACAGTATTGTGTGAAGTTATATAGAGGGTACGTACGTAGAAGATTGGAAAATAGGTTTAACATCAATTTCTAATTTAGTGTTATCGGATAAGACAAGTAGTCATCAATTTGTTTCACTGTTTGGAAGGTAGGACAATCAGAAAGTTACGTGTATACATTTTGTTACCTATTTAAAACAATTTTTAATATCTAAACTAATATTTAAACTAAAACAATTTACGTTTAAGTTCAATTTTGAGACTAGACAAGGAAGAGTGAAAAGGATCAATATCATGTAAGTGCTTATTAACATAACTAGGGACTCGTCTGAAAAAAGTGTGCCGAGAGTAATTCTTACGAGCAAAGCTGATATGAAATAGAGATCTGGAACGTAGGGGGAGGTGCGGACAACTGAAATCATGGTCATGGTCATTTTAAGAAATAATTTTCATATTTTTAGTTTTTTTACAAAAAATATTTCTTTTTTTCAAGTGCAATTTAGTTCTGTGTGACATTTTTGGTAGAGTCTGGACAGTGACACAATAACATCCACTTTTTGAGTAGTATACAAATGAATGATGCTTTTTAGGGTTCCGTACCAAAAAGGTATAAAAGGAACCCTTATTTTAGTTACTTTCTACTTTGTCCAAGTTACCTACTTTAATGCTGATCGAAAACTTTTAGTCCTATTTTATGGAGAAATGTTACATTTAATCAAATCTTTGTACGAATCCAAATCCAGGTTTCTATAGTATTTGTAAACTAGATAACGCTAAACATAAGCTAAATAACGCCTAGACTACAAGCATAATGTATTCATCCGCGAAATAATACAAAATACATATCGATTGCACAACCCTACTGGGAAGCCGCTACAAACCACTTTGCGCCCTAAGATTAGTGAACAAAGTTCAGTTTAGCTTGAATGGCGCGAAGGCTTTCGAGGAGTTGTTTCCAGTGGCTACCACGTGTTGCCCCGGGTTCAAGGCTGTGTAGGGTGACCATACGGTTAGAAAATGCAGGATATTTTATCCAATTTACGGAGAAGGATGACCACAGTTTTTCTTAAGTGGGTTAACGAGAAAACTATTGTATACAGATACGCTACTTTTTACACTATAGATAGATAGATAGAACATTTATTGATAAATATATAAAAAAAAATATATGCCAGTTTTGCTTACTCCTATTCTATACTACACACTACACTAGTCATAATATACTCGTAGCTATTTAAACTATAATATAAGGTGTGAGACAAATCTACTCTACATAACGGATCTTTCAACAAAAAATACTGCATAAAACTTATAAAAACTTGACAATAATCATTGTAACCGTAATAGCGATTTCTACTTGAATTTACAAATTGATGCCAATTTGATTTCATTTTAACATCTCTCGCCCTTGCATCTCGGTCGGTAACATATCAATAAAAATTAAAACCACATTTATAAGGTTCCAATACCGCGTACACTTTACATCCTCTTCAGCTTTTCAAACACGCATTCAACAAGCCTCTAAAAATTCTTAATAAAACCCCACAAATCCCACACTGTCCCCACTTGTGGGCACACTACCGGGGTATATCGACCCAGCCTACAGGAAGCGAGGGCGAATTTCCGCCCCCCGTTCTGAAAAATTGGCACCCACCGCGCATGAATCTTTACACACACTAATACCAACCTTATCGTGTACTCTTAAAACTCATATTAATTTGGCTAGATCCAGGTTACAACAACCTTATATACGCAACATTTGAAAATGAATTTTATCTATTGGTAATAAGGTAGTGTTTGGATTGGGATAGGGATGTTTTCCCTCTCCTGTCCTTTTTGATTAATGCTGGTAAATAACTGGTTTGTTTTTGTGTCGGATTTAATTCGATTTCTTTTAGTATATAAAGTCTTTACGTAAAAAACCTAAATAATGAAAAAAAGTGATAGTTAGAAAAATAAATAAAGCGGACAACAAAAAAAAAATCCTGGAAATTTGGGAAAGAAATGCTTATAGGGAATAAGCTTCTTAAAGTTGATTTTCTTGGAATAAAGCTAAGACTCAGGTACAGTCACCAGGGGCCCGTTTCTCAAAAGCTTGTAACTTGTAATACAAGCGGATGTCACTTTTTGACAGCTTTTGTTACAAAAGGGACTTCCACATGTATTACAAGTTACAAGCTTTTGAGAAACGGGCCCCTGCAATAATATTTTACCCTTCGCAAAAATATATGACACGCTCTTAAGGCTCTACAAAAAAGATCGCGTCAGATATTTTTGCGGCCTTCGTTGTGTAACATATTATTGCAGGTGACTGTACTAACATAACTACATGAACTAGTTATATTTTATGTAATTGTCCAGGTCTCATTCTACAAACTTTCAGCGTGCAATTCCAGCCTTAGTCCCTCGCAGAGCTAAACAAAATTTAATTGTGAATGACAAATTACTCATAATTCCTCTGGCTAATGAGCAAACTTCGTAATGAGATAGAACAAGGGCTGCGACCCTATGAATGTCTGCGCAGAATGGCGGAAAAAACTTGATGGGAAATATTAAGCTTTTATTTTCCTTTAATACTGGGAAAACAGGAATAGGTAGGAAAAACAATAAATTCAGTTTATTGGCGTTATGGTTAAATTCTTATTGCGATTATTTTGTCGCTGGGAATGTCTGACTTGAATGATTATATTTTATAGTACATCCGGTGCTACATTACGACACCGTGCTATAATAAGCACATTACGTAACTACGTCTAAAATTTAAAGGACCATATGTACTGTAAAACGTTGTACGATACACGTGCGTCTATTTCCTAATTAGTGCACTATTATTATATAATGACTATAATCTTAATACTAGATAAAAATAATAATAGATAGGTTTAGATACATTGAACCCTATAAAACTGTAGGAACAGTCCGGCTGTAGGATCGGCAGGCTTTTAATAAAACATTTATAAGTACAATCAATCATCAAAATAATCATTTACAGATGTCAGATATCCGACGACGACGTAATCAGAAGCAATTTGAGGTGACAATCCAGTCGTGATTACAATTTTAGCAACTTTGATATTAAGACAGAATAATGTTTCCATTTCCGCTAACACTTCACCACAATCTTTTAACTTTTAAGACACAACAGATACCTAAGTATATCCGTTTATTTAAAATAATAATAGAATTACAATTTCTTAAACCTAGTTACAATCTTTAATATTTAAGATTTTATTTACATTACATTACTTCATAAATTAATAAATACAATTAAAAAAAAAACGAAGACACTAAAACTACCTTAAAAAAAAGCACACTATTAATAAACTAACCTAACTTATCACCCCCATTCCGACCCCCACCCAGCCCAAAAGTGCCAAAGATACTAGCGGCATTACCGCGCTGGATGGCAAGCTATATCTGTTGGACTAAGTATATCCTAACTTTAAATCTTAAACAAAGTTGCGAAGCGTCATGTTGTGTCAACATCTGAACAATTAAATAAGTCGACCGTTGCCTGCCGGAAGCTGCCAGTGCCAGCGCGTGCGTCGCTTCCGGCAATATGGCGCCCAAGAGCTGGGTATTGATGATTTTGAGGCTCGCCGGATTATTATCATTTTAATGTGAGTTCTCTTGTGTGAGGCTTTAAATCTCTTACACAGTCCACGAATTTGTTTTTAAACTCATTTGTATCAATATCTGTCACTCTAATGAAAAGGTAGCCGTAAAGGTAGAGTAGATATCTTTTTAATTTTTTTTTTTTTTCGTATAAAGTGTAATGATTCTGATTTAAACTTTCACTATTTTTACCCATTATTTTAGATACGCGATTAAGTCCCGTTGTGCAATTTAATAAGTGTAAAGGTTGTTTGAGATGAAGATAGTTATGACTTATGTTTAATGTCATATCACATATCACTTTTGACCGAGTGAATTGATAAAACTTGGTTTGTAGCCCTTACTATTAGGTATTTATTGTCAAATAAACCCGAATAAAAATCGATATACCCCAACCAAACCAAGCCACAGTCCGCAAAACTACACATTTCCATAACTAGGTTACACCAAAACAATTACTCCGGCAACTTGTTGTCAAAATAACAGAATTACGGCAAATCTCATTTAGCAACCCTTGCAACTGTGGCGCAATTTATAAAAGGAAATGACGGGGCCCCTTGTCATCGCTGTCAGTGAAGTATACGAGTAGGTAGTAGATATGGATGGAGGAAAAACGTCATAATATTTTACCGGAGTACGATTTAGTTCAGGGCGTTACACCGTTTTTATGGACGTTGGGAGTATTTTTAGGTTACGTTTTGGGGCCGGAATTATTTCGTTTATGTTTCTGGTTTTGATATTACACGTTTACTTACCTACATTAATAAGTTTTATAGAGAGATTTGCAATCGAAGAAGGTTTTAAATTACGTATTAAGTAGCCTAAAGTAGAATTTCAATTTCAAGTACTAAAGTAAAGTGTATATAAATAACACAGTCTATCCATAAACATTCTAGGCAAAAATACAAAGTGATACTTAAGTTGGACTTGATCCATTAAATTGATGTCTAAATAAAATCATCATCTTCCTCGCGTTGTCCGCCCATTTTGCCACGGCTCATGGGAGTAAAATATTATATAGTTAATAGGTACAATTTCATTGCATTTATTTGAGAGATTCCCTGTTGGCATTTTCTTTTTCAATTTCCTGAAGGTTCTAATAAGGCACATTTGGCACACCATTGAATATTGTTCATGACTGCACGAACTTCTAATACATCGGACCATTTCTTCATAAGCATTTCCTTCTCATATAAACAACTAAAATATATCTAGTTCCAATAAAACATAAACGTACGTAGCAACACTCTCGACCCTTTTCCCCATTTCGGCCGGGAATAAAATATTGTAGGCAGCAATTTCAGAGGCCCGGCAATAATATTATGACATATTGCTTTGCCGGCCCCTTTGATGGCAATGTGCGGGGCTTTTCCTATTTTCCTATCAAATACGTAAGTATTTAAATAGAGGAATATTTTTTGTATATCATGTTTAATAGTTATGTACAGAAATAAATAGGTAGAGCTGGGTTTATTTTGTAGTTGATCATAAAAATGGTATAAAATTATAATTATGTCTGCGTTTGTGCCACAGAAAACCTGGTCTGTGGTGTGTGCTAACCGTATTAACCCGATTGTGTCATCTAATAAATAAGACACGTTTACAAATATACTAATATAGAATATTGTATTCATTGTGTTTGACAAACTGCCCCTATTTAGGTAGGCATATATACATAAATAATATACTTAAAGGTAATTATAATTAATGTTTACACCAAAGAGGATACTTAGATAGATTTTATGGTTTAAAAGTATGGTGTGAGTCACGTGTAGGTATTTGTAATTCAAGTGATAAAAATATCACATGCACGAAGCCGCGGGGCCGGCCCAATTTGATTAATAAATACGTAAATGCACATGCTACTCTAATTAAGTAAATTACCCTCATGTTTAATTTTATTTCACGCAGCAACCCGCCCACTGGTATTGGAGTATTTTTAAATTTTAATTTTGTATGTCGTCAGTCCGTCAGATTACACATACAGTAAAGAGGCTCTACCGATAGAAATTTCGTTATCTGCCTCTCTATTGCTCTTGCATAATCAAGGGACAGAGGTAAATAGATGACTGAATGAACGAAGTGGTTCGCGGTAGACCCTCAGAAAACTTAACTAGGTCCCTAAAATATTTTACAGTAAAATAATCATCTTGCGTAGGTTCTCAAACATCCAAATCTAACCACAATCCCGTTACAGGTGTGGTTCTCAAACCGGCGGGCGAAATGGCGAAGGGAAGAGAAACTAAGAAGTCAGCGGCGAGACGCGCCAGCTGCCTCACCACCCGCACCACCAGCACCGCGTCTACCACTTAACGGGGGCTTTAACTCAATGTACAGCCCGATACCGCAACCTATCTCTACGATGAGTGATACCTACAGGTATGTTAACACGTAAGCAACTTCACAATTACTTACTACTTCAGAATTAAACAAAGACAACGAAGTGTCTACCACTGAATGGGGGCTTTAACTCAATGTACAGCCCCATACCGCAACCTATCTCTACGATGAGTGATACTTAAAGGTACGTTAACACGTAAGCAACTTCACAATTACCTACTACTTAACAATGAAACAAAGATGATGTGTCTACCACTCAACGGCTTTAACTCAATGTACAGCCCGATACCGCAACCTATCTCTACGATGAGTGATACCTACAGGTATGTTACACGTTGGCAGGGTCGCCATGTAAAAGAAATCTTAAGCTACAGTAACAATGACACAACGACAGTGACTTTAACTCCATGTGCAGCCATATATCTCAACCTATCTCTACGATGAGTGATACCTACAGGTACGTCAATTAGATCACTTTGGCCGGGTCGCCTTGTAAGAAACTCCTAAGATCATTAAGACAATGAGACGCCTGCTCTGTGCCTACCATTCAACTGGATCAGCGGGTTTCAACTCACTATATAACCCTTCACCGCAACATATCACTACGATGAGTGATACTTATAGTGGTTGGGATGTAACCACGTTGGCAGGGTCGCCATCTATGCAACACTGTCCGAGACCAATATGTAGTGAGCTCAAGAGCGACAACTAGGGCTTCCAAATACCGGACTTCTCACAATACCGGTATTAATACCGAAACTATCTTCATCAATACCGGGATCCCGGTATTGGATATGAATCGCTTAAAAAGTTTTATTAAATACGGAACCCTAATAAAAAGGCGAATTAGAAAGGCTCACTGGAACACCAGATATGTCCTAAAAGCTATTACAACAATAAACAATCAATGCCGCCATCTGCAATAATTTTATTTCGCACTCCAGGTTGGCAATAATTTTATCCAATTTGTTGACTTCACCTCACCAGTCACATTTGTAGTCCAACTTAACCAACCAGACAACATTTTTTCAAATTTCCGTCAAAATTGGTTTGCCATTATTACAGTTATCCTTGCTCTTTCGTTTTATTTTTTTGATAAAATTATAAGAACTAATTATGTTAATGTTAATGTCACTATCATCATATTCATCACTCACATAACTTCAGGATTCATCCACCACCAACCACCACTTATTTATCTGACGCATAGGCAACGATCTTGTTTCAATAATAAAATGAGGGTTAGAAACCAGTTAGAGTTAGACCAAGTAAAGTCTGCAACGATTTTGATAGCAAACGCAGTACGCAGTGCAAGTGTTATTTGTACGTCATAATTTCATAGAATTTTGACCTTTAAAATAACACTTGCACTGCGCGTGCTATCAAAATCGTTGCAGACTTTTCTTGGTCTAACTCTAGATGCGTCTGACGTTTAGTAAGCTTTTTGAATTTTTTGATACAGCTGAATATATTGGATTTAAAGGGTTTATACTGCGCATTTCCCTCATTTTTAAAATACCGGGATCCCGGTATTGCCTTTAAAAATACCGGTATTGAAAAATGCGTCTAAAAGGCGGGATCCCGGGATCCCGGTATTAGAAGCCCTAGCGACAACCACAAGTAAAGAAACAAAATTCCAATGTCATGGTCTGGTAAGAAACTCAATAATATAACAATTTAGGATAACGTTACGAACGTTAACGTTACGGCCATTAAATTATTCTAGTAATATTTTTTTCTGCTATTTCTGAATAGGTAGTTATTTTCTGCTAACTTTTTTGAATCTTTAAATGCATGTGTTAAGTACTTACCTACTCTATCTTTTAATTTAAATGAAACCTCCCAAAGTTGAATGTCTTTTACAAAAGGTGTTGAAAACGCGCTTACACGAATACACCCGATACAAAGCTGCGAGTGCTTTGAACTCGCATTCTTACCGCTAGCGCCATCTATCATCGAGTGGCGACACTAATTAAATTGAGCGGGAAATCGCGCGGCAAAGGTCGCCTTGCGTTTTCCGCCGCGCCACAGACTCAAAATAACCTAAAAACAACGACGTGGTCGTGGTTGATTGAATGAAAATTAGTCTTTATTGCCCTTGTAACAATAGTCATTATCGCTTTCTTGAAATGAATAAAGTTAAGAACACATGACGTTTTATAATTTAAAGGAAAAGTGCACTGAGACGCTTTAAGGTTCGAAGGTCGTCGTTCCACTTGGATTGATTTTTAATACTTGAACGGGATTTTAGCTTTTGTCGTCGGCTGAAAATTAACTGAGATGTTTCCCCTTTACTTGAAACTAGCCGACACGCTTTTTGTCGTTTACGGGTCGTAAAGTTTATGAAAGGTTTTGATGTCGTGTAGTATAATTTTAACGGCGTCTGACTGTTGATGAGTGCTTCCAGTCAAAACAGAAGTACTTTCTGAGTGTCTATGATTTTATGCGTCTGTTGTTTTCAGGAAGCTAGGTAGGCTAAATTTGCCTATGCGTAGTTGCGACCTACTTACGAGTAGATAATTTAATTAAACGATAGGTAAGCTTAATATAATACCTAAAGCTAAATAATAGGTTCACATTGTCATTGTTAGATCAGATTTAGGCAACTGTGGACACTGCAGTTATTAAGGGGATATCGTACGCTGTCTTCATGCCATAGATCTACTTAATACATAAGTGACTAATTCCGTCATAGGGACTATTCCGTCCATTAGTGTTTTTCTCGAACATCGAACAATATTGATAAATTCATCGACAAAGCAGCGATTGCTATTAGTTGCAGCAAACAAAAGCAAATTTTTTCCTACGATTGAATACGAATATCAAAGAAATATATATACGCTCGTGGACGGAATAAGCCACATTGACCTTACCTAGAGCCATGCAGACATGACGATTTTTTGCTTTTTTTGACGATATTTTTCTACTGTGTCAACTCATAGGGAAGATTTCATCAAATCCTGCGAACCCGACTACTAACGCAACATTTTTTTTTAAATCGCCAGTTTAAATCCCATTCTAACCCTCTCTTTGCCCACAGCTCGATGTCCGGCGGTCTCTCGTCCTCCTGCCTGCAACAGCGCGACGGCGGGTACCCGTACATGTTCGGCGACGTGCTTGGCAACGGCGGGTACGCTCGAGCGCCGGCCGCGCATCAACACGCGGCGTATAGTCAGCCCCAAGCCGCCGCTAGCACCGGTAAGACATAAAGGCCTTACCTAAGGCCCAACATACACTTGTAAGTTTTACTTACGTAAGTAGGGACACCGCTATACTACAGAATGGGATGAATATCGTTATCTCCTTCTAACAAATAGCTTTGTCCCTTCTTGTGTAAGTAAAACTTACAAGTGTATCTCAGGCCTAACGCGCGCTTGTCAGAAGCGCGCACGCCACAAATATATGAATGAATCTATACATCATTACAATTTAAAGTGTCATTCAATACAACTTGCTATGTACTTAAACAAAAGTTACCTACTAGTAAATTGACATTTAGTGTAAATTTTAGTATGGCGGTTTGTTTATATAGTTAGCAAGTTGCGGTGTTCCCATACGACGTGACGCTGTACGCAGGGTACAGCGTAAAGTTAAATGCGAGGAACACCTAAAGTCTTCGCAGGCGTGCCTTTTGCACGAACAAAGGCCAAATTCATGCTTTAAAGTAGGTAGGTAATATCGCCGTCTGCGTCATATAATTAAATTGATGTAGGTATTGGTGTCACAAATAGCATTCAAAGGGTTAATTTTAGATATTTATACCAGGGAGCTGTTTACTGCTATTACAATTTCACAAAGGTTATCAACCCCTTGTTAAACTATGTCTAGTAGACACTATGTCTATTATTGTCTACCTATAAGCTTAAGAATACGATTTAGTTTAAGACGGCAGATGTCTGTAGTTCAGCACTCGTTTCATAAAAAAAAAAACCTTTTATGAAACTAAAATATTGAACACCAATGTCTGAAAACGCTACAAAACCGTCGAAATCAAGAGCCTCGGAAAATATTTACCAACTCCGTAATAAAATGTAAAAAACGCTGAGTCAAGAGCAAGGGGCGCACCGCGACATGACGGGGAAACAAAAAATAGAACCGGGGAAAAAAGAGGGAAAATAGGAGTCCCGATTGGATTTGCCGTTGTCTGTTCCTTACAAATGGGTTTTAAATTGATTTTGAATATCGAACGGTTTTGTTCTGTAGACGACGGTTGGATTCTTACGTAAATGTGGTGCCAATTTAGCGGGCAGACTTACGACTCACAAACGTTTGTATACGGTAATGTTCTATCAGGTTTGTTAGTGTCTCCTTCATTTGCTATGGTTAAAAGTAACGGTTCGCAGTTATTTAGTTAAGGTATTTTAAGAATAGAATGGAATCAATTATGAATCAATTTACTCTGAGTTCCTTAGATGAATTCAATTATAGGAAGTGGACGACCGGTTATCCATTATAAACGTAGACCCATTTTTGCTCTCTCTTATACTCTTATATACTTGGTCAACCAGATCTTGACAGTAGAAAAAGGCGGCAAATTTGAAAAATGTAGGCGCAAAGGGATATCGTTCTATAGAAAATTTGAATTTCGCGCCTTTTTTACTGACAAGATTTGGTTGACCAGCTATATATAAATAATCGAAAAAAGTCATAAGAACGCGCATAGTTATGGTTAATATATCTGCATCAAATTGTTTTTTTTTCTATATTATCAATATCCAAAGAGGAAAATGGGAACCACATTTCTATAGAGAAGCGGTCGTCCAAGTTCCTCTTAAATAAGTTGCATACTTACATTAGTAGAAGAAAATAAATTAGTACGGTTAAGATAAATAAGTACGTTCCGAAAACAAATGAAAATGCCAGCGTGAAAAGCTAAACAAAATCAACGAATCTGGATTTATTATTCAAAGAGCAAACCCATTGTTTCCCAAAGGCAGTAACTTTTCCATTTGATATTATATATCACGCGGCCGACATTTTTAGCCGTAGGTGGCGGAAAGGGGCATGAATTATTGTTGTTCATAGGACCGAGTTTCAGCGCGAACAAAAGAGTTTTTCATTCAAAATGCATTTCATTTAGTCTTTTGCTTTCGACGGGTGCATTCGCAGGGTATTAAATAATGCGGATTTGTTCGTTTGGCGCCTTGTGCTGGGGATTCCTTTTGGTTTTTCATGTTGCTTTAGAGCTTGATGAAAAGAACAATGCTGCCAATGCTGGAAATACGGACAGGGATTCATATCTACCTACATCTGTACTAGGAGCCGCAGACAGAAAATGAAGTGGTTTATACGGAATAAGCTGTACGTAAACATGCATTTCTTAGTCTGCTTTCAACGGAGTGTTAGTTTAAAGTAGGCGAAAGCTCTATAATACTGCGAAAAGACAAAGTTGCTAGGCGAAAATACTATTCTACAACACCTATCTACTTATCTAGTGTTGATAAAAAAGCCAATAAATACATAAGCTTGAATAGTAAACCGGCGTACATGAAAATATAATGATTCAATCTCGTTGAAGTCTAAAATACCTACCTATTTTAAAAACGATGTAGTTTCGATGATCGACATAAACAAAGACCCAAAAGACCTTTGAGTAAGCAACTTCCCAATTTATCGCGTAAATACACACTATCCCATAATACATAGTGATTAAACCTAGTCCAGAACACCGATAAATTGACAAGCTAGCAACAATATAGCGTGGCATGATCTCGCTATAGACACAGGCCATTGACTAGCGTGTTTAGCGCGATAATGGCGTGAAAGCGAACCCTCCGGTTATCGCCGGCGGCAGGCAAGGGGTTGAAGTGAGCCGTATGTCTGGATAGCTAAAATGTAACCTATGCGATTGTGCGAACGGTAAATCGCGTCCTTAGCACTGAATAGGTTAAGTGTAGCGTTTTGTTCGATAAACGTTATGTTTGATGCGTAACATTTTGGCGTAATCTCTAATAGTTACCTATTTACGATACAAGTGCAACGTACAACGTTTTACAGTACATATGGCCCTTTAAATTTTCGACGTAGTCACGTAATGTGCTTATTATAGCACAGGGTGTCGTAATGGAGCATCAGATGTTCTGTAACCTATTATTGCACAATATCATAAAAATATGGACACTGAAAAAACATAGCAATTTAGTTATCGCATTAGGTACAATTACATACAGGCACTTAATTAATATGTACCTACTACGTGCATTTCTCGAGTTGGGTTGAAAGGCATACTTAATTCTAGATGGGCTGCATTAGGTATTATAGGTACTTATACTAATTATACACTAGTGTTGATTAATGTTACGTCTTACATTACATTCGCAAATCAATACGTAGGTACCTACCTAACAAATGTTAGTGAAAAGTGCATAGGTAATATAGGTATGTGGTGCCGGAAAGAGTATAAGTATGTTCTGAACAGCGAGCTTCAAACTTGCATCCATGGACTCATTATGAATGGAATTCATTCATGATATGGCCCATTGGCCATGCATTTTTGCAGCTGGTTGTACAACAGTTGTACCTATTACCTACAACCGTATTGTATTTCCTAATCTTAGCTTCATCTAACAGAAAAACTTCATCTAACTAAAAGACAGTTCCAAATCAAAATTCATCGAAACCATCTTGCATTACACATATGTGGAAGTAATTATTGGTCCGTCAGAACATCTACCTATAATAACTTGCTCATGTCTACATTTACGTGGTTCCATAACTGTGCGAATTTAAAACAGCGTATGTCCATAAGAGATGCTATGGCACATACGTCGTTTCCATAATTATAAATCGATAGGGTTGTCAATCGGCTTCCTGACATAATCAAGCAAGATATCATGTACCGAACGTCCGTATCAACCCGTAATTACATAAACTCCTATCTCATCTTCCGCTTTACTAACGTAAACTTTACTACAACGTCTTAAGGTTCAATTTGCAAAGTTGTGTAACAAGATGCGAGGTTTTGCAAGTAATTGAATACCGTATTAGATATTGGTTGGTTTGACGCGCTAATAGGTTTTACGATAGGTATGACGTTTGGGTCCTAGATCTAGGTAATTCATGCGGAACGCTAAGCGTATCGGAATATGCGTTAAGGCATGGGATCGATAATATCGGAGCGAAATTAACCCTTTGCATGCCGTTCACTAGTATTCGTGATGCAAATGATACGGTAGCATAGGTAAGGTAGGTGTAGGTAAGTAGGTACACATATATATTTAGCGATTTAAACGTATTTAAACGACGGATAAGGTAACCCCCTTTAAATCACTAAATATGTGTACTTAAATCACAAATATAATTACAGGATTAAACGAACTTACCTGAAGTGAAGTTCTATCCTGATTATATGAAGTACTTAGTCCGTGGTAAACTATTGTAGTTGTGCCTAACCTAACTAATCTGTAAAATATAAAAAAAACGATCTAAAGATGCTATTTACTTATACTTAAGTTGCATGTGTACCTAATCCGATTAAGCCACAAACTATCAATATAAGGCGTCAAATTCCTCACAATCAAACACGAATCCCCTTTTTCCGTAGGTGTAATATCGGCCGGCGTCTCAGTCCCCGTCCAAATACCATCGCAGGGGCCCGACCTCGCTTCCAACTACTGGGGCCGACTCCAGTGATCGCAGCTTTTCGGGTTCCCGCGCCTACTGATGCCCGAGAACCCGACAGAGCCATCTAGCGAAATGCCGCACAACTACGACCTCGCGATGAACGCTCTCAACATGACCGCTGGACATGACGCCATTGAGATGCCGGAGACAGTATCGTAAGTCAGAGAAGAAAGCAACTGATGATGTTCAAATCGTAGTTTTAAGCGGCGCGCGTGGTAAACTATGCTGGGTAATTACTAGTATTTTTTGGTAGAATTTGGTGTTTTTGGGTTTTTTTCTACTTAGAATCAACCAATTGCTAAAGACGCCGGTTCAAATCCGGCCTTCACCACTGGAGGGCTTCGTCACTTTTTCTTTAATTTACACTTCGAATCAGTTAATGAAGGCGGTTAAAAACTGCCCCCAAAACAGTTTTTAAGGGTACCAATACGTTCTTGATAGAACTAAAATCGATGTAAGAATCCAATTGGTTTAGACATGTCTTAAATTTCTATTCCTTATTCTAATTGGTTAGATAATCGATTCTTAGCAGAATAAACAAAAATATTCAAATTCTGAAAAATACTCAGAAAATCGTATATATTTAATATTTATAATTTTATCATTTCAGAATTCAGCGTAATTTACTCCGCGTGTTTGATTTTTAAACTAAGCTAAGGGGTATTGGGTACCGGAGAATAATTTCTAAAATCCTAATTCCTATAAAGGTATCGTAATGTTACGAAATTCACAAACACAACGTAAATAGTATAGTCACAGAGTTGAAATGTATTATAAAAATGCCAATTTTATTATCTTTGAAATACAAAGTTTGTGCACCCAAAACTGAATTTAACTATTATTTTAATAAATACCACCCTAAACTACCCACTCCAAGAGTTTTCAAGAATTTCGTACATTAGAAAATATCTATGAATTATTTTAGGAACGTATTATAGTAATTGCGATTTACGAAATTATGCTACGAACCCAATAAGTTAAAACTGTATAGACAGCGCCATCTCTGATCGAGTAGCGGCAGCTTTGAACGCTCCGCGTGAAAACCGAATACATGTAAATAATTGTTTGTGCCAACGTTCTATGATAAGTGTTATGCACCCCCTAGGTGTACAACCCTTTTTCTTTGATGTATGTAGGGGTGACAATCATTAATAGAAAACGAGGAAATTCCCGTTCGCCACGGCGTTCCCTTCAAAATTGTCACACTACAAATTGTATTTGTATTTTTTGTACAATTCATAACAGCACTTAGTTAATTTACTATATTTATTTATTGATAGGAATCAATGTTGCTGTGATTAAATTAGTATAGATATTATTTTACCACAAATTGTTGAATTCGTGTAAACTAAAGCCAAAATTGCATTTATTTCTTATTAATAACTTGTATTTTAATTAGTATTCGATACGATGGTGCTGGTTTCAGCAAGTTCTATATTTTACATTTAATTTTAATGTAAAGTGAACCTCTTAATATATTTTCATTGTCTAATGGAATGAAATGCAATACTGACGGGGCGATATGATATAAAAAGTGTATGTATTAATTGTAATTTAGTTTATAAGTGTAAAATAAATTATTAATCGATTATAAGTGCATATAGATTGAGGGGATTACAGTGAAATTTAATAAATATCGCATTAACCATTATTTCTTTTGTTTTACTAATGCACTATCAAAATTATATAGGTAGGTACTGGTGACTTGGTAAGTATAGAATATGTTAGGTTTTATTTGTTTTCAATACTGCGACGTACAATTTACATTCAATTTTTTACAAGCAGAAACGTCTGCGACCGATGCTATTAAGCTTAGAATAAATTTGAAAGTGGAAAAATTACTGGTCTTGGGTGAGACTTGAACTCACGGTCTCTGGATTGATATTCCAGCGCTCTGCCATCTGAGCCACCAAGACCTCATCCAAGGCCAGCAAATATTTCCACCATATTATGGGTCTAGGGGACCCTAGCCAGATCCAGAGGCGGTGAGTTCAAGTCTCACCCAAGACAGTAATTTTTCCACTTTTAAATTTATTCTAAATTTACATTCAACTAAGTATCGATTTAAAAAAAAAATATCTTTTTGCAAAACATTCGTTCGCTCGTTATTCCTACAGCCACAAAAATATCCATGTCAATTTAACAAGTCAATATCGCAAACCCAAACAAAGTTATGATCATTTAAAATGACGAATGGGCACACTCGAGTGTTACTAATAGCGCAACAATGCCCTAATAAAGTGCGGAATAAAATATTATTATTAATAACCAATTGTGACGCAGCAGATGGCAATAAAATTCAAGCAAAACGCAACGTAAGTGACATCCCTATGTTCAAAACTAGAACCGTCTACAAACATCGACGCAATATATTTGGACCTTATTTCGTCTACATAGCCTCGATTATTGTTTGACCTAGCATCACAATAAGTTGGTAATATGTATATTTGGGCAGTGTTAATGTGTGAGTTTTATATAGGGGACGCACACATACAAACACCCCTCTTAGGGTTGGACAAAAGGATGGGATTAACTGTATTGTAGCATTATAGTGATCTCAGCACAGTATGGTGAATTTTAAACGTTCAGCGGTAATTATTAAACAGTGGTTATAGGAAAATAATTTATTGTATTAGCAATTGAGTTTGAATAGCCTATCTAGTAGGCGAACGGTAAATAAAACTCACAACTGTAGGTACCTAGATACGGGAACATACAATTTCCTTTTTTTTCATACTCATGTTACATCTAAATGAAAAGTAAAGTATCACTTACCTATTTACTTCAACACACAAACTTAGAAAAAAAAAAATTGGCTTAAAAGACACACAAACTTAGAAAAAAAAAAAAAATTGGCTTAAAAGACAATATTATTTGAATGATAGTAAGTAGGTTGAATGTACCCACATTTGACATTTTGTCACAGTTAACAATATAAACTATATGCGTTTAAATTATACAGCGAATAACAGAGATAGTACCGTTGAATAACAACTATTTTTAAAATTTAAACTAAAATATGACGTTTTCAGTCTAAAGGTATTGTTGATAGTGAGGCTGATTTCTAATTGTATATCTGATATAAGCTTATCAACTCACAATGCAATTTTGCTTGAAAACTACAAAAAAATACAAAATTAAAAAAGTTTCCTTTTTGAAAGTAAAGATTTTTGTTCCCCATATGAGAAATTTCCGAAGTTCATCATGTGGATGTGGATATTTCGGAAACTTTTCGACGACACATTAGGGTATTAGCCAAGGGACAAGCATTAATAGAAGTACTATAATAATATGGTACTTAATAGTCACGTGACTTTTCGTAATCTGTCATCCGGATAGGTAATTTGTTTCGTTTAGCGTTTCTTGTATAGTCGCCATCAGATAAATCGGAGCGGCCGAGGTGCTCAAAAATATCTGAATACGTACTAACTCCTAGACAAGAGGCGTGTTCAGACATTTGTGAGCACCTTGGCCGCTCCGATGCATCTGATCGCGACTGTATACAATTGTCATTTTGGCTGGGGGCTTAGTGATGATTTGTGCATTAGGGCTCATTTAGATGGTGCGAGAACTCGCATGCGAGTTTTTTTTTTTTCATTTATTTAGGTAAACAAACAGCCACTACAAGTTATACTTATTACACTAATTACCATAATATCTACCATATGTGTGGCCCACGGCGCTTACCATTAATTAGTATGAATAATGTTCATTCAGAGCTAAACTAATCACCGTTAGTCTTAAGGGCTCCCGGTGTCAACAACAACATAGAATGGTTAGTTATATTTATATATTTGGTAGGTACTGGAAATACATTATAAGTAAGAAACTAGAAGAAGTCTCATTACATTGCGTTTTTTGATCGGTCGGCTGAATTGTGGTAACCTCACTGGTCCGCAATGTAACTAAAATCCCATGCGAGTCCGTCCGTCTAAATGAGCCCTTTACTAGTTCTGACTGTTCTGGCCCCGTAGACGAAACGCAACTGTCACTGTCACACTAATATGGAAGAGTGATAGAGACACAAAGCGATTCGATGGCGAAGCGCAAGCGATTGTCACCTTGGCTAGGCCGCCTGAGTCTGCACCCTATTTACTCTATAATGGAATTCTATCAGAAACACGCGGCCCCCTGTCAAACAATTCAGATTATCTACGCACATAATTGGTTTAGATGTTGTCTGTCCATCCCTCAAACTGCGTTTGATTTGAATGGCTAATCTTTTGCCATAGTGACAATTCTTTACTACTAAACGGATTGGGATTTAATTTTTTGTGTTTATTCAACATGGCAGGGTATTAACACGGTCTGATAAAATAAACTTACAATTAGTTAACTTAAATAAAGTGAACGTAGATAAAAGTGAAATAAATAAAATATATTTTCAGTTATTTTTCGTTTTTTTTAGCATTAGAAAAAAGGTAAGTAAGTGATCTTGACATGTCTTTTTATTAAAAATCACAATTGAAAAATGAGTCACAGCAAATATGTTACAATTATAAATCATGCACGATCTTTTACATTATTTTGCTTTCATAAGTAATATAAACTCATTTTTTAAAGCGTTTTGTAATATTTTTTTACAAAAAGACACGTCAAGATTGTTTACCTTATTTGTAATGCTAAAAAACGAACTATAGGTAGGAACCTAATGATTTTTATAACACCAATAATAATATGAGGTAACCTAAATGTATGGCTAAGGTTAAAAAACTGCATCTATGGATAATTTAATGATTAATACATTAATTCTTACATACATATATATTATCACAAATGACAACAGTCTTAAAGATTTAAAATATTTGGTAACACTAGGAATAAAACTAAATACTAATAAAAATACAAGAATTTAAAATTGTTCGTTAAACTAAACACATTAGCAATTTTGCGCTTTCAGACATTAATAAAGTAAATAAATAAAACTTAACCTTAAAAAAGTTAAACCATAGAATCGTAACTTAAAATCTTACTTAGGAAGTAAGATTTTTTAAAGAAATTATATTGTTAGGTAATTTTGTTGTTGTTGTTGTAGGTATGTAATTATTATGTAAAAATTTTTTTTTCAAAATATAAAAACCGTTAGAGAGCTTAATAAGGGTCTCCCCACACCTGTCGACGCGTCGTTTTCTCATTGCGCAATGATAGGTATGGGGAGACCCTAACTCAGTACCTACTGTAGAAGTGTAGATAAAAAAAAACCGGCCAAGTGCGAGTCGGACTCGCGCACGGAGGGTTCCGCACCATCAACAAAAAATAGAGCAAAACAAGCAAAAAAACGGTCACCCATCCAAGTACTGACCCCGCCCGACGTTGCTTAACTTCGGTCGAAAATCACGTTTGTTGTATGGGAGCCCCACTTAAATCTTTATTTTATTCTGTTTTTAGTATTTGTTGTTATAGCGGCAACAGAAATACATCACCTGTGAAAATTTCAACTATCTAGCTATCACGGTTCGTGAGATACAGCCTCGTGACAGACGGACGGACGGACGGACGGACGGACGGACAGCGGAGTCTTAGTAATAGGGTCCCGTTTTTACCCTTTGGGTACGGAACCCTAAAAATGATATTACATATTAGTGCTTTGGGCAAAATTGTATAAACCTGCAACGTATCGCGCAGTTAAAACGTATTTTGTTACTAGACTTATATCGACCGGGATATGAACCGTGATATTGTTTTCGAGCTCCCGAAATCCGTTCCGTATCCGTTTTGTATTGGTTCATATGTGACGTTATCTATGAAAAGGGACCTTATTGTCGATGGCGCTTACGCCTTTGTTAACGATGCTCCGATATAAATACAATGTCGCGCGACGCTGAGCGGCATAAGCGCCATCGACAATAAGGTCCCTTTTCATAGATAATGCCCCATATATATATCCCGGTCGATATAAGTCTAGTGAAACTACCGTGAATCATTCAAAACTGTTATATTTTTATTTTGTTACCTTCAAAGGCGAGATCAAATCGATAATTTTCGAATAGGAATATATGAAAATAAGCTTTAAGTAGGTATACTTAAGTGCCATTTTAGGCCAGCAGAGGGGTGTTTTCGCTGCTTGTAAGACTGGCAGTAGACCGTAGAGGCGGTGCCGAAGCAGAGCCCAAGCTGAAATGTGAAAAACAGTTGGTTAGAACAACGTAAGTCCAATAGGGATGATGACACATGTTGAATTTTATAACAAAATCTAGTAAAATAGATAGCAAACGAGCAATTTATCACAATAATGTGGATATTAAAATAAAATATTGAAAAATTACAAAATTACAGGACCTGAAAGTTTCAAAATTTAAGTTTTATTTAACTTTCAAAAACGATAAAAGTAAGGATACTATTCGATTCCTTACATTTCATCCAAAAAAATATTGTATAGCAACTATACACATAAACGCAATATTTCACCGACAAAAACGCAATTTTCTTGTTTTGTCCATACTACAAGATGGGCGATGACGTCACGGCCTCTGGCCGTTTTGTATAGGGCGTTTCGCGAGTGAAGTGCGACTGTCGGACTTTGACTACAATTTCTGACTTTTGTGTTACTTTAATGCAATGGGTCCCATATAGACATTTGATCCTAAAAACAAACCCGATAGATTGATACCATAAAAAAAAATTAGTCATGTAGCCTATTTAACTCTGCACACAGTTTGCAGTGAAACAGTGTGGTGGCCAATTAATTACCCAATCATCCTAATTGTGTACTATTTCAGAAAAAAAAACCGGCCAAGTGCGAGTCAGACTCGCGCACGATGGGTTCCGTACAATTACGCAGAAAACGGCAAAAAAATCGCGTTTGTTGTATGGGAGCCCCAGTTAAATATTTATTTTATTCTGTTTTTAGTATTTGTTGTTATAGCGGCAACTGAAATACATCATCTGTGAGCATTTCAATTGTCTAGCTATCACGGTTCTTTAGTTACAGCCTGGTGACAGACAGACAGACGGACGGACAGACAGTGGAGTCTTAGTAATAGGGTCCCGTTTTTACCCTTTGGGTACGGAAGCCTAAAAAATTAAAAATTCAGGAAAAACTGATTATCTTTTTAGTAGGTACCTATAGGATATAAAAACAAAGTTAGCGCCACTTGCACCATTCCACTAACCCGCGGTTAACCGGTTAAACCCGGAGTTACCATGGTGACCAGTACAATTTGAGACTGAGTTAACGGTTTAACCGCTTAACCTCGGGTTAGTGGGATGGTGCAAGTGGCCCTTAGACATATAATCGGGGCTTGTGTTACCTCATATATAAATATGTACACGTATGCGTAAGGGGTGATAGAGCCGTAACTCTCGGGGCTCTCTCGAATGTTCCTCGGCGGGGGAGGGGAAGGGGGGAGTGTTACAATACAACAATCCACAAGCTATCAGCATTACCCAGGCTAAGGCGAAACTATATGTTGCTACCTTGTTTAAGTGGTGATAGAGATGTAACCCTCGGGGCTCTCTCTAATGTTCCTCCGTGGGGGTAGGAAATTGGTTGTGTTGCAACTAAGAACCCCGTATCGACCAGCATTACCTAGAACTACCTATAGAAAAGCAAATATTACTATACGTACCGTTTGTAAGTGATGATACTCGTAGAGCCGTAACCATCGGGGCTCTCCAGAATGTTCCTTAGTGGGGTTAGGAAAGGGGTTGTGTTACAACAAGAACCCCGTATCGACCAGCATTACCTAGAACTACCTATAGAAAAGCAAATATTACTATACGTACCGTTTGTAAGTGATGATACTCGTAGAGCCGTAACCCTCGAGGCTCTCAAGAATGTTCCTTAGTGGGGTTAGGAAAGGGGTTGTGTTACAACAAGAACCCCGTATCGACCAGCATTACCTAGAACTACCTATAGAAAAGCAAATATTACTATACGTACCGTTTGTAAGTGATGATACTCGTAGAGCCGTAACCCTTGGGGCTCTCCAGAATGTTCCTTAGTGGGGTTAGGAAAGGGGTTGTGATACAACAAGAACCCCGTATCGACCAGCATTACCTAGAACTACCTATAGAAAAGCAAATATTACTACGTACCGTCTGTAAGTGATGATACTCGTAGAGCCGTACCCCTCGGCGCTCTCCAGAATGTCCCTTAGTGGGGATAGAAAAGGGGTTGTGTTACAACAAGATCCCGGTACTGACCAGCATTACCTAGAACTACCTATAGAAAAGCAAATATTACTATACGTACCGTTTGTAAGTGATGATACTCGTAGAGCCGTAACCCTCGAGGCTCTCAAGAATGTTCCTTGGTAGGGGTAGGAAAGGGGTTGTGTTACAACTTACAACAAGAACCCCGTATCGACCAGCATTACCTAGAACTACCTACAGAAAAGCATATATAACTATAAGTACCGTGAGTAAGGGGTGACAGATCCGTAACCCTCGGGGCACTCTCGAATGTTCCTCGGCGGGGGTGGGAAGGGGGGCTTCCCGCGGTTGTGGTAATGTTGGAACAGGAATCCAGTTACGGCCAGCATCACCCATAGGAGAATTAGTAGGGCATCTGTAGAAATATGCAATGTTATAGTTCGAGGAGCGACTGAAAAGTTCGCGGCCTTAGAAAAAAAATTAAGATAGGTATTAGGGATTTTTATTTTTTTGTTAGGTTTAGTTTTAGTTATTTTATTTTATAAGGTACTTAAGTATTAAGTTTGTATTATTTACGTTAAATAATCATTTTTCCAATATTAAAGTAAATGTTAATTGTTAATCGTTAGTAATGACGGCAATATTTAAACTGCCAAAGAGGCGGGGAAAAAAATAGTAGTTTTTTTTTAATTTTTCTTTTTTTTTCTAGCATAGGCCGCGAATATTTCAGCCTCCCCTCGTATAGTAGAATAAGATAATGAATATTGATAGTAGATGAGGAGGGATAAGTCATGTGACGAGAAAGGTATTACGAATGAATATGGAAGGAAGTATGAGGAGAGGAAAACCGAGGAAAAGGTGCATGGAGTGTGTCAGAGATGACATGAAACGTATAGTTTTAAGTCATAATGTATTGTTTGTCATATTATCATTAGTCATAAAATTGAAACCGTTAACATTTCAGGATTTTCGTTAGGTTATCCTATAGATGGGTTCGGTTAGGTTAGGTTTGTTTTATGACAATCCTGAAAAGTGACGTGTTTCTGAACCAAATGAATTATGACTAACGAAAATGCGGGCAAACAATACATTATGGCTTAAAACTATTTTGGAAACAATAGAGACCCAAGAGAAAGAGATACTGCGCCGACCCCATGTGAATGGGACAAGAGCAAGCTAATGATGATAGTGAGTAGATGAGGCGTGTGTGGTCAATCAACTATTTCTTGTTGTTATTCTGTCCCATCAGCGAGGAGACAATAGTAGCATAGATTGATAGAAGAACTGCTGTACCGTGTTCTACTAACATGCTCAGTAGATGTCCCATTATGGAAAGGTCTTATAACTACCATAAAATGCAAGTTTGGTTCATTTACAAACGAAAAACCTAGAATTTTAAGAGTGACCCAGGAGACCGTAACCATAGCAACGTGTGACAAGAAAAAGTTGATTAACCCCATACTCGTAGGTATCCAGAATAATAAAGACTAAATGACAGGGCATTATTTTAATGACATAACCGCGTTATTATACAACTTTTGTGCTTTTAATGGCTTGAAGTATTGTGTGAAGTACAGTCAGCAGCAGAAGTTGCTAAGCGGGCGAGGTGTTCAAAATTACCTTGACACGCTCGTAATCTCTAAACAATAAAGTCGCGTCAAGATCATTTTGAACACCTCGCCCGCTTAGCAACTTCTGCAGCTGACTGCACATCCGAATTGGGTTAGGGTGAGGTCTGTAGCTCAAAGCCTGTTGTAAAATGAGAAGAGGCCTGTGGGACATTAGTATCATTTAGTATAGAGAAAGGTGTATTTTTAAATATTATAAATTCATATTGAGGATATACAATGTTTTATGAGGAAAACAAATTGTAGCATAGCAACATGTAATAACAATGAGAGGCTTTTCCTCTTTAGCTTGGCATCGCATTTGCTTTGTATTTTATAAACCAACATATAAACAATTTAACATATTCGAAAATAATTATGTCATCTCATCTTCCTCGCGTTGTCCCGGCATTTTGCCACGGCTCTTGGGAGCCTAGGGGTCCGCTTGACAACTTATCACAAGAATTGTCGAAGGCACTAGTTTTTACGAAAGCGACTGCCATCTGACCTTCCATCCCAGAGGGTAAACTAGGCCTTATTGGGATTAGTCCGGTTTCCTCACGATGTTTTCCTTCACCGAAAAGTGCCTGGTAAATATCAAATGATATTTCGTACATAAGTTCCGAAAAACTCATTGGTACGAGCCGGGATTTGAACCCGTGACATCCGGATTGAAAGTCGCACGCTCTTACCGCTAGGCCACCAGCGCTTCAATTGACTGAGCTTTGAAAATAATTATGTATGAAAGTTATAATGCGGAATAACTATTACAACGTAGGAAGGAATGAACTTACTAAGTAAAAATAAAAATTAAAACTCACCATTTTTTTCAAAAGGCGGTGACAGCACAGCGTAGTGAAACTTGTCAACAGTGGCCCGTCTCACAGTGTTAATGACTATATACTTCAAATTAGACCCTAAGCAGTAGTCAATAGGGTATATAGCCGCGTACGCGCCAAGCACAGCGCAACAGAGGATGTTTGCTGGGTACGTGGCAGGTGTTAGAATGACAGCTGTCAGGAGCATCTCTAGGATGAAGAGTGTCCAGAAGTTTAGGTCTTCCAGCAGCATTGTCAGGCCACCTGGAGATATGATGTAGTTGAATGACTGTAATTATATCTTTAGCTGTGAGGATTACGAATACATAATATTATTACTAGTTTTATATCAAATGAAATCAAATCAAATATTATTTATTGTCAGGCAACTAAGGCCCATAGATACATACCTTACAAACTAACATAGGTACATATACATATTACAATAATAAAAATCTTACAAGCTAAAAATTATTTCGGCGACACGGTGGTTTTCGGTTGTGTCGCATGTTCCGGTGTAGGATTTGGCAGATTCCCACGGAACCGCCAACGTGAAACACGGTTTATATGAAACCTTTGTCTGGTTTGTATACTTCCAATATTACAGCAGATATCCAAGTCGAAAAACTCATTCAATCAAGTTCTTGCACTATCTTAATGGCTAAGGTAAAAGTTGATGGGGCTCTCAAATTACTTTAAATGGAAATGACCGCAGTTCAAAGCCAATTGCCAGTTGCCTTCCCCATTGCTGCATTGGTTTTAAATTCAATAATATTTCTACAGGTTGACATTGATATTTGTAAGGGCCTAATAAATCAGGAATTTGATGGCACAGGACACAAGCAGCGAAGAACACGGGGATGCCGTAGAACCACCAGAACGTCCGCCAGATGAAGAACAGGATCCCATAGAAACGGATCACCAATCAGATCTACTGGGGCCTAATGATTCTTACCAGGAATTTGATGGTACAGGACACAGGCAACGAAAAAGCCGAAGCTAAGGGTGACCAGAAGCACGGAGAACACAGGAATGCCGTAGAACCACCAGAACGTCAGCCAGATGAAGGACAGGATCCCATAGAAACGGATCACCAATCAGATCTACTAGGGCCTAATGAATCTTACCAGGAATTTGATGGTACAGGACACAGGCAGCGAAAAAGCCGAAGCTAAGGGTGACCAGAAGCACGGAGAACACAGGAATGCCGTAGAACCACCAGAACGTCAGCCAGATAAAACCGAACAGGATCCCGGAGAGGAAGGAGGCACCAATCAGAGCTGCAGAAGAGATGTAGATGTAGCAACGAGTATTCACCAAGGAGGAGTTTTGGCCGAAGCGTGTCAAGTTTCGCCGCTTCCGCGGCCGGCTCCCTGACATTGCGGGGTTGCGTAATGCATCGCAATCATAAAGTGATTTTTAGTGTTTGGTTTATATTTTTATAATATGTATGCTAGATTCAAGGTATTTATGTATGGGCCACTAGTTGCCTGAAATAAAGATTTCATTCATTCATGCATTCACTGACATCTTCAGTGTGCAATAGGGTTGTTGACACATGTTGAATTTTATAAGTTTTATAACTAAATCTAGTTAAATAGATAGAAAATGAGCAATTTATCACAATACATTGAACATTTTAAAAATATATGGGAATAATAAGAAAATGACAAGACCTTAAAGTATCAAAAATAATATTTTTTTAACTTCCAAACAGGAAAAAATAATGGTACCATTAGATTCCTAAAATTTTATTTAAAATAATATTTTATAGCAACAATATTGGTACATAAACGCCATATTTCACCGACAAAATCGCAATTTCCTTGTTTTCCATACATCGAAACGTAACGGCTTCTAACGTTATCTTATCTTATGAATGGGTAAGTCATGAGATCATCTTCTAATGTGTATTTTTATAGTAAATCGTGCCTTTGTTCTCGAAAAGCATAATTTGGTAAAGTGTAACTCACAATATGAAGGTATACAGTTTTCGGTAAGTCGCTTTTCGGTGAAGGAAAACATCGCGAGGATACCGGACTAATCTCAATAAGGTCTAGTTTCCCGTCTGGGTTGGAAGGTCAGATGGCAGTCGCTTTCGTAAAAACTAGAGCCTACGTCAATTCTTGGTATTAGATGATTAGTTGTCAAGCGGACCCCAGGCTTCCATGAGCCGTGGCAAAATGCCGGGATAACGCGAGGAATAGAAGATACAGTTTTTGGAAGATTTTTTTTTGTTAGAAACGATTAACTCACGGGCTTGCTCCATCTCAGCAATCAGCGAGATCAGTATGTAAGTGATGATGACTCCGCTCAGCATCCCGAACATGAACATCTCCGTCTTGAAGAACTTGTGCCCGAAGTAGCACACAAACAAGCCCACGAAGAGGAGAGACGCGCAAAGCACTTGGGATAGCAGATCATCTGGGGTGAAAATCACTACATAGTATAAAACAAAGTCGCTCCCGCTGTCTGTCCCTATGTATGCTTAGATCTTTAAAACTACGCAACGGATTTTGATGCGTTTATTTTAAATATCTGGGTGACCGAGCTTCGCTCGGAAAACATATAAAAACTCGAAAATGCGCGTTTTCCCAGAGATAAGACCTAGCTAGATCGATTTTTCGCCCCCGAAAACCCCCATATCGCAAATTTCATCGAAATCGTTAGAGCCGTTTCTGAGATCGCCGAAATATATATATATATATAAATAAATAAACAAGAATTGCTCGTTTAAAGGTATTATAGGTGAACCAGGATCTATTGAGGGTGCGCCATGTTGCGGAATTTCACTGGAACTAATTTTTTCATACTACACTGAATTGTCACCCTATACATGAGAATAACAGCGCCCTCTTGACAATTATCATATATTACTGGTCAGGCTATAGATAGATAGATAGATAGAATGATTCAAGAGGAAGATTTATGTATAATTTGTTAACCGGTGCAAAGCCGGGGCGGGTCGCTAGTTTAGGAAATAAACTTAGCTAAAGCACGGAATAAGAGACCCCACTGGCGTCTCCCGAGCGTCGGCGTTTAGTCAACTCTATGGCTACTCGACGCAACGTTGGCGCAACTGCGCAGTGACACTATTATCCATAGCACTAGACGCCGACGTTCTGAAGATGCTAGTGTGGTGGGTTTCGAAGTGGTTGAATTAACTTTTTCTTGAAACGTTGCCATGGTTACGGTCTCCTGGGACTCTCTTAGGACTATTTAAATTATTGCTGCATTTTTGTCGCTGTTAAAAGGCCTTTCTGTGTGGCTACCACTAGTTTGGCACTGATATAAAACGCTATCGAGAACGTAACTTAGGGCTGATTTAGACGGCGCGCGAATTCGTATGCGATTTTAGTTACATTGCGGACTGTTGGTTACGTCCAATTCAACCGACTGATCGAAACCCGCAATGTAATGAAACTCGCATGCGAGTTCTCGCATCGTCTAAATGGGCCCTTACTTTCTATGCATGTCGCTCGTACTCACATATTAGTGCGAGCGAGATGTATACAAAGTAAATTACGTAGACGTTAGCGTAATAGTCAGTTTTGTTACTATCAGTGACTCATGGAGTCTGGTACGGGGGTACTGGGCTATATCTACTAACAGATAAAAAAACGATTATCGATGTTTACGGTAAGCCTTTAGACCTTTTTATAGGTAGTATGGGTAATTGGGTATGGTTGATAAAGTACCTAATAGTACCTATGTATATGTAGACAACTATATGGGCCATTTTATTTAAAGTTGTCCCCTACACTTTTTTTTTAATTTGTGAATTTCTATGTTATTTCTACTCGGAATCACGAGCTCTTTCTATCCTAATAGGCGAAAAAAAGTGCCCCAAAGTTTTTTTACCATTCCGTTACCATTTTTCATAGACTTTGTATGGCGGTCGCGTAATGGAAAGCTCGAAAAATGTATGGAAATTTTGGGACACTTTTTTTCTCCTATTAGGATAGAAAGAGTTTGTGATTCTGAGTAGAAATAACATAAAAAATTCCAATTTTGAAAAAAAAAAGTGTAGGGGACAACTTTAAATAAAATGGCCCATTATACACTTACCAAGCAATAGGCAGTCGTCCTCCACCAAAGGCGAGCAGATATACGTAACAGTCGGTACATATATAGACCACCGGGGAGTGAGTGTAGCAGTGCCATTATAATTCATAAACAGTGCTACAGCGACGAACACTGCCCCCGTGCCGGGGTACGCGCTCATGGTACGGCGGACGTTAGACCGATGAGTTTCGGGTATCTAAAATACAATATAATAGGGTCATGGCGCTAGTTTTCGTCCAGCTCTAGTTTTCGTCCACTTGACTTGAGTAAAAACCTATATTGCTGCACAAATGTTGACTTATTGCAATCCTTAATGTCAAAACAATAAATCTATCTACATAAAAATGATATTTCGCAAGTAGAAAATTTGCTAATCCATCAAGTGGACGAAAACTAGAGCATGGACGGAAACTAGCGCAACATTTATACATTTAAAATTGGGGCATTATCTATGAAAAGGGACCATATTGTCGATGGCGTTTACGCCGCACAGCGTCGCGCGGCATTGTATTTATATCGGAGCATCGTTAATAATGGCGCAAGCGCCATCGACAATAAGGTCCCTTTTCATAGATAACGTCACAAATGATCAACTTTATAATGAATGAATTTAAAATACTCACCTCTTCACCGTTCTCCAAAACACTAGGATAGCTCATCATTGCTTTTATCCCCCCGAAGTACGATTCCATACTAAAATCCCTTTCAGGCAAATACAATCTATAGAATGTCAAACTTTTGAAAGTCTGTTCACACATATCGGGAGCTAAGCTAGGACTGGGAGCTGGAGCGGTGACGCTTATGTAGTCTCTGTATGGCGATGTGGTTGTTGAAACGAATGGCGGTATTTCTATAGGGCCATCTAAGTTGCAACCGCCGGGTACAGGATCTATATGAAAGAAAATATACTTGAATAGGTAAGTATTATTATGTCTTTAATGGTTACAGTTACATACAGTTAGGTTATCATTTTATATTTACCAGTCGCTTTTCGGTGAAGGAAAACATTGTGAGGAAACCGGAATAATCCCAATACGGGCCTAGTTTACCCTCTGGGTTGGAAGGTCAGATGACAGTCGCTTTCGTAAAAACTAGTGCCCACGCTAATTACTGGAATTAGTTGCCAAGCGGTCCCGAGGCTCCCATGAGCCGTGGCAAAATGCCGGGACAATGCGAGGAAGATGAATGGTTACAGATGCGTGAAGAAATTTTCCAAAAAGTTGGAAAATTCTCGATAATTTCAGGAAAAAATCATAGGAAACAAAGGATTTTTTTTTATTACTAGCCAACTATAACTTGGATCTCTTCAAACTCTTGTGGTCAAATGCTTTCGATTGTCATGAAATAAAAAAAATGGATGTAAAATTTCGATTTCTATACAAAATAATAAAAAGGGTCCGCAGTTTTTCGCCACAGTCGGCTAAAAATAACTTCTCACCTTAGGTGACTGTACTATTTATTTAGTTAGATAAGATACGTAATAAAGGTATTGAACTCGTACCCAGATATTCTCAATTGCAATATAGATAGCAAATCATGACACGGAGTTAGTTTCAAGAATCCACAAAATACCAATAAGTAGTAACATTTTATTTTACACCGTGACAATAGAGTTCGTAGTCCAGGGACTGATTTCGTTACGGTATTAGCGGTACGGTACCGGTATAAAATAACGCTACCGCTATTTTTTATAGGTAAGTATATCCAAGTATAACAGTATAAAATAGCTAATTAGCTAGTGAGACAGGTGAGGGATCTGACAAGCAAAGCCCGCGCGATGGTAATATCTTCCGTCTTAGTCAGTTGTTTCGTTCTAATTTCGTGGCTTTAGCCCCTTCTTAATATTTAACTTGGTTTTCATTTCACATTTTATTTGGATGGGATTTTAATATACTTAACTGTAACACTCTGGCATTTTGTAACAATTACATAATTGCATTAATTGCACTATTTTAATGGCCGAGAATGGTCGTTTATCGAGAATGGTAAAGGAAAATAAAATTATTTGATTTGTCACTATGTCGCATTGGCATTGCCGTCATGTTTAACAAGAGGATAAAATAAAATGCATTAACTCAGGAAATCGACAACTTTATCCTATAAACTATAGCAATAATTTAATATTCAATATCATTTCGCCATAAAAAAACTTTAGACTAAATAATTCCTTTAAAATTCAGCAAATTGTTTAAACGGCCTGAACTAATTTGATACCCAAAAATTTTCATTTTTAATAATACTTATTAATTAATTTTTATAATTATTAAATATCAATAAAAACATTGAGATATAAAATAAAGACTTAATACATCAATATTTCTCATTGCAAATGTTTTTTTTTGTTAGCCTGTTTTAGTGTCCCACTGCTGGGCAAAGGCCTCCTTTCCTCCACTCAACCCTGTCATTTCCACTTTCCTTCCAATCCGGATAAAACGTGTCCAAGTCGTCCCGCCAACTATTTTTCGGTCTGCCCGAACCCCGGCCCGCACCATCGATGGTGTTCCGTGGGTCCCACTCGGTAACCATTTTGGCCCACCTTTCAGGGTGCATGCGGCAGACATGTCCCACCCAGTCCCACTTAAGTATTTATATATCAAACCATTTTTAAATATAACTAAAAAAGCGTAAATACACTTACCATCATAAATGTATCCATGGACCGCTATCAATATTTTCAAATCTTTATTATTCATATTAATCACCGACATGTCAGATATAGGTGTTGTGCTAAATAAACCTATATTCGTCCCAGTTAATGTCTCACATGTACGGTTTGACTTGTTATTGTTGAAACAAGTTTCATTCCGCATAGTAATATTGTAAAATTGACTATGCATTTGAAAGACAACGAAGGAGATATTTTTATTAACATCAGTGAATTGAAAGTGGGTTTTAGATTTGTTTGTTACATCAATTATACTGCTGTATAGCTCGTCATTTGAATATGTGTTGTTTAAGGATATTATAAATGTTGATTCTGAAATAAAAATATACATATTATAAAATCAATACATAGAACAGGAAAAAAATCATAGGCACTTAGAATGTGTACGGAAGGTTGCCACAAAGGGTTGCAGGTGGTCGTCTAAACAGTTTAAAATATGTCTCACGAAAGTTTAATATCTAAGGTACCCTCAACATTAATTTTTAGGGCAACCAGAGAAAACTGTCTACTTCATTTAATTTTTGCCAACTTACGATAAAAAGTTAGCGATGTCAGATAGATGGAAGGACAGAGTTGCACCGTAAGGGTTCCTTTTTACATTTTAGGTACAGAACCTTTAATAGGGTTTGGGCTAGAATGCCTACAATGGTTAAGAAACAAAAATATTTAATTTAATTTACAAACATTATAAATTTCAGAGACCACACAGGTATAACGGAATGAAGGAAAATACTCATCTTATGCTGCATTTGTATTTAATTTGGGTAGTCATGCATAAGAAGCCTTATAATTTACTTTTTTGGTTTTGATCTAAGAAAAAAAAAGTAGGTTATTCAACTCAGAGTAGATAAAATAAAGTTTGGTAACTCAGCAATCAACAAACAATTACCCAGATAATTGAACATACCTTGAACTTCTTCAGCGCTTATAGAAGAACAAATGTATAATATTATCAGAATATAATGAAGCATCTTGGCAAACTTTGAAAACTATATCATATCACATCAAGAATCACAATCGATAAGTACTAATAATCACTATTGCAGTGTTTTTTATCCTGATTTATTATTGCTCCTCTTCTTAAAGAAATCAGCTGTTACTACTTTGACAGGCATTATTCATAACGAAACGATATTTCCCCATAATCAAATACACTTATTCACATTATTTTACGTGCAAAACTTAAACATGTATATAGGATTTCTGGGCGTATCAAGGAAAACAGTATGATAAGTACGATTATTATACACGCCTTTGATACAAGCAAAACCAAAACAATGGCATGTGAGTGAAGTGAAGTGAATTGAATTGACAGCTGATTTTCGAATGAATGTTTGAATGTCAGAACGAATGGAACAAGTGGAATGTATAAAGAGTAAAAGAGAAAGCGAGATTAAATAGGCGAGTAAGAGCGAGACAATGGATGCAATGGAATGCGGCAACCCGATTATCGAACAAAATAATATATAGAAAAACGTAAATATTAATTCCAAAAATGGTGACTTTTATTATTAAATGCGTAATATCTATTTTTATTAACTCTAATCATTATTTTAAGGATAATTTTTGCAGTTGGAATGTCAGTTTGCAGCACGGGTCGCAAAGAGAACGGAATATCGATTCCTATGCCGGCCGCTAGAGCGCACTCACGTCACATTGAACTAAACATGGCGGCGCGATCAATGAAGTAGTAGTGTGTAGTGAAGTCTAGTGTAAAAAATTGATATGATTGATCTCTGTGTTGTTTTTGTGTGTGATGTTTTAAATTAAATGGGCCATGGGCAGAGGCCAGGAGTTGTTGGACGCAGCCCGCAAGGGCGACGTGCGATCTGTTACGAAGATACTTACACTAATAACGAAAAGGAGTGGTCCGTTTACAAGGTGGGTCCTTTCATGTTTTGCGAATTTCTTTGCAAATTCATGGTATTTTGTATGGTGTTTTTTACGATGCCTTTGGGTCGAATAAGCCTTGACCTACTAGTTTCCCTGGTAGCTTGGTTGAAGTGGAGGAATCGATGTTATTTGTATAAACAATAGGCTATCCAACAAATTGTTAGTGGTATTTTTCATAATGTTTACGTGCTTATCACTACGTCTTGTCCTGATAACGGATTTACGACAGTTTATCGTTATTTCCTATAAATCCTATACATTTTAGGGATAAACTTAAGCTTGAGTAGCCTATTTCTTACGAGAATGTACCTACGTGCAGGTCAGTGCTTAAATTTATTCGAATCACCAGTTCTTGGTAATGGACGCAAGGCCAAATTGATAAATCTTACGCTTGACTAGATAGTTAAACCGTGTAAGATGAACCATTTTAGTACTTATGTGCTGCAGTAGATCTTCACTGAGTCTTTTACTTCTATTCATCGCCTAAGAATAAGAAATATCTACGTACTAAGTACTCTTAAGTAGGTACCTATCCAGATACCAACCTACCTAGCCTACCTACTTAGGTAAGTCCCTATTTCTACGTGTTACTAGTTCCGACTGATGCATATTAAATTGTAGATTAGTTACATTACAAAGTTATTCTAAACACTATATTAGCTATATTGAGGACGGTAATTCGTCGTAAGGTCGTAACTCGCTACGAACTTAGAGGAACTCTACTAATTACTGTTTAGTATTTACATCACTATTGATCGATTTAGCGTTCGGAAGTTTGGTTGCCAACCCAAGAATTGTTTGAAAATGCTTTTGACGAATTTTTAAAAAAATATTGTAATTAGGTCAAATCTCGCGTAGGGAATGCAATCTCGCACCAAGATTGGCGATTCGAGATCTCGGACGAAAAATCTGAATCGAGATAGGGTGTTTCGAGATCTCGACCGTCAGACTTTCGAGATCGAGATTAATCTCGACGACATCGAGATAAAAAAACTTAAAAATAGACAAAAAGAAAACCAAAACAAAATAACTTAATATAAATTCTTTTTTTAAAAAAGGGAACCGCCTTCAAAAAACCAACCCACTGAAAAGCATAAAATAATTTTTATATGGCACCCCTATACATGTCCAGACCCTATATCCCGTCGTAAAGCAAATTTCTGCCAAAAAGTAATTAATACCTAATAATAAGAAAATTAATAATCATCCGGGTAATTACTTGGTTTTTGAAGTCGGTGCCAAACCAAAATTTTAGAGAACCGATATTTTAGACAACGAAGAACGCTGCACGTACTTGCATTATAAATACATACTTAGTTTACTCATTAATTTAGTTCTTGTAGGTACTACATACTCGTATTTTTTTTCTGATTGGTAGCAAAGAATGTTTTTGTTGGTTTGGCACCGCCTTCAAAAACCAAGTAATTACCCGGATGATTATTAATTTTCTTATTATTAGGTATTAATTACTTTTTGGCAGAAATTTGCTTTACGACGGGATATAGGGTCTGGACATGTATAGGGGTGCCATATAAAAATTATTTTATGCTTTTCAGTGGGTTGGTTTTTTGAAGGCGGTTCCCTTTTTTAAAAAAAGAATTTATATTAAGTTATTTTGTTTTGGTTTTCTTTTTGTCTATTTTTAAGTTTTTTATTATTTTTTATTTATTTTATTTTATTTTTTACTTTTTAGTGATAGGTCAATCATTTATTTTAGGTTTTGGGCTAAAATACTAGTTTGTTAGGCTCTCCATTTAGTTAAGTGTAATTTAGTATTAAGTTATTTTGTTTTGGTTTTCTTTTTGTTTACATTTTTTTTTTATTTATTTAATTTAATTTTTAATTTTTAGTGATAGGTACTTCATTTATTTTAGGTTTTGGGCTAAAATACTTGTTTGTTAGGATCTCCATTTAGTTTTGGGCTAGTAAGTAACTACCTACCTACTAATGTTGCTGAACTGATGGCCTAACTCGATGATAATCGCGACAAAACATAAGATGACGTTTCGGTGCTAAACGATTTGTATTAATATTGCTCCCACTCCCACTTCCAGTCCCAGTCCCACTCCCACTCCCATTCCCAGTCCGAGTCCGACACCGACTCCCACTGCCACTATTTTATCTAAATCGGATTCAGCAACTTAAATTTGACGGTAGGTACTCGTATACCGATAGCATCGCCACCTACCGGATCCAATTGGTTTTTCTAACCATCCATGTACTGTACACTAAAACTTTCTCCAGAATGTAACAAACACTTTTCTGAAAACGGCATCAAAATCGGTTCAGTCAAACACGAGATAATCACGAAGAAACATACATACAAACATACGGGTCAAACGGAGAACTTCCTTTTTTTAAAGGCGGTTAGAAAATAGTTGATCGACCCACCTAGTGGAACTCTGCAACATAGGCACATGACGATAAGTCGGCTAACCAAAACAAAGTGTGCCTATGTTGCACCAAATCTGAGTTCCACTAGGTACAGCCAGGGTTCACCATCAGTTCTATCTAGGGTACTGCTCTCCCAAGTGCTCATCAAGATGTGACGGATGACCAAAATAGCGTGGGCCTATGTTGCACCAAACCTGAGTTCCACTAGGTACAGCCAGGTTTCAGCATCAGCTATATCGTGGGTATTGCTCTCCCAAGTGCTCATCAAGATGTGACAGATGACCAAAATAGCTTGGGCCTATGTTGCACCCAACCTGAGTTCCACTAGGTACATCCAGGGTTTAGCATCAGCTCTATCTTGGGTACTGCTCTTCCAAGTGCTCATCAAGACGCGACGGATGACCAAAACAGCGTGGGTCTATGTTGCACCAAACCTGAGTTCCACTAGGTACATCCAGGGTTTAGCATGAGCTCTATCTTGGGTACTGCTCTCCCAAGTGCTCATCAAGACGCGTCGGATGACCAAAACAGCGTGGGCCTATGTTGCACTAAACCTGAGTTCCACTAGGTACATCCAGAAATCCAGAGTTCAGCATCAGCTCCATCTTGGGCACTACTCTCCCAAGTGCTCATCAAGATGTGTCGGATGACCAAAACAGCGTGGGCCTATGTTGCACCAAACCTGAGTTCCACTAGGTACAGCCAGGGTTCAGCATCAGCTCAGATCTATGTATACTAAAACCTTCTCCAGAATGTAATAAACACTTTTCTGAAAACCGCATCAAAATCGGTTCAGCCAAACGCGAGATAATCGCGAACAAATATACATACATACATACTTACATACATACATACATACATACATACATACGGGTCAAACTGAGAACCTCCTTTTTTTTTGAAGGCGGTTAAAAATGTCCTAATCTGGTCAAAAAACTCTAAGAATTCTATAAACACTACTTATTCAGGGTACACCATGTTATGTATTGAAAATAAAAAGAAAAAAATTAATAATTTAGTGTATTACATGTATTAATTTAAGAAAAAAACTACTTTTATTAAAACAAAATAAGTCTTATATAGCTCTAAGTAGCACGAAACCATGTTAGTAAGGAAAAGTGGTAATTATTATTTTTAATTATACATAATTGTAACGTGTTTGACTTAGAAAATCAGCATTTTATTTCACTATGCAATTGTGTACTAGGAGGGCAGTTATAAACCTTATCTCAAAGCAGCAAGGCCTATATCTTTAGCTACATACCTACTGTCTAATGGCTCCTCTACACGATGGGCCAGCGCCGGCCACTCCAAGGGACACAGCCATGCGGTAGAATGAGATAGCAATATCACTTGCTCCCTCTAACGCATAAATGCGTCCCTTGGAGTGGCCGGCGCTGGCCCATCGTGTAGAGGAGCCATAATAGCTGTGGGTATAATTTTCCTGTATCATTAAATTGTCAGTTCGATTGTCATTACAATAGGTCATTCAAGATGAGTTCTGTCGTCTTCGTTACTTAGGTACTAGGTAGGTATAGGTGAACCAGGATCTATTGAGGGTGCGCCATGTTGCGGAATTTCACTGGAACTAATTTTTTCATACTACACTGAATTGTCACCCTATACATGAGAATAACAGCGCCCTCTTGACAATTATCATATATTACTGGTCAGGCTATACGCTGTTAGCGATTAGTGAGGGACCTTCGGAAACGGAGAGCGTTCTCGAAAACGGCACACCTATTCCCGTAATACACGTATAGAGAGGATTAGGCTTAGCACAGGAGCGCCGCGACAGTATCTCGCCTGCTAGATAGACTACCCGTCCCTCTCTAATTAACACAGTCAGAAAAAGAGGGGTTGTCTATCTCGCGGGCGAGAACCTGTCGTAATAGTGCTACTGTGCTAAGCTCACTGGTCCGTTATACGTTTTCAAGATTGTCAAAACTTATGCATATTGCTGACACGCCTCTATTGTCAAGGCGATATAGAGTGCGCGTTCAGATATTGTGAACACCATGGCCGCTCCGATATATCTGATGACGATACCTCTAATCTTACACGATTAAGCGCACAAAATATCAAACAATAGGAACCTTATTTACAAGAATGTAATATATTTTTGCGCGCTGTGTCGTGTAGGTAAGATAATATATTATAATAGGTCATACTTTTTGAAGTGCAAACTTATTTAGCGGCGCTGTGCACTTTTTGAGGTGAGGGAAAAATGTTAAACTCGAGAATGTAATGTCATTGAGTTTTTCTTTATTGATTTAAATGCCATCTAGTGAGTTTCGCTCTAACTGGTATTAGTATAACTCGATTACTAACAGTGATGTGCTTAGGGGTTTCAAGTAATTAACGCTAACGCTAGATGGCGTTAACCTCAATTATACATAGTGCATTTTGCACTAGTCACTGAGTTTTCACTTCTGCCGGCACTCCCTGAGTGCAACCCGTTGTTTTATTTTCTAAATAATCCTCCCAAACGTTTTCTTTGGCGCCGTTCCCGGTTGATCTTTTAGCTGCAACGTAAGCATTGACATACATTATCGTGACCTACTTAATTTATATGGGTTACCCGCTCCTTTTTTCTCCTGTGGTTTGCAAAGATGTCACTAGGTTTTACGTTTCGGTCTCTTGCGCCATGCTGATGATACAATTTCCCCTCATCATGGACGTTGAGGCCCTCTGCGCGGCATCTTCTGGTAGATGTGGTGGTAGCAGCAGTCTTGAGATGTGTACGTCTATCTGCTAGAAAAATCTGAAAAATTCACCACGTCGAGCATGATTTGAACTTGCGACCTTTCGGAACAGTTCAAATCTTGCCTTGTGTCGGTGTGTGTGTGTGTTTCTTTTTTTAACTAAAAACTTACAAGATTAGGTACATAACACCTGCAATGCACACCTTAAACTCTCTTTTCGCACCCTAAGAAGATGCGAACCACATGCCACATATTTCCGGACTAATAATCCGGAAATACAGCAATAATTCGTCACGTACGTGACGTACGTCAACATTTGCCTTTTGTTTTCCGGGCACTCCCTTATCCCTGTCCCAAATCCGACGAAATTGCAGGATTGACCCTTCAAGTTGACGAGTGACTTCTGTCATTCTTTTTGGGTATTTGTTTGGCTTCTTTTGTTTAACTATCATAACGTATAGTTAATATAAGCTGAACTGTCCACTTCACCAACTCTAAAGTTTCACCAAACATTAGCTACTACTACTGTAAGTAGTTACAGTCCAGGAATGAGCATTCTATGCCATGCACTTCGCGCCTTACCTTGCCACAGTCCCAATCAATATGAAAGCCGGTAGGAATGTCGTATTATTATCATTGTGACAAGGTAGAAAGTGGCACCTAAATCAAATCCCTTGACTGTTGTGACCATCTTTTAATCCCACCTCATATGTAGCTGTGTAGCATCAAAGTTTACGGTGACCGTATGGTACACTTTGTAGTTTATAGTCACGCAGGCGTCTTGGATGTATATTCTAAGGAACTTTTGCTAACGATGTAAACTAAATTCATATTTTTTGACAATTTCAACATGGCGGTTTGTTTACATAGTTAGCAAGTTCCGTAGAATTATACTTTACATTCAAGACGCCTGCCAGTTAAGGAATCTAGAGATCTAGACAATATAATTATAAACTTGAAGACACTGGGGTATTCCATTGACTCCGCCTTTCCCACACATAGCCATATACGTTTGCGATAGGGATATCCCCGGCTGTCTGTGTGTCAGCCATCACACCTCGCTTTCGTAATAACATCGCCCACTTGATCTTATTTACGTCTTAATGCTGCATATTAAATTATTATTAGGCTCAAGTGTGTCACACTGAACTCCATATTCGCAATTGGAGAGCTCTGAGCTGTACCATCGCCCACACTGTTAACTGACAGTTCGTAAACCTTATTACAAAAGGCATAAGGTCCACCGATGGACAGTTAAGAGTGTTGCTGTGAGTGTACGCCATGTTTTTTTTAAAGTATAAACTGTCAATCGACTCTAATTGAAAGTTACGACAGAGCCTGAGATGAACGTCTTTGCTTTAAAGAGACCTAGATCCTGTTTGGCTTAATACAGACCAAGGGTGAGCGTTTTATTCCTCTAGCTAGTCTACTTTAAGGACGAGGCAAATTGCTTCAGTATATAAGTGCAATGTGAGGAAGACCGTAAGAGACACAAATAAAAGCCCTCATCGGGATTAAAACCCAGAAACTCCAGGTTGGTAGGCAGTAGTCACTACCGACTAAGGCTTAGATACCGTTACACTCTAGGTTTCTTCCTTATAAGGTCTCTGAATGACAACAATATCACGAACAAACATAATGTCAATTTATATAATTGAATAAAATCGGACAGCACATCCATTGGTTTGACGGGTCTATATTAGGCATTAATTGAAATAGTACAGTCAGCATCAGAAGTTGTTAAGCGGGCGAGGCGTTTAAAATTATCTTGGCGCGACTTTATTGTTAAGAGAATAAGAGAGTATCAAGGTAATTTTGTACACCTCGCCCGCTTAGCAACTTCTGCTGCTGACTGTATCAACGTATTAATCTTCCATATAAGGCATCGAGTTTAAATATTCCTTCTAATAATACATCATGACTTCTTCTTCTTCGCGTTGTCCCGGCATTTTGCCACGGCTCATGGGAGCCTGGGGTCCGCTTGGCAACTAATCCCAGTAATTGGCGTGGGCACTAGTTTTACGAAAGCGACTGCCATCTGACCTTCCAACCCAGAGGGTAAACTAGGCCCGTATTGGGATTAGTCCGGTTTCCTCACGATGTTTTCCTTCACCGAAAAGCGACTGGTAAATATCAAATGATATTTCGTACATAAGTTCCGAAAAACTCATTGGTACGAGCCGGGGTTCGAACCCGCGACCTCCGGATTGCAAGTCGCACGCTCTTACCGCTAGGCCACCAGCGCTTTGTGTAATAATACATCATGACTCTGATTCACTAATGCAACGTCAAGTTAGGTATCAAACAGTGATTATGATTACATACGGTCAAAGTATTCTTTTACAGTTAAATGACCTGTCATATGTACATTAAAGCGGTTTAGGTAAATTTATTGTGGTAAAAATATTTTTCGTTGATGATGGTGTCCAGCTATAAAAATGCTAGACATCTCATTGTCACTGTGTGATAAGTTACGAAATGGTACAGGAATCAAATTCCGTGAACGTGCAGTCTGCAACTCCCAGATTCTTCTCTTTGGATTCAATTTATCAATCAACGAAACTGGGTTACCGCTAATGCATCCTCGTAGTCCACTTAAATGCATCGCAAGCTTGTACTGTTTCTATAAAGCAACACAAACACGACGGAGAAACAATTATGGACACCCGGCGTCTTAAACTGTGGTTTAACGACTTCCTTGTCTATGTCCTAGGAGTCCTAGGTCGTTGGCCGGTGAGTGAGTGTAAACTTGAGACCTATATTGTAAGCGGAAAATTATTTTTGAAACTTAAGTCAAGCGTAATATCAAATCTGATACATTCACGGTATTAACCGTCCGGATGGCAGAATGAGGACTTTTTAGATGAATGTTCTACACTATGTCCGTATGAGGAATCGACCCTCGCGTAAATATACTGAAGACCTCGTGAACCCATATTGTTTGGCAAATATTACAAAAAACTGAATTGACAAAAAATCTTTCGAACCTGCTCACAAATTGTCAGGAGAATCGGTTGAGAAATATGTTCTGAAGAGAGAACTGCCTGACAGACATATGAAAGCATTTTTGCCCGAGCTGCAACTTCGTCTCGGTCAATAATACACCCTAAATTGGCCTAAATGTTTTTATCATTACACATAAAATGTTTAGTCCCGTAAATTGCTTCCTACACAGACTCTCTTATGATTCTATTAAAATAAACTTTATTCTAAAAGTGTAGGTCGTAAAAGTACTTTCAAAAGTCTGCGTTGACCAACGCTACCCAAGGGAAGCATTTTAGAACACAATTTGTTATAACTGTTCTAAGAAAATTTTACAGAAATTCTAAAGGCAAGTTTTGTTCAGGGAAAACTGTAGAGGACTTTGAACTTTATTATGTTTGTCCAGAAAATAAATGGGTAATTCCGAGATGACCCGTCGCGGTTGAGCTTATAATAGGCACTTATAATACAAAATAAGAAGAGTGACATTCCATACAGTTTACCTATATGACTCTTGCTTACTTCACATGGTTACAAAACATGATTAATCGAAATATTATTCGAATCCAAATCCCCGTGAGCCTTGAAATGTTCGTTAATATCATCTAACAGAGTGGTTATCTATTTAAGGAAGTAAGATAACTCGGCCCATTATAAAGTGAAGTGTTTGGCTGAGCGCCAGACACCAATCGATGCTAAGGAACGTACGTTGAACCTCTGTCTGACTGTCTGTCTATACGTAGCTCGCCTACATGTGATTTGTATGCAGTACCTGACCGGCACAAATATGGTGGGCGAAGGCCGACCGAATGCATTCGGTGTTCGCTAAAACCTTAGTGCATATTCATTTAATGATTTTTGGGAACGCATAAGTTTGATTGTAATCTTGACATGACATGAAATGACAAATACAAGTTGAGATGGTCTGATGAACAACATTCCCTTCCATTCCCTCCCAAATTGGCAGCGGAAATAGGAAGCTTCTACATTATAGGTACCTCGTAATTTTGCATTTTTCCCGAAACAGAATCATTAACATTAGCACCATTGAGTTTCGAGGAGGTTGGACTCAAATTTTAACTAACCTGTCCTTTCTTGTGGATGGTTTTCGTTTATAATTTGTTGAATTTTACTGTAACATTTTGTGTAAAGCCTAAAGCAAATTGCCAGTTGATTTTTCTTTACACGAATTCAATCTTTAGATGGGAAACTGATATGCGAGCCGTATAACTTTGCAACCAAAGGTTACATTCAATTTCCGTTTAGTCATCGCAACCGACGAAACCAGTCTGTTGTTTTTATAACAAAAAAGCATAGCAGTCTTCATCGATTATGCCGACGATACGTGTGTAACTGTGTATGTACCGACGAAGCGTGCGTGCAAAGACACTTGGCCTTGTATGCTTGACACAGTTTTTTTGCCGGCTCTACACGGCTTGAACACTGAGCATTTGCATAAACTGTAGACATGTGTATGCTGCTCGTGTCAATCAATCTGTTTGAAAACAATCTCTTCTGGGAGAAGGAGGAGAAAGGAAATGACACATGTCGATTTTCACAAGGGTTACGAACACAGCCAGTAGGTATCATATAAGTAATACACATGGAATTAAAAGGTAGTACTCTTAGTTTTAATGAAATGTCAGACTTAAACGCAACGAACGAAGAAGAATTGATGAATGATTAGACTGTCGCTGTGTATTGTAGGATTTGTAGGCCATCTTTGTCACCTCAATTAATAAACTCATGTGAAAGTTTAGATGGAAGCGTAGTTGCGCTGTGATTCGTGCGAGTCGCTTGGTATTAGGACTATTAGGGCATGTCTCGGTTTAGCTGCTGAGAAATCTGACCCCCGTCGCAATAGAAGCTTGTACACACACACACTGTTAACTGACAGTTCGTAAACCTTATTACAAATGGCATAAGGTCCACCCATGGACAGTTAAGAGTGTTGCAGTTTGTACGTACAGTAAGTGCCCCAACTTAAGTACCCACGTCGCCACACTAGCTGTCAGGCGTGGCTCACTCCGCGATTTCGTCGCTTTGCTACAGGTAGCTAAAAGTACATCCGTTCACACCAATTTTGGGGAAAGCCATAAGCCGCGCGTGGCGCTGTCGCCACCTAGCGGCCATATCTGTGCTGATCGTAACAGACGCGTTTTGTTAGAGAGTGAGTCTTCTGTACCTAGTATTATTATTTATTCTGTGGCTGTGTATAGAAAGGTAGCACCGGTTGTACAGTCACAGAATTTAATTTCAGTACCATTTCTTTCCTTTGTATAAATGCCCGAATTTCTGCCCAAGAAGTACCTAAGTATAATTTGGAATTCTTCCCCATTCAAAATGTAACGGTTATTAATCCGAATAAAGAGCCGATTTATACCCGTCACAGTCGAAATAAACAAATTAGTCAGATAATCAGCTTATCACCGCGACCCATTTAGCGGACCTGTTGGCCCTAATTTGGTTAATGGCTGCTAATTAAATTTATTTAGTTCTGCACGCAAGCGTTTGTTTGACGTTTGACACGACATCATTTCAAAGCAAGCGGGGTAAAGCCATTGTTTATTAATATGGATAACTTTTAACAAAAAAAACAGCGTTTATGAAGTGTACGCTCTTACGGTAGATGTCGCTCGGGTCCCCTTGACCCATAAAGAATTGCTGGCTATGGATGAGGTCTTGGTGGCTCAGATGGCAGAGCGCTGGAGTATCGATCCAGAGGCCGTGAGTTCAAGTCCCACCCAAGACAGTAATTTTGTCCACTTTTAAAGCTTAGAACTTTAAAAAAACAGATTTCACAGAACAAAAAAAAACATTTTACGTTCTTCAGCAGTTCCCTTTGCGAAATGATGCTCTTTGAGATTAAACGCGTGAGATAGGTACTGCAAAACTCCAGAAAATATCGAAATCACCATAGGTGTGCGTTTAAAATTCTTCATCTTCAAAATCTTCGGCACTGTTAATGAACAATGTTTATTTGAGTAGTTTTTTGAGTCACACTCGAAACAGACTTGAAAAAGGGTATCAAGATAAATAATTCTGTAGGTAATCTTTTAAGCTCAGTGCTTCTAATATAGACCCATAAGACTCGACTTTTTACCAACTCTTGTGGTCGGGCAGTTTAGAGAAATAACAAAGTTGTTGACATATTATAGCTTGAGCCAAGTCGATGAACCAATCCTTTTAACTTGAACCATAATAACCTTAGTATAAAGCCCAGTTTTAACTGAACTAATTGTTTTACTTAACACAGGTTGAAAATCATATGCACATTGTTTGCGACATTCTATTGAAATGACATAATTTTTGAACTTTTCCCTATATTGCTCATGAGTATGATTTTGTTGCATCGAAATCCCATGACGTTATCCTGTCCATAAGTTGACTATCAATAGCTTAGCATTTGTGGTGTTTTGTATATTTATATACCTATATCTACTTTAACTAAACAAACCTTAGGTTTTTCCAGTACCAGTCAATATAGTTTATTGATTGAGTAAACCGTAAACAGGCAAGTCTGTGCCTGTTCCAACCGCAGCGCAGGCAGGTGTTTGCAGTTCACCGTCCTTCTAACGGGATTTTGTTTGCCGAATCTGTAGCTCAGCCAGCCGATAGGTTTTACAGTTTTTCGTATTTGTCACGGAACTACGAGGAAGACGAATTAAGAGGCTTCTTAAATTCTGACCTAGATAACGGACGTGCAAAAACCAAGAGCAGTGGCTTTTACCCAGTTCAGAAAAAATCTGCAATCAATAAATCCATACTGTAATATTTTGAAAGCAAAAGTAATTATGTCTGCAGATAACGCCAGAGATCCCATGATTTTCGATTCTATCATTCATGCTACCTATCTAAAGAATAAACTTCGAGGGTACGAGTGTAGTATCACTATCACTACATAGTATAAAACAAAGTCGCTTCCCGCTGTCTGTCTGTATGTTTAGATCTTTAAAACTACGCAACGGATTTTGATGCGGTTTTTAGGGTTCCGTACCCAAAGGGTAAAAACGGGACCCTATTACTAAGACTCCGCTGTCCGTCCGTCCGTCCGTCTGTCACCAGGCTGTATCTCACGAACCGTGATAGCTAGAGAGTTGAAATTTTCACAGATGATGTATTTCTGTTGCCGCTATAACAACAAATACTAAAAACAGAATAAAATAAAGATTTAAGTTGGGCTCCCATACAACAAACGTGATTTTTGACCGAAGTTAGCAACGTCGGGCGGGGTCAGTACTTGGATGGGTGACCGTTTTTTTGCTTGTTTTTTTTTTCTTGTTTTGCTCTATTTTTTGTTGATGGTGCGGAACCCTCCGTGCGCGAGTCCGACTCGCACTTGGCCGGTTTTTAGGGTTCCGTAGCCAAATGGCAAAAAACGGAACCCTTATAGATTCGTCATGTCTGTCTGTCTGTCCGTCTGTCCGTCTGTCTGTCCGTCCGTATGTCACAGCCACTTTTCTCCGAAACTATAAGAACTATATACTGTTGAAACTTGGTAAGTAGATGTATTCTGTGAACCGCATTAAGATTTTCACACAAAAATAGAAAAAAAAAACGATAAATTTTTGGGGTTCCCCATACTTCTAACTGAAACTCAACATTTTTTTTTCATCAAACCCATACGTGTGGGGTATCTATGGATAGGTCTTCAAAAATGATATTGAGGTTTCCAAAGTGGTAAAATGTGTCCCCCCCCCCTGTAACTTCTAAAATAAGAGAATGATAAAACTAAAAAAAATATATGATGTACATTACCATGTAAACTTCCACCGAAAATTGGTTTGAACGAGATCTAGTAAGTAGTTTTTTTCTTAAACGTCATAAATCGCCTAAATACGGAACCCTTCATGGGCGAGTCCGACTCGCACTTGGCCGCTTTTTTTAATAGATAGAGTGATTCAAGAGGAAGGTTTATGTATAATATGTTAACCCTTGCGAAGCCGGGGTGGGTTGCTAGTATCATATAATTAATTGTTCGTTCGCGTTCGGCTCGCTGACTGCTCATCAGAGTAGTCGTTGACAGGTATTAGCAATTTACAGTTTTAACAATTTATTTGCCGAATCTGACGGGGCTCATCAGTCAGCCGATAAGTTTTCAGTTAATAACAAAGTCTGCCTTTTACGTACCGTAGGATATTCACCCCGTTACGGTACGAAATGTGAAGGAGATGGGTCCAGTAAAGAGGAAAATGTAAACAATATGGGCCCGAAAACCAGAAGACTTCAACGTAAGCGCCTCGTACTGTTAACAAATACGACATCCTATACCTAGATTGTAGGGTTTAGCATAACAAACTCGTTCCGAACCAATTCCGAGAAACAAAAATCGCGGATCCAATAATAGTTTTAACTCTTGAGTTCTAGACCACCAAACTACCTGCTAAAAAGATGCGGAAGCCATAATCGCTATTTTATCTTTTAAGGCCAAACCCTGTTCGAAAGATAACACCGCGAGCTAATATCAGGTAACTTGTTTCATTCCACTAGCCCAAGCCGAAAATTTAGCCTAGCTCTACTAAAGCACACTGCAAGTGCGTGGTAGCCTACTTGATATCAATTTCATTGGTCGTCTCTATTGTTAAACCAATGAATCGATCTGTCGACGCGTAGCATGAATACATTACAATTAGGTACATAGTTACATCATTATTCATGCCAGAACTGTAACAAAATCTGCATCCATTATGTGTCAGTTCTCGACACCCATTTGTGTTTTTATTAAATTTATGTAATGTGAGTTGATAAGAAACCCGACTGTTTTAGATGAATCATAGAAATGTGGTTTTTCCTTCTTTTAATTTATTCAATACATATAGTTTTTAATTGTTTTATTATGGTCCCGTCTGTGAATACATTAATTAACTTAATTATTGGAACTTATTTTAAGTTTTGTTTACTCTTAGGATCTCAATTTTGCATATGTATAAGTTATTCATACACAAATACATCACTATGGTAGGTACTTTGGAAAAATCTCATATCTCATTCACATTTACAAAAAGATTGAAACATTTGAAACGCATAAACTCTGTATGCAACCCTTATTATTATAGTCAGTTTAATTTGATTGACAGACGAGTTTTTTTTTGAAGTGAAAACTTCTTTAGGGGCGCTGGGCACTTTTTGAGGTGGGGAAAAAATGATAAACTCGAGACAGCGTAAGGCGATCACGTGACCGTAAGGGGCGTAAGGCGATCACGTGACCGTAAGCCCCGTAAGGTGGCCACTCATAATTTAAATGGCATTTAAATCAATAAAGAAAAACTCAATGTTATTTGACATTTATGTTGCGGACTCCTTTTCAAGACTCTTTACCTATGTTCAAATAATTTGACGTTGTCATGGCAGTATGTAAATAAACATGTCAATGAAAAAGTGTGATCTTATTTGAGAATGATAATAATATATAATAAATGAATAGAATAGCGGAGGCGCTAAACGTATGTATCGTGTTACCGGGCGTCGGTAACATAGTGAGGTGAGTTATCACTTCTATCGTCACTCCCGGAGTGCAACCGTTGTTGCTTGTTTTTTTAAAGTAATCACTACTTTAGTTTCACGTAGTTTGACGACATTGGCGTGCTATTTTAATTATTTCAATTGTTTTATTAATGAGTCTGCGTCTGACCTAACAAAAGTGATAGTTTCAGGCCGACAAATCTCAATAAGGCAAAATCTTGACACAAATAAAGCACAATTTGCGACCAAATCAGATCACTGGAACAACTTCCAAAAACAGTTAGTCGCAAAAAACCGCAATAAAAAGTTCTAAGTGACCGACCTGTGTGCCGAAACCGTGTAATGAAAAAGGCTTTATAGGTGTATGAACTTCGTGTTTTAAAGGCCTTTCTTTCCACAGAGGAAAGGCTTGTGGCTACCTATGAATCATCGTAACAGTCGTCTGTTACTCTGTTCTGTTAGTCAGTTTTGACCATCGCAACGCACCTTACGCTTGTCAATATTTAAATAAAGATTATATCGAAACCGACCGGATTGTTTGTGGTACCAGGACTTGGTGTTTTAGACAAACCACTTAGGATTGTGTTTTTAGTTATGTGATCTGTGAAGTGAAAATGCGATTGAGAATACAGTTTTTTGGTAATGAACAGAGGATGTTGAGGAACTTACGGAGGCGGTTCAGGTTAGTTGTGTATTTTTATTTTGATACTTATAAAATTAACTGTGTTGTTGCTATAAATACAAATGCTAATGCTTCCTTGTTTGTTTTCGATACTTACGAAATAGATTATATCACTTGAACTTGATGAATAGGTATCATATTCTTATATTGATGTAAGGGTTTAAATCTATATAAATTAGGCGGTGCCCATGATTTTGAGTGTCTGCTAATTTATAATTACAGGCAGATATGTACATACGTTGTCTAGCTATGTTTTTATTTTTGACTCTGAATTTACGTATCGTTTTTTTATTTTATCTATTCATTTTTCTATACACTTATTAGGCAATAGAGTAAAGGGGCCGATAGTGTCACGTGTTTAACGAGTAATGTATTCAGGTTCAGTAGATTCTAGAGAGTGGATTTTACTGTTAAAAGTTCTACAGTTAAGTATTTTAATTATTCTAGAGAGACTTGAGAACATTAAACAGAGTTTACTAGTTGTTTGCCGTGGTAACCCAGTGGAATAACTAACGGATAATAAGAGAGATAATCTCTTGTGTATATTTAGTATTACAAGTGTCAGATAAACGTGTGTTCGCTTTGACTGCGCAAACGCAGGCAAGGCGGCAGGGTTCGAAATTATCCAGATAATTATAGTCATTGATAATTATCCTTTCGAACCCTGCAAGTCGGTGAACCATTATTATCACATGAAGATGGATTCTACAATTCTACATTAGAGGTACTCGGCACTGCGCTTATATATTTTTTTGTTACAAAACTTAAGATCTCTGAAAAAGACTCAAGTCTCCACAAAACTCGAGTCTCTAAAAAGTTGAAAAGAATTCTTGTTTCAACTTAATTATAAGACTCAAAAACTGTATCCAGTCTCAAAACAGAGGACTCAAAGGACTCGAGTTTTAACCAACACTAGTCTGATTTTCCCAAGTGGTCAGTATGCCCATTATGCCCGCACTATACAATTATAGAAGCACGCCCTTGTAAGGACTCAATTGTAGACATTGACATTATACCCATGGAGCATGGCGCGTTGCCTCAGTGTTGATGTTTACAATAACGATAACGTTATTGTTGCGGTTATCCACTGTTTTGTTAGGTAACAGATTGTGTTGTTAATATTATCAACACGTTTATATAATTATAAATGTAACATTTGTGTAAGTAAACAAGAGTAAGTTCCTACTGTTATTTTAGTAGCAAAAAGTGGCAGGGACGTCATTGCTAAACTTCGTAAAGGTATTGGTTTTGCTATAGGCCATAAACTGTTTTCCTATTATATAAAACGATAATCGTTTGGTTTTGTTAGGTACAAGTACATTTAAGCCCATTAATTGTTTAAAATATGTATTAACTAAAATAGTTATTTTCGATACAAGTGCGAAAAAGAGGAAATTCGAAACGAGTGGCGATAAATTAAAACACGACCGAAGGGAGTGTTTTAAATCGACACGAGTTGCGAATTACCTATTCGCACGTGTATCGAACAACGTTTTACAGTACATATGGCACTTTAAAGTTTCAACATACGCACGAAAAGTGCTATTTTACGCACTAGTGCGGAAAAGTAGCTACATATGTACTGTAAAAGATTTTTACAAAATTATTTTTGATGTCAAAGTAATTGTTCAACAAGATTTCACAAAGCTGTTTAATCATGTTTCTGCCAACAACATTATGATACAAGTACGAAAAGTAGAAACTAAAACACGACCGAAGGGAGTGTTTTAAATCGACACGACTTGCGAATTACCTTTTCCCTTAAAATTTTCGAAATACGCACGTATAGCGTTAGTTTTCGCACTAGGGCGGTAAATTAGCACCATATGTTCTGTAAAAGGATTTTCACAATCCATGTTTTCATACTAAGTATAGGTCCGACACTTATATAATATTTTCTTTACGAACCTGGTTTAGAAGATAACATATATTTGTATATGTAGTTTGATCCCTGAAAATTAATATAACCTGACGACAATCGTGTACAATGTTGTTGAATAGCCACGATTAGTAAATTATGCTTTCTATGAAGAAAAATCGCATCAGGATTGAAGCCCACGTCCAATCATCAATAATGGCCGAATGGCCCCTTGACCCGTTAGTTAGTACAATGGGTGTTGATAAAACATCCTATAGAGCGTTACTCATTTGCTTTGCGTACTTGCTTTGGTGTTGTACTTGACTTGACCTGCGTTGTTCCTATTTCAATTAAAGTGTATCGGTTTTTGGAATTATGAATCAAGATCTAAGTTTGTAAATGAATTTCTATTGTTTTGTAATTGAAGGGAGAAGAAAACGAAGAAAATGTTTGAATTGTATGATTGCAAATACAGATATATTGGATATATATTTAGATCTGGAATAACTGTACGGAATAAGGCGTAGGTACTTTCATGTCTCAGGGCAGGTAGCGATGGGTTTGGTAGGGTACTCAGAGTGCGATTTAGATAAAAACTGGGCCAGCAAAGTCATTACCTGCGACAGATAAGGGTCCTGACGGGTTCGATGATAATCTTGGCTCAAAGATTCGTGTTTACCTACAATATGTACGTAGGTATTGTACAGTCACGCTCCGTGATTGTTACGCCATCTAGCTAAATTGGACATTCCATAGCGTAAGTATGGAACAACCAATTTTGCTAGGACCCTAAATGGCGTAACAATCCCGTGTGGTGACACTGGGGACTGTACAATCTACTAGTGCTATTTGCATTATTCCTAAATGTCCTACACGCGTTACGTATCTGACGCTTAAAAGACGTAAATTATTATGTGTTTGTTACCTGGACAGAAACACCAAATGACTTCTACACATTAGTTTGTCTCTAATGGCTTGTTAAAATTTCTGAAATTACTTTTTCGGGCCACTGCACATAGATTGGCGACAAGTAGTTTATTAGCATCCCATACCTCTATTTAATCCAGTCCGTTGCCTTCTAAAGGACAAATCCTTTTATCATCCGTTGCAAAAAGTCTAACAAACGCAGTTCACAAATTAGATCAGTAGCTCGATCCGATTCGAATATCTTATCATACTCACTATCACACTTATCATTAAAAGTGGCCAGCTATCCAATTAACCGACTTTATGTTTTATTATTGTTTGCCTCAACCTGCTCCGACCACTTCCTTTCCTGTGACTCACGCATAACATTAACACCATCCCGATAGTTATTCCTTGTCCGCGGTTTAAGGATGTCGCCTCTTTAAATATTATTAAATGTGTTTTAATTGTTTTTGTGGAAAAATGAGTGCTGAAGAGGAGACAGTGCAGTGTTGTCCGAAGTTTTATTTTAAGAGCTGGATTGCAGGGAAGTTGAGGAAGAAATTGTATGATGTTGATAGGTAAGCTTATTTGAGCTGTTAGTTAAAGTTATTGGAGATTTATGATTTGTTATTGTCCTGTTTTATCTGAACGAACATTTGTGTGCTTTCTGGTTTGGCGAGAGGGGTAAGCAACGCTAGAATGCTCGTAATATGTCGTTTAGTCGAAGATGTCTAAGCTATTCGTAACCATCGGCATCATCATTATTAACCTACATATTTATTGCTGGATGAACGAAAAGGAATGTTATAATATAAAGGGCAACATGCACCGTGATGGGGCGAGGTACCTCGAGGATAAACCTTACAGTTAGAACCTGCTACACCTTAATACAAGCTTGCTTACAATGAAAAGCATAATGCATAATGGTCGGGAATGTATCAATTAACGGAATTTTCAATTCGTTATAAGTACGTGATATAATCCGTTCAAATAGTTTTATTTCTTGCTGGATAACTATCGCGGTAACCGAAGACAGTATTAAGTATAGAATTAACGATCTTTGTCATGTTCAAATTAGGCTACGAGTGCTATGTTTTCATAAAAACCGGCCAAGTGCGAGTTGGACTCGCGCACGGAGGGTTCCGCACCATCAACAAAAAATAGAGCAAAACAAGCAAAAAAACGGTCACCCATCCAAGTACTGACCCCGCCCGACGTTGCTTAACTTCGGTCAAAAATCACGTTTGTTGTATGGGAGCCCCACTTAAATCTTTATTTTATTCTTTTTTTAGTATTTGTTGTTATAGCGGCAACAGAAATACATCATCTGTGAAAATTTCAACTGTCTAGCTATCACGGTTCGTGAGATACAGCCTGGTGACAGACGGACGGACGGACGGACGGACGGACGGAAAGCGGAGTCTTAGTAATAGGGTCCCGTTTTTTCCCTTTGGGTACGGAACCCCAAAGAGCTCAGTCATTTCTGTTATAGGTACAAAACGACCTTATTGCTTGTGATTGTATAAGTGTGTCCAGACGTTCATTAATGTTATAATTGTGTTAAGTATATATTTTACAGGAAAAATGATTAGAAAATGCATAATTTATTGTTTAAATCCCGCATAGTTTCAACGGTTCTATTCATTGTTGAAAATTAACTAAATTTTATTTACTTCATTATGTTTAAGTATGGGACATAAACTTTATTATTTATCTAAATTGAGGCTAATGCTTCTATGAGGTACCTACCTACTCACATGTTAATATATATTTTTCCTTTACCTATGTACATTTATTGATACGCCTATTAGGTATGTCTGTTATTTAACCAACGAGACCTATATACCAATCTATTACTATTACAGTCGCCATCAGATACATATACCTATCGGAGCGGCCGAGGCGCTCAAAATATAAGAACGCGCACTCTAGCGCCTTGAGAATAGAGGCGTGTTCAGATATTTGTGAGCACTTTGGCTGCCCCGATATATGATGGCGACTGTACCACCGTTTGAATCACTGAATACATTACCCGAATAAAACAAGCTGTTCGGTTAGGTTTCTTGGAACAGAACCAGCGGCTAAGCCTCTGGCGATGTCAGAGGGGCTACCGCGAAAACCGAAATTCGCAAATTGCTGGGATCTTTCTCTTTTTCTCCAATGCAGGCGTAATTAGAGTGACAGAGAAAATGCCCGCAATTTGCGAAATTCGATTTCGCGGTTATAGCCCCCTGGATCATGGACATTCCAATCGCTCTACACCTCATGTGCTCGAAAACTCAAGTGTACAAATATAGGTGCACAAATCACATAAAAAATATGTCACATAGCTCCATATGTCAGCGAACTAATAACTATGGGACATATGTTTGTGTAAGTTATCTACACCCATGTTTTTACACTTGACTGTACAGGTAGGTGTGGCAATTTTGCGAAAGCTTAATTTGCGGTAACTATTTTTTTAATAATCAGGAATTGACTGGAATTGGTTAGTTTTGAAATTTGTATCAGAGGTACCTAGGTTGAATGAACAGTCAGCAGCAGAAGTTGCTAAGCCGGCGAGGTGTTCAAAATTACCTTGACACGTCGCGTCAAGATCATTGTGAGCACCTCGCCCGCTTAGCAACTTCTGCTGCTGACTGTACCTCCAAGATATACCCTGTACCCTGTTACCTGTTTCGAGTTAACCAAGTTCACATTAAAAGTTTGTTTTGTTAGAGGTTAGGTTGATAATAAGTAGGTATTTCACATATTTATACCTATTTTTTATTTACTTATGGGTCACCTATTCTAATCTTCTGAAATATTTAGTTTTAATTATAGATCGTAACATTTTATTGGCTCTTAAGTTATAAATAATTTTAATGTAATTCAACCATTTTTGTTGACGAGCTGTGTTAGTATTTCTTAGTGTCCGACCGAAACATGTTTTTTTGCCGAAACCGAAACCGAAGGTTCGGCTTTGGCTCTAGTTTCGGCCGAAACCGAAACCGAAACCGAAACTTTTGTAGACTTGTAAAAATCGTTGAAAAAATGTCATAAAACCGCTTTTATACACATATATATTAAGGGGCTGTCAACACCCAATGTCCTTGAAATTGTTTTTTTTATATACCACATCGGTGGCAAACAAGCATACGGCCCGCCTGATGGTAAGCAGTCACCGTAGCCTATGGACGCCTGCAACTCCAGAGGTTTTACATGCGCGTTGCCGACCTGTACACTCCTTTTTTGAAGAACCTGATGTTACTTAAGCAGTTTATTAAGAAAAACTATTTGTTTTAATGGAGCAAAAATAAATTATGTTAATATTCATTATATTTTAAAGACCGTGGTCGTACTCAACTCAATACATGATTGAACGAAATCGGCTCGATAGAAAATAATAGGGAGTATTACTGCAATGTTCTGCCGCCAGAGTGTAGCAATAGTGCACATACTAAACCATAGAGTAAGTAAATTATACATACTAGATACTTAAACTGTTTTTTGACAGGTTTTCACTAGGACATTGATGCATCAAGGCGGTTTGTTTACAGGTGGCCTACCGCGAAACGCGAAAATCGAAATTACGTTATCTGCCTCACTATCAATCGAATAGGCAAGAGTGATAGAGAGGCAGAAAGCAGAAACCGAACTTTCGATTGTCGTATTTCACGGTAGGCCATGTGATTGAGCTAGTGACGCCCGCTACGCAGTTTTGCGTAATATTCCCTATTGCCAAGATTGGTCTTAAAATCACCATTGAATGGTGCTGTCTTTATTTTTTTTACTTATGGGTCTGAAATAAAATCACAATGTCAAAACATTTATACCTAGACCGCTAACGAGTACCTAATATTACACAAATAATACACAGTCGCTTTCGTAAAAACTAGCGCCTACGCCAATTCTTGGGATTAGTTGTCAAGCTGACCCCAGGCTCATGATGAGTCCAGGATGATGATGATGAGAGATGAGGCCAGGATGTTGAGTTTTCTTATTATTCCCTTGCCCAGGCCCATTAACATGCGACAGTGCTATCTCATTTACTCCGATACAATTAGACAGTGTGCGCGTTTTAGTTATTGACGGCCTCCTAAGACTGCGTCGACCGTCCAGTGGCGCCCTCATTAGGGGAATTGTGTTTTATAATAAACCAATTCATTTCTGTATACATATTAACTTGTTCGTCAACTTTTGGTCTTTGTCACATAGTTTAGTTTCATAGTACAAAGTACTATTTAGTAAGTTTCGGCCCGGCCGAAAGGTTCGGCCGTTTTTTGGCCGAAACCGAAACTACGGCCGAAACATGATTTTTTGGCCGAAACTGGCCGAAACCGAAACCGGAACCGAATCTTCGGTCGGACACTAGTATTTCTTCATATGCGGAGTTACAAAATTAATGCAAAGCCACAAAATGCCTATAAAACTGTATAAATGACACCATACAATATCTAAACCTCGCATCTCTATTTGTTTTGAAATGTGAACTCTATGCCGTGTTCATGAAGGTTGGTTTTAGTATGTTGTAAATTATGAGAGGGATTTCGAGCCGACTAACGGTCGTTGACGTTTAATTTAGAGGTCAAGGCCATTCGAATCTTTAATGCCAGTCGGTCATTGTGTGATAACCTGATAAGTTGATAACAGAGATTTTATTAACCGACTTCAAAAAAAAAAGGAGGTTCTCAGTTTGACCCGTATGTATGTATGTATGTATGTATGTATGTATGTATGTATGTATGTATGTATGTATGTATGTATGTATATTTGTTCGCGATTATCTCGCGTTTGGCTGAACCGATTTTGATGCGGTTTTCAAAAAAGTGTTTCTTACATTCTGGAGAAGGTTTTAGTATACATAGATCTGAGCTGATGCTGAACCCTGGCTGTACCTAGTGGAACTCAAGTTTGGTGCAACATAGGCTCACGCTGTTTTGGTCATCCGTCACACCTTGATGAGCACTTGGGAGAGCTGTACCCAAGATAGAGCTGATGCTGAACCCTGGATGTACCTAGTGGAACTCAGGTTTGGTGCAACATAGGCTCACGCTGTTTTGGTCATCCAACACGCCTTGATGAGCACTTGGGAGAGCAGTACCCAAGATAGAGCTGATGCTGAACCCTGGATGTACCTAGTGGAACTCAGGTTTGGTGCAACATAGGCTCACGCTGTTTTGGTCATCCGTTACATCTTGATCAGCACTTGGGAGAGCAGTACCCAAGATAGAGCTGATGCTGAACCCTGGCTGTACCTAGTGGAACTCAGGTTTGGTGCAACATAGGCCCACGCTATTTTGGTCATCCGTCACATCTTGATGAGCACTTGGGAGAGCAGTACCCAAGATAGAGCTGATGCTGAACCCTGGCTGTACCTAGTGGAACTAAGGTTTGGTGTAACCAGGGTTGGGCAGTATTTCAATTACATGTATTTGAAATACGTATTTGAAATACAAATTAGTATTTTGTATTTGTATTTCAAATACTACCTCAAAAGTATTTTGTATTTGGTATTTCAAATACTGCACTCACATGTATTTAGTATTTTGTATTTCAAATACTTCAAGCTTCAAAATACATTTCTATAAATACATTTTATTAAATTCTATAATCCTAAAATGTCTAATCTCTCGCACAAGCTGTGAGCCGACCGCGAACCTCCGATCCAGCCGAGATACAATTTTCATTGGCTGGATACTGGATCTATATTAGGTCAACTTCTGCGTGGAACTTTTCGTTTAAATCTAGGGGATAGGGTCATTGCAGTAGTTTCCGTCCATGCACTAGTTTTCGACGACTTGACGGATTATCAAATATATATTTCATTTTTAATTTACTACTTTTTGCGAAATCTTCATCTTCCTCGCGTTGTCCCGGCATTTTGCTACGGCTCATGGGAGCCTGGGGTCCGCTTGGAAACTAATCCCAGTAATTGGCGTTGGCACTAGTTTTTACGATAGCGACTGCCATCTGACCTTCCAACCCAGAGGGTAAACTAGGGCCGTAATTGGAATTAGTCCGGTTTCCCCACGATGTTTTCCTTCACCGAAAAGCGACTGGTAAATATCAAATGATATTTTGTACATAGTTCCGAAAAACTCATTGGTTCGAGCCGGGGTTCGAACTCGCGACCTCCGGATTGCAAGTCGCACGCTCTTACCGCTAGGCCACCAGCGCTTCCTTTTTGCGAAATATCATTGTTATATGTAGAAAGATATATTGCTTAGACGCCTTAGACATAAGGATTGAAATCAGTCCAAATTTGTGCAGGAATGTAGGTATATATTCAAATTTCGTCAAGTGGACGTAAACTAGAGCTGGACGAAAACTAGCGCAATGACCCTATAAGTTTATATGAAAGGATATTCGTTAACGTTAAAACTAAATGCTAAACAAAAAAATAAATAAGGGTATATTTTGTAATTGAAATACATTATTTTAAACAATGTAATTTGTATTTTGTATTTCAAGTACCTACCTATCACTAAAAAGTAAAAAATAAAATAAAATAAATAAAAAAGAATTAAAATATTAAAAATAAACAAAAATAAACCCAAAATAAAATAACTTAATATAATATCTTTTTTAAAAAAAGGGAACCGCCTTCAAAAAACCAACCCACTGAAAAGCACAAAATAATTTCTATATGGCACTCCTCTACGTGTCCAGTCCCTATCCCGTCAAAAGCAAATTTCTGCCAAAAAGTAATTAATACCTAATAATAAGAAAATTAATAATCATCCGGGTAATTACTTAGTTTTTGAAGGCGGTGCCAAACCAACAAAAACATTCTTTACTACCAATCAGAAAAAAAATACGAGTAAGTTGTAGTACCTACAAGAACTAAATTAATGAGTAAACCAACTATGTCTTTATAATGCAAGTAAGTGAAGCGTTCGTTCTTCGTTGTCTAAAATATCGGTTCTCAAAAATTTTGGTTTGGCACCGACTTCAAAAACTAAGTAATTACCCGGATGATTATTAATTTTCTTATTATTAGGTATTAATTACTTTTTGGCAGAAATTTGCTTTTGACGGGATAAGGACTGGACACGTAGAGGAGTGCCATATAGAAATTATTTTGTGCTTTTCAGTGGGTTGGTTTTTTGAAGGCGGTTCCCTTTTTTTAAAAAAGATATTACTGTTACAATTTAGCATTTTAAATGTGTGGGTGTATGTGGCCATAGGAACTGTAAAAATAAAACACCATACCGTATCCAGTCTCTTTGGTTGTAAGTTCAAGACAACGTTCAATCACCGATTGTATCCAAAATGAGTTTCCTGATGAAAACCAGATTTTTTAGATTTTCTCTTTGTACGAGTAAATGTTATGTTTAATGAAAAAGATAGGATGTAGAATCGCCGTTACAGTGTTTCAACCTTTCACATATCAAAAAAGCGGCCAAGTGCGAGTCGGACTCGCCCATGAAGGGTTCCGTATTTAGGCGATTTATGACGTATAAAAAAAAACTACTTACTAGAACTCGTTCAAACCAATTTTCGGTGGAAGTTTACATGGTAATGTACATCATATATTTTTTTTAGTTTTATCATTCTCTTATTTTAGAAGTTACAGGGGGGGGGACACACATTTTACCACTTTGGAAGTGTCTCTCGCGCAAACTATTCAGTTTAGAAAAAAATGATATTAGAAACCTCAATATCATTTTTGAAGACCTATCCATAGATACCCCACACGTATGGGTTTGATGAAAAAAAAAAATTTGAGTTTCAGTTCTAAGTATGGGGAACCCCAAAAATTTATTGTTTTTTTTTTATTTTTGTGTGAAAATCTTAATGCGGTTCACAGAATACATCTACTTACCAAGTTTCAACAGTATAGTTCTTATAGTTTCGGAGAAAAGTGGCTGTGACATACGGACGGACAGACAGACGGACAGACGGACAGACAGACAGACAGACATGACGAATCTATAAGGGTTCCGTTTTTTGCCATTTGGCTACGGAACCCTAAAAACTTGTTACATCATACATCAGAATCGCTGCCGCTTCCAAACCGTATTTTCGTCAGACGAAGCACGAGCAGTCGTGGCCGAGCGGTTAAGGCGTCTGACTAGAAATCAGATTCCCTCTGGGAGCGTAGGTTCGAATCCTACCGACTGCGAACTTTTTGCTTTTATTTTTTTATTAAATATATTTTTTCTTTTGCAGTTTACGAAGAGGCGCTGGCGTCAATGTCCAGGACGATAACGGATACACACCACTCCATCATGCGTGCATGAATGGCCATAGGTAAGTTTACTAATACAAATTATTTTTCTGATATTACGAGTAAAAGTTGAGTATCAGAATTATCAGATATTATATAAGGGAACAAGGTGCTCCCAAATATCTAAACATGTTCAAATACTTTTGATGCCGATTATCCAATCATGGTTAGATTTGTCTGCCTAAAATTAGCAAAGCTGAGTAAATAAATGAACAGAGAAAATTATACTATGTACCTGCACAATAAAACGACATATGTAATTCGAAAACAGAAGTTCTGTAAGGTTATTGGATTATATAGAAGATTGGACGTTATATTTGTTCGAGGAAAACACAGTCGTATTTTGCAGCAGGTTTTTTTTTTTATATCTGACCTAATTAGTAATTACATATACATGTATACTAGTAGGTACATACTAGTATGTATACTTATTTTATCTATGACGTCGAACTGCTATCGATAAATATGCGTGATAGTGACGTAGATGTATTTAGTAGTAAGGGCCCGGCCACATGTCAGCGGTGCGACGCCGCGCGGCGCGGCACCGCAGAAATCTGCGGCAACGCAAACCGCTCTGCGGCGTCGCCCGCCCCAACGCAAAATTTAGCGGTGCCGAGCTGCGGCGCCGCAAAGCGGTGCGCGGCGCCGCGCGCGTTGCCGCCGAGCGGTGAGCGGCGCCGCGTGCGATGCCGCGCTACATAGTAAAGAATAAAAATTCGACTACCAGTTGCTTGATCAGACATGGATCCCTTCACACGTGTTCTGCTCTTGCTTACTTCTAGTTATGCAGTAATTACGACATCTGGTGTTCATTAAATAAATAAAACATAAGTAGTTGAAAAAAGGTTTTTAATGCTAGGAATTTGTTGTTACAGTCATAAATAGTTTAAAAATACTGTGCAAATAGCAGCATAGAGTCCTTACTTACACCACCACTGTTAGTTATTGTTAATATTTTTTACTATTAGACGACACAAAATGGAAACTTGGATAAATACCTTATTATTTTTCTGATATAAGTAGGTAATAGTTTTATATTTTTCGACATCGTTTGACAAACCGACATGATCAGGGTTAAATAAGTATTAGATTACCTAGTTTGAAATTATTTATACTTTTTTCAATTGTATTTCATATGATATGCGACAAAGTAAAGTGTTTGCCGTGATCAACTTTACCTAATTATTTCACTACAACTTAACCCTATCTATATCTATCCTTTGTTGCAGAGAGATTGTTCACCTCCTGCTCAAAGTGGACGCGTCGCCATGTGTAGTGGACAAAAAGGGGGCAACGCCCCTCCATTTGGCAGCTTGGAAGGGGGACTCACATGTTGTGTCTATGCTGCTGGGCCACTGCAACCCCCCGGTCAATATAGACCAGAAGGTTAGTCTTACAAATAAACCTTCCATAGTACAAAAAGGGGGCAACGCCCCTCCATTTGGCAGCTTGGAAGGGGGACTCACATGTTGTGTCTATGCTGCTGGACCACTGCAACCCTCCGGTTAATATAGATAAGAAGGTTAGTCTTACAAATAAACCTTCCATAGTACAAAACGGGGGCAACGCCCCTCCACCTGGCAGCTTGGAAAGGGGACTAGTCGTATCTGTTGCTGGGCCACTGCAACCCGCCTGTCAATATAGGCCAGAAGATTAGTTGTATAAATAAGTCTTTCGTAGTCCAAACAGGGGGCTACGCCCCTCGATCATGTAGGCCACAGATCGGCCACAATCATTGCATCGTAAATACCAATCATAGATCATAATTGTATGAATTTACCTATGCATTTGTATGTATGTCGTTGTCTGTATACGTTAATTTAGTCAATCTATGTCAGCATGTGCTAATATATGTATTTATGAATATTTTTTATAACAATTAACGACCATTTTTTTATTAGACCAACGACCAAGAAACTGCACTCCTCATCGCGGCACAGTTTGGCCACGTGGATGTCGTGGCACAGCTTATAGCCAAGGGAGCTGATGTCTCGCTCAAGAACAACAAGGAAGAGAGCCCGCTGGACCTGGCGGCTCAGTATGGGAAGTAAGTTATTGTAAAAATTTGACGTCAAAAGATGTCTTTCATTTATATCGATATAATTTACTGATCAAATAGGCTACAACTGCTACAGGGATCAAGGAGGAAGGAGGAGGAGGAGGTAAGAAGGTTGTTTCCCAAAAAGTCATAATTTATTTTTTGCCCGCATTTTCGTTAGTCCTAATTTATTTGTTTCAGAAACGCGTTACTTTTCAGGATTGCCATAAAACAAACCTATACGAGTATCTATAGGATAACTTTACGAAAATCCTGAAAAGTTAACGGTTTTAGGACCCATGATATGACTAAAACTTTATGGGAAACAAAGGGACCATTGTAAGACTTTCGTATTAGCACTAATATGAGATAAATAAATACGAAAGTCGGCGGGATGTAGGTACCATCACGCTTCGCGATTATTACCTACGCCATTTAGGGTTCTAGCCAAATTGGACATTCCATAGCGTAAGTATGAACAACCAATTTAGCTAGGACCCTAAATGGCGTAACAATCCCCTGTGGTGCTAACATTCAGTTTCTAATAGGATATCAGGTGATAAAAGGCGCATTAAAGTCTATTATAGCTCCTCTTTTGCTCAAGTAGACTGCTCTCACCTTGCAATGTCGCTGCACCACCTTTCGGAAGTAAAAAAAACCGGCCAAGTGCGAGTCGGACTCGCGCACGGAGGATTCCGCACCATCAACAAAAAATAGAGCAAAACAAGCAATTAAACGGTCACCCATCCAAGTAGGTACTGACCCCGCCCGACGTTGCTTAACTTCGGTCAAAAATCACGTTTGTTGTATGGGAGCCCCACTTAAATCTTTATTTTATTCTGTTTTTAGTATTTGTTGTTATAGCGGCAACAGAAATACATCATCTGTAAAAATTTCAACTGACTAGCTATCACGGTTCGTGAGATACAGCCTGGTGACAGACGGACGGACGGACGGACGGACGGACGGACAGCGGAGTCTTAGTAATAGGGTCCCGTTTTTACCCTTTGGGTACGGAACCCTAAAAAAGTACAGTAAACATCGAGAACGATCATATTTTTTGCAAGTCGGCTAAAAACCGCATAAAATCGTAAAAGACTAGGTAGGTAGGGTAGGATCTGTAGTAAAAAGGAGCTCATTTCCTAACTTTGCCTTCGTCAGAAGTTACGTAATATGCCAAACTTTACTAAAGCGCACAAGTGCGCTTCAAGTATGGTAAGTATATGTACTAACTTTCCGCGGAAGCCAGTAAGCGATATATTACATGTATTACGATTAACTTTGTACCTTTTCTTGGTAGCATAAGAATGATAGTTAAAAGTGGATCTTATCGTATTGCAATAATGTTAGTTATTAACTATCAATTTTATTAACCGTCTCGTCGATGTTTTCGGTCGAGAGAAGTTGTGTTTTTTAGCTTATCGTAATACAAAACTGTTTCTACTGCGATATCCCGAAGTCTAACAATATAAATGCCTTAAGAAACCATCAACAACCGATATGCATCATCAACATCTCTCTGAAATAATTGGTCCCATAGAAAAGTATGACATATCTAATCATTTAACAGAACAATTATAGCGTCAGGTGGCAACCAAAAATCAGTAATTTCTACCATAAATTTAGAGCCATAGTCAACCAAACTAGTCACAAACTGTTGTTTAATTATTATGCTTAATGCTTATTATTATATAATTATTTATGCTTTTATTGAGTTATGCTTGTCACGCTGGCGATACATAGTTAAATATTGTAAGTATACCCCGTATGTAGTCATCCTGTACTCGTTACTGTATAAGTCTTCAACTTTCAAGCCGCAAACTTACCAAAGTTCTCAAGAAGCGGTCTCGGAGCTTCGCAAATTAGATTTTCCCACTTATCTGTGTCTCTCATCTCTCAAAATAATGAGGAAAATTGAGGTAATATGTTAATCACTTTAATTAGTATGCGTTTAAAGACTTAATTATAAGAAAGTTATAAGTACTGGAAACTACACTTAGTTATTTGTTCCTGATATGATTAGTTTAAACTTTTGAGGAATTTAAATGAAGCCTTTTAGGAGTATCAGACTAAATACACTTTTTTTGTTTTCAAGGTCGTATCATTTATTTATATTTTTTTTATTTCTAAATAATTACAAAAACATTTAAAATAAAACCTTATAAATAAAAAATTGGCCTAGGTCGTGGTCGCTCGGTAGGGTACCCAGAAGGCTGGCCGCATTGCCCCGCTGGATGACAATGCTGATCCGCTGGGCAAAATATTGGCCAGCCCTCTGGTCACCAGAAGCCTCTATAAGGCGCTTTTTTTGTAAACTAAATTATAGACAAGATATTTTTTTACTTCATTACCAAGTAGTAAAGTGCGTAAGAGTTATAACAAAGTTACGATTAATTATTAAAATTTCAATATGGAATTTTAAACAATAGTTATTTGTACAACAAGAGATCAAAGTTTGATATTTCTTCGAGTGCTTATTTTGAGTCCCGTGCAAGCGAAAGATTCTATAGTAGATTCACGAGCGTAGCGAGTGAATCTAATTTAGAATCTTGAGCGTAGTAAGGGACTCAAAATCGCACGAGATGTAAATAACTTTGATCTCGTGTAGTTCATAAAACTTTTCACCTCAGCAGTGAGAACATTTAGACAACCCGAAAAATGTAATCCTTCTTCATCACTTACCTATTTAGTCATGTTTCTTAAGATACACTAACAATTAAGTATAATTACCACAATCAAACACAAAAACAAACAAACAAACGTAGTAAATTTCAGTAAAATAGGTAATATATGAAAACAACGACCATCAATTGATTGACATTTGAATCGGAACCTTTTTTTTTGTAAAAAAAAACATTGTAAGATACGGTCCGAATTACGGATACTTACTATTTGTAAACTATTGTAGAGATTCTTAAAAGTATAATTATTTATTTTACGTGATAAATAATATAAATGTGAGTTAATATGTGTTCAAAACGCGAAGGTTTTAAATATTATATATTTCTCTATATATCTAAAGTCTATTTTTTTATTCGGTAGACTGAAATGACAGTTAATAGTATGAAATGACATTTCATGTCCATACAATTAACTGTCATTTCAGTCTACCGAATAAAAAAATAGACTTTACTTACATTCATAATTCTCATTTCAATCCTTCTGTCCTCAGGCTAGAAACGGTGGTACAGCTAATATCTGCGCATCCCCAACTGCTCGACCCGTACCGGTTTCCCATCGGCAGGGGTCGGTCTTTCCCCACCACCCCCTTGCACAGGGCTACTATGAATGGAAACAAGTGAGTACAAATAGTATGGTATTCAAGTCGAAGGTGTATGTAAAAACAAATATGGGACCAACTTCGGGGCATACCCTTTCCAACAAAAAAAGAATTATCAAAATCGGACTACTCTGTGACTACGGTGACTGCTTACCATCAGGCGGCCCGTATGCTTGTTTGCCACCTATGTGGTATAAAAAAAAAACTCTGTAAAAAGTTATGCGTGGTCATACATAAAAAAACCTAGTATCATGTACACTTTCGTGAAGAACCCAGAGTTCTCAAGAATTTCGAGAATGGACCTATTTCAAGGAATAGTTCCCAGGTTCGAACATTAGAAGGAGGAAATTTCTGTGAAACTGCCTAGCGAATTGATTTATAAGCTAAATAATTTAAGTTACATTAGGTACAGGATGTGATTGGTTATTTTTGTAACAATATTATGTTCACGGTTCATTAAGTGTGATATATATTTTACGTCACCCTAGGCCCGTAAGTGGGATTTTCTCCTCACTTCCTGGCCAAGGCAAGACGTAAAACTTTAGACAAACCACGGGCAGTAATTCGTAAAGCCCTAGATCACATATGGCCCTCACCTTCGGTTCGGGCCACAAACACCATCCATCCACCATCCACCATCTGGTGCATTCACGTATTCACCTCCATAGGTATGTAATGTACTAATTTAGTTTACGTAATACTTATTTGTGAGTCGCAATGTAAAAAGAATGTAGGTACCTACTGATTCCAACATATTTCACAAATTTCAGAGTAGGTACTTTAGACCAGCCATACTCTAAGTGTGTTCCGCGGAACCCTAGGATTCCGCGACACCCCTGCAGGGGTTCCGCAAGAATTTAGAACACTATGCTTTAGTGGCCTCGAAAATTTTTACTATGCCGCCACCGTATTCCATCAAGTATGTCGCTTTCCAAAAGGGTTCCGTCAAAAAAATAAAGTTTGAGAACCGCTGCTTTAGCTTTAGACTATTTTCAATCGATTTCGTCTTAATCTACCTATAGACAAAAATGGCGATTTGTACCTACTTAACAGTTTCCTTTTTGAACTGAACTTACCCCATAATCAAGTAATATTTTAATATTCAGTTACCTCGACAATCTTTAATTACTCATCTATTGTAACCCTCTTCACTCGTATTTACAAGTTATTAATCAAGTTTCGTAGCTCAGCCTAGTTTCCACCATATTTACATTATTTATTTGCAACATCTCATGCAGATGTATGGTAATGCGAAGGCGTGTACACACGACAATCGCTTCATATTCATACACGTTCGTTATAACGCTCCGATCGGTTCTGTGCGTGTACATTTTGCTTTATTATAGACATGCGTGGGATGTGGGAAGGAATCTACGTGGATGAGCCAGGCGTTGATATTTTTTATCATCACCATCATTTATAAGTACTTGTTTGTCCCGTTCTTAGGCACAATTTTTGCAAGAATTTATACCAGACATTCTTCCACGTACAGTCGTGTTGGAAATACACTCATACCTTTAATTTTATTTGGAGGTGTGTGCTTGCGTGGATGTTGTCACCTATTTCAACTAACAGGTCAACAGAAGTAGATAGCGGATAAGGTGCTTACAAAGATCTATACACACTTACTGTTAGTACTTAGTTAGTTTACTAAAAATCATGATAATGACATTCAAGATTCTTTCATTTTCGAATACTCAGATTCAGACACAGACAGAAGACTTCCATAACTCAGAGCCACTAGGGCTCTGAGTTATGGACCTCGCGAACCCCCACGTCTCCGTCATTTATAAAAATGTCCAAAATCCAACAATTATAAATATTATAATCAATTATTGAACCTGAATGAATCGGTTGAGAAGTGCGACATAGGTATAATGAGAACAGCCGGACAACCGAACATATATACGATCGCATTTTTGCCCAAGCTGGAAAGGAGAGACTAATCTTATGCTTCGCGCTCGCTCTGTCGAATATAAGAGAATTACCAAGTGATACGACAATGTGTGCTCAATATACCGCATCCAAAATAATTATGATTATGCGCACGGTGTCGACGCAAATTTTCCATAATAACGGTTGAAGGGGTGAAATTGGTAGCACGTGGCTTCTGACGCTTGCCTTTTGATTTAAACCACGAGAGGGCGCGGGTTCATTATGATAAACTATACATATAGGTACCTATATATTAGTTTATCATACATCAATCATTAAACGGGGGTCTGAAATTCTCAAAGAAAGTAGAAAGAGCGCTGGTGGCCTAGTGGTAAGAGCGTGCGACTTTCAGTCCGGAGGTCGCGACTTCAAACCCCGGCTCGTACCAATGAGTCTTTCGGAACTTATGTACGAAATATCATTTTAGTGTTTACCAGTCGCTTTTCGATGAAGGAAAACATCGTGAGGAAACCGGACTAATCGCAATAGGGCCTAGTTTACCCTCGGGGTTGGAAGGTCAGATGGCAGTCGCTTTCGTAAAAACTAGTGACTGCGCCAATTCTCGGGATTAGTTGTCAAGCGGACCCCATGCTCCCATGAGCCGTGGCTAAAAAGCCGGGACAACGCGAGGAAGAATATGATCAATAGACAGACATGGAATCATGATTAAAAAAAAAAAATAAGTAAAGAAAAAAGATCGAAGTAGGTACATAATATATAAATAATATTTATCTAATTAATAATGGCATTTCGCTTAAAGCTTATAAATCATACCAACGAAATATTTATCGCTCGACGTTGTATACTGTACAAAGTGTACTATATGACAAATTTAAGGAAATTGAGCTATACTGAATATGAATTTCCTGTTTCATAATAATATGCTTTAGTTTTACAAAAACTCATAACATACCGAATACAACTAGAGTGGGATTTTACCCCTATTTTAAGGTTTGTCGAAACTGCCGGATTACTTGATTTGTATGAGATAAAAGCTATAGAAAATAAATTCTAGGTACCATCGCACACTGTTAACTGACAGTTCGTAAACCTTATTACAAAAGGCATAAGGTCCAGCGATGGACAGTTAAGAGTGTTGCTGTTTGTACATATCAAAATATCTCTGTAATCCGGTGTTCGGCTGTGTAAAAAAAAAGGAAAACATATTTACTGTCCAAAATGTAAGTGTAACCTGCCGGATTAAAGAGCGGGCCATCTGAGTCGCTAATAATGGACGTGCCGGATCGGCGAGCGCCGGAATATCGAGCGCCTACTGTAAATGCTGCAACTTCAATCAACATATATGTAGTCCTCCTCATCGTTTTCGATGACGGCGACCCTAAATAAATATCATGGATGTTGTCTAGCGCGAGCCCTAATGTGGCTGGCCAGGCCGAACACAGAACATATTAAAGAGGTTAGAACGGCTATCGCGCGCACTTAGTATCGGAACCGGTGTCGCCGCTCGTTCCTCTCCACATTTCCACATTTCTCGCGCAACGGTAGTAAAAACTTGTGTGCCTGGTGAATGGATACGCCTCCTTTAGACAGATTTGATGTCTGGCATCTTAATCTGAACGTTATTGTGGCGCAAAAGGCATGTTTACGTTTTTCGGTCAGCGCGGGCGAGTACTAGCATGCGAGCGTTTGCTCATAACCGGCGGCGACACGTACCCTGCTCGCATCGCCCTTCTAACTTGTTTTGTGAGGCCGAACTTGGTCTTAATACTTTGTTGCACGCGTGACAACAAAGTTGACCAGCTGCGTTGACCGTGTACACGTAGGCAGGCGTGTCTCACTCCGCGATTTCGTCGCTTTGCTACAGGTAGCTAAAAGTACATCCGTTCGGCCCCAATTTTGGGGAAAGCCATAAGCCGCGCATGGCGCTGTCGCCACCTAGCGGCCATATCTGTGCTGATCGTAACAGACGCGTTTTGTTAGAGAGTGAGTCTTCTGTACTTAGTACTATTATTTATTCTGTGACGTAGGAGGGCTTAAGTTGGTAACTGGCGTTTTGTGTCTAAGCTTGTGAGGCTCATGATGTCAATCAACATAGGTAGGTAGGTACCCATTTTTAAAAATCGTTTTTAACAACTATATACATTTGTAATTTCGCAATGTCCGTCCGTCTGTCTGTACGTATGTTTCATCGGCTAGCCTACTGATAAAATTAACGCATCCTACACACGCACTTTTTAACATAAAACTGTGTTGACCTACCTAATTTATCTATGTATGTACCTATATGTATGTTAACTTCCGTTATATTATCCTCCTAAAGACTACCATGAATAAAAATAACAGTTAAAAATAATAAGTTAGGAAATATGGTTGAATTTCTTAAGTTTTTAAAAATAACGAAACAATAGAAATGACAGCGTTTGAATTAAAAATGGTTTAAATTATTTTTAGTATAGTACTACGAGTAGTACCGTAGGTCTTACGAGGTTATAGAGGTATAAATATAAAGTTATACATAGTGACAACGCACAGCCTAAACCATTACAAGTAAGACCTTGATATTTAAACAAATATTTTTAAAATGATGTAGCTGCATTAATAAAATATCCAATTCAACCCCTAATAGGGTTGAACATTTTAAACGACTTATACGTATTTATATCCTAATAAGTACCTATTTATTAACACATTTAAGGAATAAAAAGGCTTTAATAATAATAATTAATTGCACAATTTCAACAAGCCCTCGAGCTTGGTTCTCTCCCACCTTCCTTAACAACTGGTGTCACCTTCCTGCTCTATAAGTCCGGTAGTACCACGGAAGCGAAGAATTACAGACCCATCACGTGCTTACCTACACTCTATAAGCTCCTTACATCCATTTTGAGGACAAAAATCAACGCGCACATTGTCGCTAACAATATTTTGGCCCCCGCTCAAAATGGATGTAGGGTTGGGTCCCGTGGTACTAAAGAGCTCCTCCTCATAGACATGACCATTTGCCAACAAATCCGGCGGAACAAGGAGGCCCTTTCAGCCGCTTGGATTGACTATAAGAAGGCCTATGATTCGGTGCCTCATTCATGGCTGGGGAGGGTCTTAGAGCTGTATAAAGTTGATGCAGCTTTGAGAGCCTTTCTAAGCGCGTGCATGAGGCAGTGGACCACAGTCCTTCGTCAACCAGGAGGCGGGGATGACCGCCCTGGCCCGCAGGATTTCATAAGGATTGAGCGAGGAATATTTCAGGGTGATAGTCTGAGTCCCCTATGGTTCTGCCTAGCTCTGAATCCCCTCAGCACCCTGCTGAAGGATTTGGGTCTAGGTTGCCGGCTTCGGAGAGAGGGTGAAGTCATTTCTCACCTTCTGTACATGGATGACCTCAAACTATTTGCACCAAATAACCAAGACTTGAAGGAGCTACTGAACACCACTGAAGTCTTCAGTAGTGCCATCAACATGGAGTTTGGTGTCGATAAATGTGCGGTTATGCATGTACAGCGGGGGAGGGTTGTAAATTCAACAAATTTACAACCTTCTGAGACAATGTCTTTCAGATCTATCTCTGAATCAGAAACCTACAAATACCTTGGTATGTCACAGTCGTTGGGTATTGAGGACGAGGGCATTAGACGGTCGGTGAAGGAGCGCTTTTTCAGTCGGCTCACAAAAGTCCTTAACAGTCTTTTGTCAGGAGGCAACAAAGTGCGCGCCTTCAACGCCTGGGTAATGCCCCTACTCACATACTCCTTTGGCATACTAAGGTGGACTCAGACCGAGCTGGACGCCCTGGATCGGAGGGTCCGATCACTGCTCACCGCACATCGCATGCTACATCCACGCTCGTCAGTTATGAGATTGTACATCCCACGGAAATGTGGAGGTCGAGGCTTCCTAAACGCCAAGGATCTCCACAACCGCGAGGTGTACAATCTCAGGAATTATTTCCTTAACAACGAGTGTGGGATGCATCGTGATGTGGTGGCAGTAGACAGGAACCTCACGCCGCTCTCCTTGGCAAACGAGAACTGGCGCAAACCTGTGGTACTAAGTACTGCGGATCGCAAGGCGGCATGGGAGAGTAAGGTGCTACACGGGCGGTTCTACAAGGCCCTCACGGGACCCGATGTGGACCTGCTCGCGTCGGTGAACTGGTTACGATTCGGGGACCTCTTCGGAGAAACCGAGGGTTTTGCCTGTGCAATTGCGGACGAAGTAATGATGACGAACAACTATCGGAAATATATCCTGAAGGACGGTACGGTCGACATTTGTCGGGCATGCCGCCGTCCCGGAGAGTCACTCAGGCATATCATTTCCGGTTGTTCTCATCTTGCTAACGGCGAGTACTTGCACAGACATAATCTCGTAGCCAGGATTATTCACCAGCAGCTTGCTCTTCTATACGGCCTTGTGGACCGCGAAGTACCGTACTACAAGTATTCACCTGCGCAAGTTCTCGAGAATGGTCGTGCCACGCTCTATTGGGATCGATCTGTCATCACTGACAGGACTATTGTAGCCAATAAGCCTGACATTGTGATAATAGATCGAGCGCAACGCCGGGCCGTGCTCGTTGACATCACCATCCCTCATGATGAGAATCTCGTGAAAGCCGAGAAGGACAAGTCCAGTAAGTACCTAGACTTGGCTCACGAGATAACCGCCATGTGGGATGTTGATTCGACGATCATTGTCCCGATAGTTGTTTCAGCGAACGGTCTAATAGCGAAGAGTCTCGACCAACATCTTGAGAGACTCTCGCTAGGTGGTTGGATCAAGGGCCAGATGCAGAAGGCGGTGATCTTGGACACGGCGCGGATAGTCCGCCGGTTCCTCTCTCTGCGGCCCTGACCACCGGTAGCTTGGGCCCTGCCCCGCTGCCGGCGGCACCCTAGGTTAGGTTTTTTTATAATGTGTTTATATGTATTTTTTATTGTTTTGTAAGTGTTTTTATATTTTACTTTTATATTCATATTGTAAAAAACCCTAGCTTAGAGAAGATAAATAAATAAAGGAATAATAATTAATAATAATAATAAGTACCTATTTAACTGCCTTCTGACCTACTTTGAGTCTACTCTAATAGGAAGGTACAAGTAATATCGCCTTCCGGTTCTTCATATTGCAGCTATTCAGGTGTATCCTGCCAAAAACGCAATCCGTACCCCGCTCGTTAAACATCGCGCATATGAATTATTTATGAATTCCACGTTCTAGGTACTGAAATGTGTTCGTCACAATGGTTTCTGATTGTACCAATGGTCAACACAGTTGACTAACCATTCGTAAACCTTATTGCAACAAGATAAAGTCCATGAATACTCATTTAAGTGTGTTTACTGTACTTGCTGTTGGTAATCGGCTGGCCGGCTCTTTTGAATAAGCCTAGGTAATGCAAAATCCGCCTTGGACTAAGCTCGCTACCGAGGATTTCTCTTATATGATACAGTTAACAGTATTATGATATTCCAAGTTTTCTGCTATCCAGTAATAGTACCTACATTACATACCTAGGGAGGTGAATTCGTAAATTCTCCAGATCGCAGGTGTTTGTGGCCCGAACCGAAGGTGAGGGCCATAAATATGCGATCTGGGGCTTTACGAATTACCGCCCGTGGTTTGTCTAAAGTTACGTCTTGCCTTGGCCAGGAAGTGAGATTTTGCCGTAAAATATATAATGGTTTGGGGGTCTGTATATATACCTAATGGTTTGGGGGTCTGTATATTTAACAGGAAATTTTCTACCCACAGGGAGGTGGTAGCGTACCTAATAGACGCAGGTATGGACCCGAACGTCCGGACCGAGAACGGCACAGCATTACATGAAGGCATCCGATACCTTCAAGCGTCGGTAGTCAAAGTGTTGCTGTCCAAGGGGGCTGATTTGAGAGCCAAGGATAGACAGGGCAACTCTGTTCACGCGCTGTTGGCTAAGTACCCGGAGGACGCGACGAAGAAAGTCAAGAAATATATAAGAGGTAAGTTCTTATGGAGTGGCCTGATGTACAGTCTGCAGCAGAAGTTGCTAAGCGGGCCAGGTATTCAAAATGATTTGACACGACTTTATTGTTGAGAGAATAAGAGCGTGTCAAGGTAATTTTGAACACCTCGCCCGCTTAGCAACTTCTGCTGCTGACTGTAAGATATTGACTAAACGTCGCTGTGAGACCAGTATTTGAAGAGTATTAGAGTTTTTAGAGAGTACTTACCAGTCAAAGGAATTCCTGGTTCCAAAACCTGGGACACAAACCTCTACAGATTCCCGACAATACGATCCACCACTTTAGATGCCACAAATTTCGATACCGCATTGGATAATATAGCATGAGATATGAAGAAACGCTGCTTAATTCTTCTGACTTACTTACGATGATGATTCAATTAGATTTATATTGAAAGTTCAGCTATCTGTGTCAACCGGAGCTGACCAGGCATCCATTTTGCCTCGCTGACAATTGACACCTGACATTGTCAGTTTTCTGTACATTTCCGGGTCGATAAGTAAGGACTACGTGTCAATACATATTTACTTGGTGGACCAGCAATGTACGGCGGATTTAAACTTAATTTAATTGTTGTTTATAGTAAGGATTCCAGCAGGTATCCATAAAAATAAATTTCCCGAATGAATCATTCAGTAAACAGCCATTGATAACACTGTTAGTCTTGGCTGATTAAAATTTTTGGCTCTCGATAGCGACATATGAAGTTGCTATTTGGGTGTTGTAGTCGTGTTTCGATTTTTTTTCATATTTTTAAGTCGTATTCAAGCTATGTTCCGTTTACCAGAATACGAGAATCAAATAAAGATCTCATACGAGAGTGAAGAGGATCTCCCGCGCATACCAGTGAACGACTACCCCAGCCCCGTCGGCGGTTACGTGAACGCCCACATGTGAGTCATATTACCTACAACATAAGGTTACTTTTACAATAACACTTGTGTCGAATTATATAAAATGTCCAATTTGTCAACAAAAAGTTTTAAAAATTTAGCACGTTGCTTTATCTTATGTTTTGGCTACTAAATGAATTTTGTATACGTCGACACACTTGTGTATACCTACATTTGATTTGACGATTGGCCTGATATCTGAAATATGTAAATATTTTTGCTTTTCCATAATCAAGTCATTTAAAAATGAAAACATAAAAAACTACTTAGGAATTGAAGCAATTTCGTCAAAATAAAAATGTTTTGACAGAGACATACTTGGATGGTGTTCGCGTCGCGAATAAAATATCAGTGTGCATCTGTATTTTACAATTGTCTAAAACATATAAATCACGTAATAAACATGATGTGGCTTCATGTAGTAATCGTTAAATATATGTAAAATATATCTTTCATTCTAAGAATTGTGTACGATTTGCAAACCACCAACAAATTGTGGTTACGTTATCAATATACTATACAAACGAATGTAGTAAGTACTTAAACAAGATTATATCATGAAGCAAGCATTTAGAGTTAGACCAAGCTAACTTAGCAGCGATTATAATAGCACAGACTGCGCAAGTGTTATTTAAACGTCATAATTTCATAGAAGTTTGTCGTTTAAAATAACACTAGCACGGTCTGGGCTATCAAAATCGCTACTTAGCTTGGTCTAACTCTAGTAGTGAATTGAAATATTTGGTAGAAAATAAACTTGATAGAAAATAAAAGGTGGCGGTACGCAGGTATTAAAGGTTTCAGGATTTTTTAATAATAACATTTGAACACTTAATGTTTAATAATTTGTTTTTACTCAATACACGATACAAAACATTAAGTGTTATATGTATTATACTAAAGTCTATTTTTTTATTCGGTAGACTGAAATGACAGTTAATAGTATGAACATGAAATGTCATTTCATACTATTAACTGTCATTTCAGTCTACCGAATAAAAAAATAGACTTTATATTGGCTTATGGTACATTGGTGTCTTTTGGGCTGTTCTATTTTCTTTGCTTTTCGTTATACAGTCAGCAGCAGAAGTTGCTGAGCGGGCGCGGTGTTCAAAATTACCTTGACGTGCTCTTATTCTCTTAACAATAAAGTCGCGTCAAGATAATTTTGAACATCTGGCCCGCTTAGCAACTATTGCTGCTGGCTGTACATATTAGGTTCTTTATTCATGACATTACGTTCGTTTCCAACATTAAAACGGACTACAGAAAAGTCGTTTAATTAAATTAGAAAAAGTATCTCCACAAATTATGCGTCAAAAAGATGGTCCCTTTGAACTTTAAACGTCCATTGAATTGTGCAGGCTCGCTTAACTAGACGACAATTTACTTTCAGAACCTCGTATTAAATATAATAATCCCATTCAAAAATCAAGTTTCCAAACCGTAAAATAAAGTTCAAATTTCATCGACGCGCATCTAAAAATATGAGTTGAATAAGATCAGTTTCGCGGTTGCCTTAAGTAGCCGCCGAGGGCGCTGTACGTAAAGGAATCCTTCAAGATCGCGTTAATTGGAGTGCGATCTCAATTACGACACACGACGTGACACCTTTGATCCCGATTGTACTAAGAATGCTCTTTCTACGAGACACTTTGATTATAGTCGGGACTTTTTGTCGTCATGGGTGCAGAGAAAGGGACTTTGTAAGGCTTGTGTTTTGAAATTGCAGCTATATCCGATTCCAAGGCCAATTCGTGTTCAGATGAAAAGTATTGCACACTAATTATAGCTTCTAATTGAAAACATACAGCACATGATTACCGGGTGATTCACAGTAAAACGAAATACTCTTATGTTATGTTGTCTGTTGTCACTGTTCAAGAAAAAAATTACGCACCATATAAACAAACGACACAAGAGCATTGTATATTTTTTTCACTCACGCCATGCCGATTATGCACTCATTAACGTAAATTATAACAACAAAGATCCAACATTCCCTTTAAACAAATTCATGTAAGCAGACAAAAAAAGCGCGAAACAAAAAACTGTCAATGCAACCTCATTAAAATCTTCCGTGCCTTTGATTTTGTCTCGCAAACGGTCAGGTGAGAGCCCCCAAGACTTGCCGACATCTTTTCAAAGAGCCTCGCTACCGCTGGGATGAGCACAAATAAATAGCATAAAAAGTGCACGAAAAGGAATTTAATTCGAGGCAGTATTTTGCATTAATAGGTGTAGATGTGCCATTATGAGATGCATCGTTTTGCACTTTGACGGCGCTTGTCTTTAAACAAATTCTATAACATTATGATAATATTCAGTGATTTTAAATATATGTACTAAAGTCATTTTAACTTTTACAGGGTTAGGGTTCTTCCAAAGCTTGGCACTAACCCCGATGCTTCTACTAACAAATCTTTTAAAAAACGAGTCTTTAACACTTCATCTTCATTAAAATGTAGTGTGCCACCATTTAAACGTACCTCAACTAAAATAATTAAAATCACTGCTAAAGTTGGTTCTCCTAAACAGGAAGCAAACTTACCAGATAGCCCTGGAATACAGCCTGACTACGTTAATTACGAAGATATGCTGCCAGTAGAAACTGAAGCGACACAAAATGCACCTTCTAATGACGAAATATATGGAAATATACCAAGCGTTAACTCAAGTATGGACAAAGAAGCAGATTGCAATATTCCTGGTTCGCAGAATAGCTTGAAAAAGAAACCAAAGCCACCTCCGAAACCGCTTAACCAGTTACATAAACAAACGCTTACTTATGGTAGTGAATTGGTTCAAAAAATAGATTTAAAAAATTTTAACAAGCAAGAGCATAAAGACGGGGCATCGCAAGTAGACGGTAATATTAAATCTATTGATGATGATTACGTTATTTATGGTAATTTGCCGGATGATGAAAAAGTTAAGCGAAATGGCGACGCTGACTCAAAAGCGGAAAGTACTTATGTCTTGATGCCTGACAAGAAACATTTAAACAGGCTGTCTGTACCAAATTACTTGGACATGGCGGGTAATAATGGCGTTACTGCAGATATTTACAGTGAATATATTAGTATGGACCAAAACGGAGTAAAGAAGCGATTGTCCCTCTCTGACTCGAAACAATACGTAATGATGAAAGGTAATCAGAACTCTAATCAAGAAGCTGTGGATTTAGACAGCGATTACATTCCCATGGGCACAGACAAAGCAAAAAAAAGACTCTCCCTGATAGAAATAAAGAACCCCGTTGGACATTGTTTAGGTGTTCATACGAGAGGAGAAAAGGGTTGCATTTACAAGTCAGATGATTATGAGTATCAATACGTCTTAAAGCCCAAGGTAAGCAAAGGAGATGTGTCACCTTTTTTTAAAATGAAATCGAAAGTTGGTGATATGCCTTGCTATTGTCATGAGGAAGCAGCAAAAAATAAAGGACAGGAAATATATTATAGTTGTGAGGAGATGTATGTCATCGTTGACAAAAATAAGATTTACAATTCTTTAAGTGACGTTTCTGTACATAATGAAAATAATCAAGCTCCTGACATTCCTACAAAGTTAGATTTGACAAAGGAGGAAAAGCAATTTGAACCATTTAATAAGACTCCGGGTACATCGACATCTAGTGACGATAATACACAAACTCTTCCACGAATAAAACGATTTTCCTCGGTCTTTAAAAAAAAAATCGACCAAGCAAAGCAATTTATGATTGATTGGTAATTTTGTCACCAACAATGTCACGTCGAATCATAAACTTCTTCATTTTCGGCGATTTCATTTTTCATAATCTATATTAATGTCAGGATGCGTTTGGTGGTGGCATACTATCTAACACATGCTCAAAATATAATATCCTTTATAGTTTAGAATGTAAGTGGTAATGTATTTTTACTTTTATTTTTTGCTTTATATGTGTTTACAGGAAAGCCCCAGAGACCCCGAAAACCACTAACTTTAACCTTAGCTTGTCTCAATCTTCATCTTCTTTAACAAAGAATCCTCAAAGTTTTGTCAAAAAGCTTGCTTCGAAATGCTTGGGGCTTAAAGCAAAGTTTAATTCGGCTCCTAACATTTCTAACAGTTTAGCGTTGGATTCGGATGTTTCTGCTAAATCGCCAAACCCTGATCATAAAAGCAACACAAACACATTGTTAATTGGAAATAGCAAATTTTTCAACAAGATACTGTCCAAAAAAGAAGAATCTGGCGAAATTAATTGTAATGACGAATTTGACACTATTTCATTGGATAGACTAGGCTCTTTAAATAGGGATTCAGCTGTTAATAGAAGCAATCGTAGTTGTCCTGGGTTTAAGACTTCTCTACCGAATATTTCTGAAAACGCTGAACTTAGTGATTCAGAGTCTGTAGTAATTACTGAAATCGACTGTGATAATTCACGACGGCCTAAAGAAGCCATTAATTTACACACAAAACTTACAATATTTGAGCCTAGGGATCGTCTCAGTACGAATAATGAGGCTGAAACAAACAACGATTCCGTTGATCTAGTTAATGAATGTTATGAACAATGTAAATTTGCAGAGCGTGAAACGAAAAAGGAAAACGAAAGCAATAACAATTTACCTAAACCATTGCCACGAGCCAATGTTGCGGTACATTCTAGTGAAGACGACCTCATTTATGAAAATGTTACTACGCTTAATAAGCGCGGCCCACCTACACCGGCTGTGAGAAATAACGTGCCATCTAAAATGCTTTTAGATGAAGTACAACGGAAAGCGTTGTATGAAAATATATCAGATATAAAAGAAAAAGTACGAGACAAATCCCCATCTAATACTAACGTTGTTTCGCAAGATAAAGCAATAGAAAGCAAAACGGAGAAGCTACCTATAAGTAGATCTTCTACCCTGTCATCTTCATCTGATTCTATGGAAGACGAATCTAATCTTGAAGATATTCTGCTTTCTCAAAAATCGAAATCGTTTCGACGGATTGAAAAAATTGCATCGTATACGGGTAAAAGTGAAATCAGCAGGACCCAATCTAATGCATCTGATTTCTCTGAATTTACGGAAGCCAGTGCCATCGAAAATGTAGATTGTAGCGAAGAAATATATACAACGATGAGTGGGACATTACCACATAAATCGAAAATAGACTCAGAAAAAAAGAAGAAAGTACTGTTTAGACATAAAACATTCACAAATATTGAAGTAGATAGAAACTCTGTAAATCAAAATTCGCCAATGCCTTTCGATCATAACGACTTTAATTTTATGAAAGAAACTTTAGCTAATTATCATATAAGGGGCACTGGTCATTGCATTCATAAAGCACCAACTGTTGAAGAATTTATTTATATCTTCAATAGAGAGACTCTTTACACAGACACTCCTCCATTCACTTTAGTGGCCAACGATAAAAGGGAAAGCTATTTTGAAACGGCTATATGCTTTTGTAGGCCAAAAGTTCCTAAATATCACAAAAGCGCTGAAGATTTATTACAGCTACCGTTTGATTTACCAGAAGAAAATAAAGTAACTATCGATATTGACGCTCTACGGGCTAGGAATGAAATAGTTTCAACATCATTTCGTTGTTTTTGTGATTCTGGAGTATGTACTTTTCACACTAAAAGACGTGAGTCAATAAACGATCTGATTGTAAAATTTTCAGCGGTTAAGAAAAGTATATCGACACCCGATATCACGCTAGATACTTCTTTTTCGGCAGTAAATAGAAGCAGTTCGATGAGAAATCCATCAGCTAAGTCCAAAAAAGAAAATCATTACGCAGTAACAAATGTAGAAGACATCGTGTTAAGAAATAAAAAAATAGAAGCCTCCAATCCTGAAAGTCCGATTTATACCGTTATGTCTCAACCTTCTACAATTTCGTCGTCTGTCGGACATTATTCTATTAAAGACATAGCTGATGTCATTTCAATTAACAGTCATTCGGAATCTTCCGACGCTTCCCCTGTGTGTGCTTTAAATTCTGCTCATTTACCGCTGCGCAAATCGACATCATCGGAATACTCGGACCGTTGGACATTAGCGTCATCCAATTCAAACACGACTGTCCAATCTGATACATCGTTTAAAACTTGCTTTGAAGATCCTGAAGAGGATTCTGACGATGGTACATTGCATTCCGACGAAGACTCATCAGACGCCGAAACCATCAAATCTGATGTTAGTACATCTAAAAGACCGTGGGTTCACAGTGACTCTTTTAATTTCGGTCAGAGCGGTCCTAAGATCCAAAACTACGCTATTTTGGAAGAGGATTCAAACTCCGACGACTCATTGAAGTTTGAATCGTCTAAGATCGAGAGTGGTATTAGCGTAGGCGGGTCTGAGAGTAGTTCGTCGGGGTGCGATGAGGACAGTGGTATTCCGGGGGTGGACGGTGCGTCTGGTGTGGCTTCGCTTGAGCGGGACGCGGGATCCGTGGGTGTTCGCAGCGGGTCGGGGCGGCGGCGCTGGGACGAGGCGGAGGGCGCGAGCGAAGGCGACGCGCTGAGCATCTCCAGTGCGGCGTCTAGCTGCCCGCCACATCATCTGGCGCATCATCACGACTACAGCAAAGTTTCGGTGAGTACTTGTACACTCGAAATTATTTCTCTTATTACGGCTTTGAATCCAAGAACCGAATTTGTCATTTTATTGGCCCAGTGAACTCAACACTCAAAAACAACGGTATTCAAAGCCCCAATGACAGGTATTTTTAAACGGTATTGTATATATAGCGTACCTATACATCGTTTTAATAACTTCCATGTACATATTAAGTATTATGTCAGTTTTCGAGTATTACGGGTTTAATTTCTTTCATTCAATGAGTGTTGTTCCCGCGGCCACGCGCGTGGGAAGCATTTCTTAATTAGTGACAACAACCCATTACAATTACACTATTAATAGTACCTTGCGACACGAGAGGGATACTTCTTTATGAAAGGCATATGGCATAGTAGGCTAATGTTACAATTACAGACGAGAGCCCATTGATACAAATGCTAGCACTAACAGTGACCACTCAGAGGGCCTACCGCGAAAAACAAAGCCTTCAGTTGTGTCGATAATCGTACACATGTCTATCTAAATGCGAATAGTGCTTAGTATGACATATAATGTATACCTAAACGTATTTTTAAGTCGATAATAACAAAAACCTACGTAAGCCTTAATTCGGCACAAAAAGGTCAAGGTAGTGAGACTAGTGAGTGACGCTCCACGACGCTCAATATTTCTAATTATTCCGATTAGGAGAAAAATACAAAAAGGGCGTCCTGACATACCTACACTTGCCAAATTAAAGGTGAATAAGCCCCATTGTACCACAGAAAAGCGAAAAAAGTAAAATAAATCGGGCGTATCAGTAGGTATCAAGTCTACATGGCAAGCTGTATGGAAGAAACTTTATCAAAGCATTTGATCCTCACATGAATTAAAACCGTTTAAGAACTTTCTAAAGCTTATTAAATAATAAAAACACAGCTCATTTTAACACCCTTAGCACCTTTTTATCATGAAAATATGTTAATTATTTCGTTTATGACCCCATTGTTTCCTCCAACACAAATTCATTACGGTATTTCCTTCCGTGTCACTCGCCGCCGCACCTTAACTCACGCTATTCGTGAATTCTACTAATTTAATCATGTTGACACGTCATTTGATTCGTTACATAATTTGTTATAGGTCAAAGGTAGGTATATTATTTTTAGCAGGACATTCATTTAGAAAGGAGAAAACTATTTGCAGTAATGTTCACTAACATTGTATGTTAATTTTACACCAAATTACGATACTAGCCAGTAATTAACACTTAGTTATGAGGAGTGTTTTTTTAAGTCTTGCGTTAAAAACAAAAAGCCAAGTAATTGAAATATACTTCGCTTAAAATCGGCCTCGCCGCAGTTTTAGGACGTAAATCTCTAATTGTTATCATATAGTATATTAATAAAAGCGATGAGTAATTTCATTTCTAAAAAAAAACCTAAAAAAATAATCGGTGGAGTCGTAATGTTGCTTAATTTATACATTTGGCAATTTGTTAATTTCAGATTTTCTTTTTAAAGTATAAATGAAAGAGTTATTTTTATCATTTGAATTCGCTCAATATTTGCTCGTGCATTTTTTGTTGCTGTAGGTATTCGTGAATATAGGGAGAACTGGGAGAAGGAATATTTTGAAATAAATGTAGGTATCGTATTTGTTTATTGATCCAACAGTTATAAAGAAAAACAAAAATCTTCTCTGCAATACTCAATACATGTTTGCTTAGTCACATTAAGTAATACGAGCTGTAACTCCAACAATTACAAATTATTATGAAACTACAAAACATGTAGCTATGTCTAAGTCGTCAGAAAAAAATACAACTCATCAGCAGAAAACATTACAAGTAAAAGCAGAAAAATAACTGGCTTATTCAATGATTATTTACATTAAAGCCAATTTTTTCTTTCAGTAAATCAACGTGTTTGCAATCTATCAGTTCACAATCAATACCGGCTTGCAAGACAAGATGGACGACGATTTTAATTGTTGACAAATCAGTGACACCGGCTTTTTAGAGTACAAGAGATTACTCGATCCGCGATATCAAGTCATATTTCCCATGGATCACAAAAAAATGCTCGCAAACTGTCTCAGATAAGACAAAAATATCTCAAACAATGATAATTGATGATCTCTAATTAACACCGTGTTATCCACAATATCCACATGCGCGGGAGCCCTTCGGCCGTGTACGTAACCGACCTTTCGTAACTGGTAACGAAGGAAGAAAAAATGATCTTTGTACGATACTGGTTTCGAATAAAGATCATTTTTTTCTCGTACGTAATCAGTCACCATCTTTCGAAGGTGGTTCGTAACCAGTTACATACTAAGAATTAATTTTCTTAATACGATCCTTCGCCTAGACTAAGTAAGGACTAGATTACATAACGACTATGTGAGCAAAACCAACTTAATTTCATCAGGTCTTGGTTGTAAAATGTCTAATTTTGTAAACCGTCTTAATCGATATATTCCTGAGTTGAAGATTAGACTTAACTAGCTCTTTTGTATGTATAACACCATTTAATATGTCTGTGGGGCATTGCTTAGAAAGGAGAATGGGCAATTTGTCCCATGGATGTATACTGTTGAGACATATCTCATTTGAAAGGGCTTATTAATAGCGTTATTTTATTGTATGACACCAACTTTAGATAACTTGCAGGGACTGAGCTATTTAAAAAAAAGAGTGACACATATAAAATGTTTTTTTACAATATACTTGTTACGTAGCCAGTTGTTAGGTGTTTTATATGAAAGAATATGAGAAATGCTACACTTCTGTATACCAACACCTACGTGTAAGTACGTGCAGGGCTAGAATTAATTGATAAAACATATGCATGAATTGAAAAACTGTTACTATACACTGAAACTTACTTGTATACACAAGCCATATATAATAGCGAAATGGCATTATTATAAGCTATTTTTTAAAAAGTACACTCGGACTGAAATCCTTGCAGGGGCGGAAATAAAACTAGTTTATTAGTTAATTAGTTGTGTTAAATCCGCTTTGATTGTTCTACCTGACACTAGATAGAGCTTTGGTAGCAGACTGGGCAATTTTTACTATTGGTATATATAATTGAGACATATCTTATTTGGTAGGTTTTAATTTTATCTATAATTATTTATATGACACCAAAGACCGAAAGTGTCCAGGGAAGATCCTATTCATAATTTTGATCATGCACTGCGGCGTAAACTGGAACTAAAAATATGTCATTAATGTAGGGTTACTTTTGTAACCATTAACATCACTTTGCGTGCCTGAAATATAATTAAAAATTAAGTTATTATGTTCCGTAAATAATTACTGCTAAATAAATCGCACAAAACTTCTTAAGTGTGTATTTTCAAATCCACTCTAGTACTGACATCTTGCGTGCAATAGAAGAACCGAATGAGCGGCTAATGCTGGATCCATATAGTCGCTTTTAAACGCTCCAAATGTAACCAAAAACTAAGACTTCGCGTATTTATAAGTTCGTTTAATTCCGAACGCACAAGCACCACGAATACCTACCGTAAGTTTCGTTTATTTGCCTCTTTGTTGCTCTTCAAGTGATAAAGAAAAAAAGTGATTCAAGTGATAAAGGAAGATATTAACGGCAAGAAAATGTAATTTAAGTTTCTAGAGTCTGTGCGGAAAGAGAAGAGTCGTGAAATACTGTATGGGATCCATATACATTCTACGACTCTTCTCTTTCCGCACAGTCTATTTCCGTCTTTAGAAAATGGTGTATGTACAAGTGAAACATTTAGATTTTGGGTTTGCATTGCGCGCTACCTAGGGTTTTCGTCCGTTTACTATATAAAGCAGGATAAAATTCACGGACTTTTTTTAGAGGAAGTTAAATATTGACCAAGCCGGTGGTAAGTAGCTGTATTTCGTTCACTCATATATATTTTATTAAATAAAACCTTTTGAATACTTTAAACATCTTTATTTCATGAAAATTGAAAAATAATTCACACCATACTCTACTTTTCTTCACGCACAACTATTAGCAGGACTGAGGACGCGCATAAAGCGATCCTTGGTAATAGGAGTGAATAGGTGCATCCAGAATGCATGGCTGGTGCGCTAATCTTGGACCGTTTGCGAAATGTTCACAGTATGAGCAATGCAACGCTCGGGCGCGGACTCGTGCGACGGATTTTGATTTTACCTACAATCCCCCCCCCCCCGCGCGACGCCCGTTCATGCACCCGCGCTAGCTAGCTACCGCTCTTAACCTTTTGAACGCCAAGAACACCTATAAAGGCGTCGTATAGTTTGTAGCTTTCTAGTAGACCCCGAAGGCTTATCCTATTGTCTATTGTTCAGTAAAACCGCACGTGCTACTTACCTGCAAAAAAGGGTCCTAATTATTCTATTTGGCACCTGAGCGCCGGCTAGTCCAACGCTCAAAAAACCAGTGTAGGTGCGCTCTCCGATAACGCGCCTTTGTTACGCATCTCGACGACACATTTTAGACTGGTTCTGTAGCGTTCGACTCGCCGGCACTCAGTAACCGAAGTACCGACTTTTTATGCAGGTGGTTGTGGCACGTGGCACGAGCGGTTTTTCTTAACAATAGACAATAGGATTAGCCTTCGGGGTCTATTAGAAAGCTACAAACTATAACTAGTCGTGCTCACTACGCCATGAACACATCGAACAGAACATGAACAGTTATAGCGTACGCTGTCAAAGTGTCTCTTTCCAGGATTCTGTAAACAGGAATCCGGCAAGACAAGAATCCGATGAATCGGGAACTAATCAAGCATTCAAAGCGTTACGTGTTAATTTTGTAATGCGTCGCTAACAGGCTGTTCGCGAATCACTCCCGTACTGCACACGCGTTGTACACTGCTTCTTGTTAATAACAGTTTGTGCGACTATTTACCACAATTAACGAAATGCTCGCTGTTGTCGCGCGCGCATAAAGTGCGCGTTCTTGGGCCGCGGATTGGATCACTGGACCCATGTGCCCGGGCGGAGCGGCGAGCGGCATATCAAGGCTGTTCATACAATGGTGGTGCGCAATGCAAGCCCTAAAGCTAGTGCAGTTCAAGCGACGCGCGGCTATCGGCCAGCACGACTTTAGGTGTTCTTGGCGTTCAAAAAGCTAAATTCACCTAATGAGCTATATTAGGTGTAGATGCCGACCCACACGCCGGTCCGATGTGCGAGTGAGGGACATCTTGTATTAGGCACGTGCATAACCCTCAGGCCAATTCGAACGTGCACCTGACATGAAACCTGGTATTAGAATAATATTGGAATCATATCAGTTAGCAGTCATTCGCACGTTCATTTTGCTCAGACTCGTCCGCATATTAAGTCTGTGCGGAAAGAGAAGAGTCGTGGAATGTATTGGGCCCCATAGATAAGATAAGATAAAAGATAGTTTATTCAAGTAGGCATAATTACAATGCGCTTATGAACGTCAAATAAAGCTAGGTAGACCGGCTCCAACCCTACACCTCTGCCCCGAGAAGATTTAAATCCCCCCTCAATTGGAGGAGGGTATCCCAATATGGGACCGGCAACAAACTCGGCGGGACACATCTTTTCAAAAATAATTACATCTTATAATTAACATGCATTACGAGAAAATAAGGGAAAAAATACAATCCACGACTCTTCTCTTTCCGCACAGACTCTATTAGAGCCACCTCAATAAAGTCACCAGAGCGTCGGCGTCTAGTCAACTCTATGGCTGCTGTTTGACGCAACGTTGGCGCAACTGGCGCAGCGACACAATTTTCCATAGCGCTGACTAAACGCCGACGCTCAAAAAACGCTAGTGTGGGGTGGCCCTTAATGCAAGCGAGAGACCAGCGCGAATGACAGCTTAACTGATATGATCATATTATTATAATATCGGTTTGATGTCAAGTGAACGTTCGAATTGGGCTGACCGTCTCACTCGCACACCTGGGCACCGTGGGGATCGGTTAGTTTCCAATTTACCAAATTACCAATTTACCACTTTATCAAATGTCACTAATAAAAGTGTTCGATATGATGATGACTCCAAAAATGTAGTTATTTTACATATAGTTATGTACAAGCCTATAAGATTTGAGATGTTCCCTCGATTCCTCATGGAACCCATCGTCAAAACTGGACCTTGACGCAAATGTAACTTACGGACCTTACTTATTTAATAAAAAAGGCAAATTGCGTGCTCTAAAGAGTTCCGTTCTAGTCAACATCAGCAGTTCCACTTCATCAAATGTCGCTTTTTATGTTGATGAATAAGCCAAAAAATATTACATATATATAGTTATCCATGCCGTAATCGGCAACGGCGACCCTAGCTAATTACGAGCGTGAGCTCTGATATGGCTGGCAAAGCCGAACTTACTTTTAAAAACTCTATCGCAGGTGGGGCAGTAAAGTTGACCAGAATTATTATTACATATAATGTATTATCTACATGCATAGGCATATAAAATTTGACGAGTTGTCTACATGAAACCCATCATCAGAACTTTACTTCGACACAAATGTTTAAAATCCCTGTATTATATATATTATGTTAATTAAATTAGTACTACATACAACCTTACATGTAGGTATGATCAGTTTTTCAGGAGGCCATACACTGTCCCGTCCTCCTTCCTATTACGGACAGGAGGCTGTGGTGGCTCGTCGTACGAAGCGTAGTGCTTGGGGAGCGTCCGCGAACATACTCGTATATACCAGACGGACAGCTACAGTGCCGCGGCTGCCGCTACAACACACTGAAAATGTCATTATACTGGACTCGCAGAGCATTTAGCAATCGTGGAGAGTACTTGTTTAGTACATATTGGCTGTATGCAGCGATGTAAAGTAGGTACCTACATTACACTACTCTTAGAAACAACAAAGAGATTCAGATTGGTCTGTACATCAGCTGAACCTAAGCGCTATTATATTTATTGGGTCTTATCGCTACCGCTCTGTGTTCCCTCTCGATGTCCGCAGAGGTCGTCGGTAACTAAATGCTCTACAATCGCCGTTGTCCTCCAAAACGGCTCAAAACTGCATAAACCGCTCCGATCTTCCGCTCGCGCCGCTCTGGTTGAGCGACTCGATCAAAATGTTAGTATAGACTATTCTGAAAGGAATAGCAATAAATACATTCAGGTCCCGTAGACTTAGACGAAAAAGCAGACGTATTACTTTCTTACTCATTCAACGAATATAATACCATCTCTTTAGCCGTTCAGGCAAAGAAAATTCGAAGGACTACGTTGCTGAATATATAAATTATCACACTAATTATTAACAATGACGATATTTTATGTGATCCCTGCAAGCGTCAACTTGACAACACATTATTTTTTTTAGACAACACATTAGTACCATTAGTACCTAATCCATTGACAATCTGTCATCTAGGTATCTATACTTTTTAAAATGATGGGGTGAGACTGACGAATTTACCGCTCTACATATTATTATTTTATTGGCTGTTAGCGACATCTAGCGTTGAGTAGTAAAGTTATGGAGTAATTAACTACAATTAATTATCTCATTTAATGAATTTAATTCGATTCCTGCAAGCGTTTGACCGCAGCGACATTATTCGAAAAATAGCTTATACAAATACTTTTCGCATGATATACATGGCTGGTGTATACACGCTAATTCTGCTGTATAGCAAACAATTTTTAGTTTGAGGATTTTTATAAACTGTTAATTCTAAACCTTTAAATACTTTAGCGTTGGAGTTAGCACAAAAAACATAAACCATTTCTCATATTCTTTCTAATGAAATACGCTCTTACTTGTTATATCACGCGTATTATGTAAAATAACTGTTTATGTGAGCAACTTATTTTTTTTTATAGCTCGGTCCCTGCAAGGTGTCTAAGGTTGGAGCCATACAATAAAATAATACTATGATTAAGAGCTTTAAAACCACATATGTCTCAACAGTATACATCCATGGGACACTCCCCATACAAAATTGCCCATTCTCCTTTTACGTTTTAATTAGGTACATATTATAACACATGTAATTTTTTTCATTTCCTTACCTTTAGTTTAAAGTTATACTTGTAGACTACTATTTTGATGCTGATTGTACCATTAATTATTCCATCGCCGATTTTCAATATAAATATATACCTAAAAGAAGAAACTGACTGACATATGAACGCACAGCCCAAACCGCTAGTTCTAGAGATTCCAAATTTGGCACGTAGGTTCCTTATAAGGTCTAGGGGTGCACTAAGAAAGGATGTTTCAAAATTCACCCCATAAGGGGGTAAAATGGAGGTTCAAAGTTTGTTTGGGGAAAACCTCATTTTTTAGTAGTCTTAGTACGCCGGCGAAGCCGCGGGAAAAAGCTAGTTAATTACAAAGAAAGGCTTAATAGATCTATATTATCATTTAATTATAATTTGGTGCACCTAGTACACTAGCAACTGTATAATGAATTAAAATAATTGCTTGGCGCATAATGTAATGATCCGTTTAAGGGCATAATTTAGTATCGTATTCCCGATTTAGGATCAACTCGTCACACCAAAATTTTGTTCTAACCGGTCATACTGCAGAAAGCAATAATATTTGTTTCAACCCGTCACAAGTAAATTTAGTTCTATTAAGTCACATACTAATTTTGTAGCTATTGGTCACACTGAAAATCTGTTCCTATTCGTCATCCCGTCAATAAGTTCTAACTGGTCACAAGGAGGATACAGAATATAGAGTCTTCTTTTGAAACTCATTCATGGATATAACAGTTAGTCTAGTCTATAACAGTAAGGAGTTTGAAGAGGTTTCATATCAGTATGTTACCTACGCTCAATGATGATTAAAACATTTTGAGATTTTTGACTCAGTTACGTATGAGGAATAGATAGTCTTTTTTCGTAATTTCAAATAGAAAATTTCTTCTCTCGTAACTATGGTTACGTACGAAGAAAAAATAATCTTTATTCGAAACCAGTATCGTACAAAGATAATTTTTTCTTCCTTCGTTACCAGTTACGAAAGGTCGGTTACGTACACGGCCGAAGGGCGCGGGAGTGGCAAGAAGTAACAAATTAGGCGGCAGTAGCGTCTTAGCGCGCGCCTCGCGCTTGCGTCCCGCGATCTAACGCTCGATCCGATAGCGAAATCGCGATTTTAGATCGCGCGATATGCTAATTGAGTTGGTCGATTAGTGTAGTGTTTTTGAATAGTTGAAATACCGATTTAGGGACTGTGTTTTTGTTGTGTTTGTTATTATTAAGATCGATGATCGGTTGAACCTAATTCGGGAATGTGTTTTGGTGATCGATTGTTAAAAGTGATGTGGTTTAGTGTTTGTGTTAGTGACTTGAGAATGGTTATTTACGTAGTTTAAGTAAGTTGGACTTAATTTTTTTAGTTTTTAATTAATTAAAGTAATTTTAGGATGGCCCAAAAACGTTGACAAACACATTCTTGGAATATTTTTCAATTAAGGACACGTCTTTTACACATTATGGACCACGGTCCGATGAATATTTCAATTTCAATTAAATTTTAAACTACAATCGTTTCATATCGTCCGTGCTAAAACAAAACGTATTATTCTCTTATTTTACCTTTAATACACAAATGTAAACGTTTGTTAAAATCATCAACAATATGACGCAGTCAAAGAAAATTACAATGTATTTTTGGGCCATTTTGTAGATTTTGATTAAATTTCCCATCTGGGTTATTAGGATTTACTTATTTACAGTGTCAACAAAACATATCACGGATCTATTCATAACAAATTTAACAAAACTAAATTAGTATAAACCGTATCCGCTTTTATTTCACCCACGTAGTTAAAAGTTTGACCCACCCTTTTGTAATTAGCCATATACTCCCGTTTGTTGTAGTAGGTATACGGGACCGAAGTGGGTCAAGGGTTCCATCACCCAATTTCATTTCGTTATTTTATAATGCGCTCGCGTTACACAAATATCTTATGGTGCAAAGACTAAACTATGGTTAGAACTTCTAACTTAGAAGGTACAAATGGGCATACTTTTTTTCGAAAATCCATCAAGTTTTGGGTTATTTCTACTCCGAATCACGAGGACTATCGATTTAACAAGAAAAAAATGGGTTTAATAATAAATGTCAGTTTTGTAACGCATTTTCACATACATTTTGTATGGGCCGTTACAAAAAAGACACCCAAAATTTGTATGAAAAACTGGTACCATTTTTTTCTGAAAACCGCCATCTAAAGGATCGGACTGTTGGTGGACAGTAATCAGCCATTTATTGTTTTCACTCTGAATGGGTTCAAAAAGTGGCTCATTAGCTTGCTAACTGTTGCTACACTACAGTAGACAGTGATTGTAGTCTAGTAGATATTTGCCATTTTTAAAATTGCCACGCTTTCGAACTTACCCCAATGCGCACCTTACGTTATTTTGCGCGTTATTTTACGCGCATATATACGTGAAAAATGTTTACATGACCTTCATGCCTTTCATGCGCCATGAAACTTAACATTAACGTATAGTTATGGTGGGAAACCAACGTTACAATACGTAGAAAGTTGGCAAGGGAAAGCATGGGAAGAAAATAAAGAAAATATTCGTATAACAATATCAGCAGTGTCATATAAAATAAATAAATAAATAAATATAAATATTATAGGACATTTTTACACAAATCGACTAAGCCCCACAGTAAGCTCAAGAAGGCTTGTGTTGTGGGTACTCAGACAACGATAGATATAATATACAAATACTTAAATACATAGAAAACAACCATGACTCAGGAACAAATATCTGTGCTCATCACACAAATAAATGCCCTTACTGGGATTCGAACCCAGGATCGCGGCTTCACAGGCAGGGTCACTACCCACTAGGCCAGCCAGACCAGTCGCCGATTTCTTTGACATTGTTGCTACCTAGTTGCTTCAGCTATAAATATAAAGGCCAGCTATTTTCAGGAAGCCAACTCACACAGCAACAAAAATGATTGTGAAAAACAACATATTTCACAATTATTTCCCGTTCTGTCTATCTTCTTATTCTTTGACAGCGCTAAACGTCCAGAATCCACGGAAATAGCATCAGATGAACTGACGTTTGGCCACCAGCCAGTTTACAAATACTTTCTCGTTTTGCAAGAACGAACAATGACCCACTGTGCGCTTTTATTACTACATTCGTAAGGGCTATTTTTAATCGGCAAATAACTGGGTGCCTAGCCAAGGTAACATATTTGTGTGACAGTGACAGTTTGCTACGGAGCGTAAACGATTGGCATGTTTGAATAATTTTACGGTTTAGACTCACTTGTTTTAAGTCACTCGCGCGACATGTTTCGGAGAGCCTAGGTCTCCTTTTTCAAGCACTAACAGTGCGAGCAGCGATACACGGCCGTCGTGAGTTTAAACCGTATAATGTTAGTATGTCTCGCAACAGTTTAAATTCGATGTTTGGCATGTTGGCTACGCTACGTTAGAAGGGAGTTTTGCCAACATTTTCTTTCAACGGGTTGACTAAACGGACGGATTGTTTGGTTCAATTTCTCAATGAGTTGAGATGATGAATGGGTCGTGTCTTACAACTGTTTTTTCTAGGATTATCCTCCAAATGACAGTCTATGGCAGTCAGAATAAAATTATACTAGACAAACATTTCCAAAAGCCATCCAGACACTTTTTAACTGTTGTAACTCGCTTTTTTCCTATATATAGAAATTACTTTTTCGATGAAAACAATGCTGTGGCAAGAAGTGAGATATAAGATTGGAGAAAAAAAGAACTTGATCTGAAATTTGGAATCCTAGATAGTAGTATCTCTACATTCCTAAAAAATCTAGGTCTAAATGCGGAACCCTACGTCTATTTTAAAATCCATTACCTATTAGTTGGCCAACGCAGTCAATCAAGAGTCCGTCTAAGCTAACTTCGCACCGATTTGAACAGAACAAAGTGAGGTGGTGTCAATATAAACGTAATATTTTCATAGAAATTTGTTATTGATGATGACATTTCCATAGGTACTTTGTCAATGGCTGCCTGGGTCAAATGGCGGGAGATGACTGGGGTTATTTGTGACCCCAAAATGCCGATTAAATTGAAGGGACAGGTCTATAAGACCATCATTAGACCTGCCCTTCTGTACGGCAGCGAGACTTGGCCTTTATTAGAGCGGCACAAGCAGGAACTGCGTGTCACGGAAATGAAGATGCTGCGGTGGATGTGCGGAGTTTCACGCAAGGATCGCGTCCGAAACGCCCACATCCGGGGTAGTCTTGGCGTCCGTGACATCGCTGATAAACTGCAAGAGTGCCGCCTTCGTTGGTATGGCCACGTCTCGCGCAGACCGGCAAGTTACGTGGGTAACAAATGCCTGGCCATGCCGCCTCCTCCCGGTACGGGAAGAAAAGGCCGGCCCAGGAAGCGATGGCTTGATGTCGTTAAGGAGGACATGCGTGGCAACGGACTCACCACCAGGGACGCCGAAGATCGGGCAAAGTGGACACGAAGGAGTCGGAAGGCGGACCCCGGGTCCTCGCGCCCCGCGCGGGGGCACAGCTGGGATTGACGCCAGGATGATGATGATGATGATGATTTTCATAGGTACTTTGTCTTTGCAAATGCTATGCTGAGTTAGTTTGGTCCGACTTTAAGGGCCACTTGCACCATTCACTAACCCGGGGTTAACCGGTTAAGCCTCGAGTTACCATGGTTACCAGTACAAAGTCCATATTCTTTCGCAACGCACATACATTAAACTGACAGACTTACAAATTAAATCTTTCAAAACAACAATTAGCCGATTTCCGTTTACTGTAATTGCAGGCGTTTTACACATCACACTATTAGGTTACTTTACGTTGCAACACCACACACACATGTTTTGAAGCAGATGCGAAGTTATAACTACAGAAAACTCTTATTTAACGCACCTTTTAACCCAAAATTGAACTTTACACGTACGGCATAAGGTAGTTTTTGGTAGGACACGTTGGATAGAAACGAGCTTGCGTAAGTAGCTGTGGGTGTTTGTCTGAAATCTTCCTGAAATATGTCGGGCAGTGGGACGCAATTGTTTACATTCTCAAATTTTGACACATTTCAACACCTTACTTAATATAGGGTAGGTAGTTACAGTCCAGAATGTTAGGCAACGCTACTCTACCTATTATCATATAGAAAAAATACATAGATTGCTCACTCCATACATCAGTTTTAGTACCGAAAAGACTATTAGCATCTAGCATCGAGTAGCGGAACTATCAGTACTGCTACATCTATTGTCAAGTAGCAGTACTGATAGTTCCGCTACTCGATGCTAGATGTAGACTCTGAAATTAATAGTCTAACTGACGTATGGAGTGAGCACTCTTGTCTTACTATATTTCTCTATGCTATTATATACCTACCTATGTCTACTTTTATGAAATTGTGATTTGTCTCTGTTCACTTTGGGTGTTTCAGTCAATTCTGACTTGCAACATTTTGATGCCCTAAGCATTTTTAGTTAGAAGTTAGTCTAGAACATAATGTTTCCTCCTCTCAGGAGTCATACATGACATTCAATTAATTTTCTGTTAGTTTTATGCTCCCTTAAATGTACCCAAAGCAGCTTGTTACTTTACAATTTACATATTGGTTAATCAAATACAAATTATTTATTCGCCAGAATACAGTGAGTATGTAGATGGTGACATAAAATTAGAAGTATAGTGTACTCTACTCACAATTGAGCATGCAAAAATTGTAATATTCTATCATGTCATACAAATAAAATAACTAAAATAACAATTATTAAAACTACAATAAAATACATTACAAATCATCAAGTCAAACAAGCTGGATAAATTATTCTGAGACCTTTAAAATGACAATAAGTCATACTCGTATTCCTCATTGTTCATGTTCGGGAAGTCACTTATGGAGTAATAGTATTTTATGCAACCGTTGTTTAAGAGGGGTCAAAAAAGGCGAGTGGCGTGAGTAACAATTTGAGGCGAAGCCGAAAATTGTTAATAAAGACGCCACGAGTATTTTTTGACTCAGTTAAACAACGTTGCATACAATACTTTTTCTACGACCAAGCACTTACTTTGAAAAAAAAATTGTAAAAATTTACAATTAAAAATTTGTTAAATAACAAATATTTTTCATTCAACAAAAATAATACCTACTTTAAACAAGTGGAATCATATAGGACATATATGTAGGTAAACAAACCAAACCCGGCCACCGCGCCCCGCGCCCCGCGGCCGGTTGGTCAGCGACACCTTCTTGTAACTCATGAGGCCCTGGTACTTGCTCTTAAAGTCCGTCAACCAAATCTTGTCAGTAGTAAAAGGCGGCAAATTTGAAAAATCGCGGGTTAGCAACACTGTGTTCAAATAATTCCAAAACGCGTGTCATCTGTGTTCTATCTGTGGAATGTGGATCGTGAATGACAGCCGTCACCTTATTTGTTTTCATTTGGTTTTCATTCTGAATCGTTTCTGTTTCAAGAGATATTTCTGCTGTCACCATTAAATACCAATACATTAAATAAGAATAAACAAAGCTAAGGGGCCTACAATGTACAATCATGCTCGTTGATGGTAAACATTACTAAAAATTGAGGTTATGACAAGTATTGGAAGAACTCTTTCGAACTTTTAAGATTATGTTCAGTTTTTTTGTTTTAGGGTTAAAAGGCATAAATAAAATTAAAACGTATGCCTAAATCTATCCAACAAGACCATCAATTGTGTCCTGAAAACCGTCCATAGGCCCACATGTCTAATATTTTCAGCAATCAGTTGTGACTATTTACAAAGGTAAACCTTTTAAACAGTATTAAGAGCCTTGATTATATCGCCGTTCTTTCGCAATATCTACCTAATCCATACATGTTTGTTGCAGGATTAAATCTTGCCCAATATAAGGCGTTCGTAGTAGGTAGTATCTTTTCAGACAATACTTACCTATGGCGGTTTATGTACGTGTACAACGCAACCAAGTCGAAAAGTGACCCTTATCTTATTTACCTTTAAATTAAATAAACACCCAAATATCAGTTGTTTTATTTTATTTTAGTAAACTTAGAAGACATAGATAGGGAACAAAGAGAATATAAGCACTACGAATTACGGATTTATTAGGGAGTTGTTTTTGATATCTTCAAATTTGTTCATCATTTTGATTAACATTGTTTTAACATCGCTTTTAAATTGTCCGTCCATGTTTCAATTTTTTCAATAAACCGCGAGTGACAATTTGAATTGACGTACGCAGGGCGCGCTCAGCGAAAAAAAAAACTGTTGGTTCGATGTACATTGCTGCTTTTCTTAGCGCAATACTGCTCTTTGAGTGTTGCCCTACTTTAGTTTGCTTTACATTGCTACTGACAAGATTTGGTTGACGGACTATAGTTAAATTACTATTTTGGATAGTTTTTTTCTCGATTTTGGCCACAGTAGCCTATGGAGACTAACAAGCAACGCTAAGCGGTGTTCGTAGTCTATGGATCTTGCTATATTACGGGTGTCACATGCGCGTTTCTGACTTCTGAAGCAATTTTATTGTTTCTACTATAGAACCTAATGAATATTTTGTAAATTGGCAGCAATGCACTTAGTACTCATCTGTCAGATATGACAATTAAAATTAGGTTGGCAACAATGTATTTCATACAATATTTTTTAAGTGGTGATTACACGAAGTATCGTAAAAGTACCAAAAAGATACTGCGTGTATGCACAAATACTTTTTTGGGGAATAGACTAAAGACTTGTCTTGACAACTATAACATAGGGGTTTAAAGGTGTGTGTACGACCTTTTAAATGGCAAATAAAAGTACGGGAGTAGAAAAAAATATTTATTCAATCCATAGTTTAACGTTCACATGTTGCTGTAATACGTATTACCAAACTATTACGAATATTATAATTGCATTCGGATACTCGTAACATTACATTGTTTGATTGTTATACTCTTTGCGGTATATGCACTTCATAAACAATCCAGTGACTCAACATAAGTCACTTTATCCTCATTGAATGCGTATGCCAGTCATTTAAAACCTCCCGCTTATCGTAATAAATCCGATTCATCATACTTAATTAGCCTAAACGATTTTAATGGCTACTTGGCGCCAGTCAAATAAATTAAAAAGTTATATGTACTTTAACTACTCATGCCATTCCAACTTTTCATAGTGCACATTAAACATTATTCCCATATTGTGATATGGGCGTATCTAATTTGAAACTTCGCGTAGTTACAACATTTTCATTGTAAGGATCAGTGCAGTTGATTTATATCTGATACTTAGTTCCCTTTGATGTGCTTTGTTCTTAATGTAGTTCGAAGAATGCACGTTGGTAAAAGGGTTTTCTTGAAAATTTGGAAATTAGCCGTGTAAGATACATTTGAGAACGAAAAACTCGTAGGATTCCGGGAGCATTTAAGATTAGAATTTAAAGACAGATTACGATCAATAGCTCTTAGACCGAAGCGATTCGCGAGCGATAAATATGCCTTTTTGGTACAGTCACCTGCAATAATATTTTACTCTTCGACGGCCGCAAAAATATGTGACACGCTCTTATGACTCTACAAATGAGATCGTGTCAGGTACTTTTGCGGCCTTCGGTGTGTAACGTATTATTGCAGGTGACTGTACTCAAGTACTGGCCGTTGTACAGTTTCCTTCTAACTGCAAAGTGCGGTGTCACAGTGCCATTATCTCTACAAATCGGCTCAGGCCTGATAGGCTGCTTTAATGCAGCCCATTCAGTGACCGGCTGTCGCCAATCTACGCCTCATCCGCGCTTCTCTATTGGATTACTTGTCCACTTTGCTTGGTTGTGGTCTAAACTACAGGCGGACGCAACGACACTCTCCTCTTCCTTTACCCAAGTCGGAATTTACCCCAACGCGTATTTGCTGCACAGATGATCAAGCGCACTTAGCCCGTAGGGTTGACGAAGTTTTTGATTGAGACATTATTTGAAAACAAGTCTATCTCACTGACGATGATCTAAATCGACAGAGTCCATAAGATTTGCCCTTGGCTTTAAATTTTATCAATTGCATTTTAAGTAAACTCGATCAATTAAATCACGTACCGCTCCTACGTCGTCATCAGTCAGTAACAGTACGCTTGTCCACTACTGATACATACTACATTTATATAATTAGTATTTACCTTACCCACCTTTTATCACAATTATTTTTATAGACTTATTGGGCGTCAGCTTTCTGCTGATTAGCATAAATTATAAACAAATGACTAAATCACAGAGCCCACGTGTCTTCAGAGAGTAGGTACTTTCTTTACGTAGGTACTTCTAATTTTAGAATTAAGACATAGGTATTTAATTCCCCCTAGAAATACAATCTAAAGCAATAAAAACAGGTGATTTTCTAAAGAAATCTCCATTTCACTTACATTCCTCTTGTGTGTGAAGTTTCTAGCTACTTGTAAGTTGTAACTTTGCACCACCGGCTACCACCGTCGCTGTATTCAAATGCCCTGTTCAATTGCGGTTTAGAAACGACAACGAGCTTCAGGAATAGGCATTCCCGTTCTTTCCACCATAATAAATAATAATAAATATTATAGGACATTCTTACACAGATTTACTAAATCCCACAGTAAGCTCAAGAAGGCTTCTGTTGTGGGTACTCAGACAACGATAGATATAATATACAAATGCATAAATATATAGAAAACTGTGCGCGCTGTGCGCATCACACAAATAAATGCCCTTACCGGGATTCGAACGCAGGACCGCGGCTTCACAGGATCACAGGTAGGGGCACTACCCACTAGGCAAGGACCAATCGCCACCACATAATTTGATAAGCTCGGGCGATGACACGGCGTCGTGTTCTTAATTGAAGTGAAGGCTAAGTTTAAATATATTTAGGTCTAAATAAAGACGCAGACTAATTTCTTTCATTGTGCCAATTATGCGCAATGGGTAGGTTTTATTTAGACTTTAGACTATCGGTTAGCAACGTTGGACATTCAGAATTTTAACTTTCACATGTTGCAAATGAAATTTGCGAACAATTTTAATATCTTGCCTTATTTACTCTGATCGAATCTGGTCCCATAGTTTATAGAGTTAGACCAAGAAAATTCTGCAGCGATTTTAATAGCCCACGCAGTGCAAGTGTTATTTACACGTCATAAATTCATAGAAGTTTGACGTTTAAAATGACACTTTAACTGCGTGGGCTATCAAAATTGCTGCAGACTTTTCTTGGTCTGACTCTATTACCCCTTTGGAATAAGTACTTGTATAAATGACAATGACAGAACAATAAGTCTATTGCTATTTTGCGTGACTTGCTTATTGACAGCTAAAGCTAGACGCACTAGTTAATGTAAACAACTTTCATACTACAGCTAGAGAACTGTCACGTTTATCGTACAAGTATACGTTGAAAAATACCTACAAAACGTTTATTTAGTTTAATACTATGTTTTTCTTGTTCACAGCCCACGCCGCCTAAGAAACCTCCCCGAAGAAATCTCTCAGTATCCCCCACTCACGCCAACTCCCCCTCCTCCGGGTACAGCTACGAGCTGCGGACCCATGCGAGGAGTCAGGACGACTTGGACGAGATACAGGTATACTACACACTCTACCCTTCACACAGGGCTCGTCTATGAAACCCTGAAGAAATCTCTGAGTTTCCCCCACTCATGCTAACTCCCCCTCTGGGTACAGCTACGAGCTGCGGACCCATGCGAGGAGTCAGGACGACTTGGACGAGATACAGGTATGCTACACACTCTACCCTTCACACAGGGCTCGTCTAAGGAACCCTGGAGAAATCTCTCAGTATCCCCCGCTCACGCCAACTCCCCCTCCTCCGGGTACAGTTACGAGCTGCGGATCCATGCGAGGAGTCAGGACGACTTGGACGAGATACAGGTATACCTTAAACTATAAATACACATTACACACACATACACTGCTTATAGTGCTGATACACTATTACAGGAGTATTCAAACTACTCCGCCGGGTCTGGCCCACCCTACGTGTCCGCAGAAAAGCGGGAGTCAAAGGCCAACTCACCGATTCTGGCAAGCGACAGAACGTGGAAATAGTATTTCCTTTCGCAGCATTTTGTCGCTGCAAACAGCCGCGGCCTTGAAAACATGAAAATATGTAATTTTCATAAAAACACGAACCTCTTTTGTTACAGGGTGCTAAACATTACCTCAAACACGGTCGATCCGTCGACCAATACGTTGACGGTAAACTATCCTACCCCGAGTTCGAGGAAAACCACAACTCCCCCCGCGTGGCCCCCGTACCCAACCCCCGCCCGAGCCTCAAGAACCGCTCACAGCCCGTCGCCATCACTGCTATGTACGAAAACGTCGTCATAAAAGAACAGAACCCTAGAAGAAAACTTAGAAGAAGTTTCGGAGCACAGAACGAAAACGATAGAATGGAGGACAGAGTCAGAAAGTACTCCAACCAAGACAGGTCTTCATTAGAGAGTCTTTTAGACGACCAATCGATTAATAGTCCAAGCGACTGTGAACGGTATTACGAGGGGCCGAGGGTGGATATTCCGCTGTCGCCCACACATTACGAGCAGCCCCCTACGCCTGAACACCCCCCACCCTCAGCGAGGCAGGCGGAAAACAGCATACACGAAAGGATCAGGCCCTTAAGCCAGGTTAGTCCTGATTGCACGTAGTTTTCACACCACTTATATTTGTGTACCTATTTTTTTCTGTTTATGTTTATGTCGTAGTAGGTTTAGAACTAGTATTCATGTTGCACAAACTTTGTAAAAATACTTAGCAGGAAAAGTGAACGGTACAAAAAATAAGGCGCTCGAATCTTTCCACAATTTTACGGTTACTTTGCTGACATTAAAATTATTCAGTGTTGGGAATCTTATTTTGTACTTTTTTAAGACAATATCTGTAACTTAAATAAATAAACCTATTGCATGATGAATAAGCATGATCTTTTAACAGATTTTTAATTTTTCATTTCCGATATTTCGTTCTCTTTAGAACGATGCATCGAAAATGTTTGATAGAAAATTACAAATATTTTTCAAACATTTCAGCTTATTATGGAGGTTGTAGAAGAAATAAGAATTAGAAAAAAATCTCAGGCAGACGAGTTAGGAAGTAGATGACATGATTTTAAAACCCAGTTCAGGCATTTAAAATAGATTTTCGGTATTTTGCAATACCTAGTCCTTCCATAATTCTGGTGCTTTTGTATCAGGTGCTTTTTATAGTTTTTATTAATTATAACTATTGTTTGATGTTAAATGGAAAAGTATTTCTTAGGTGCTATATTATTTAGGATTAATTATGATATTAAGTTTAAAATGTGAAACATGTCAGAATCTATATGTAATCTATAGTTTTGTGCTTATGTTGAAGATTTTTTATATTGTATAAGGAAATAATTTTTAATGATAATTAACTACTTAGGTACTACAATATCTATTTATATTCGTTATGCCTTTGGTTTAACAATTGTGATGTTCTAGAAATTAAAAAAAATATAAATATTTTTATGATTCGACAATTTTATGAATGAGTTCCATATGAAATAATTTTAAATAAATTTGCATATATTTCATTAATTTCGACATTCATAACGAATTTTATTATAAGATTTTCTAAGTACCTACATGACAGTATATTGAATATTGATAGTCTTAAAACGCATATATTCCTATATTTATGTAAATTCGAATTTAAAACGTGCCTTATTCGAGTAATAAAAGAGGTTTTACTTATTCGTGATTAAAAACAGACTGAACTAAAAGTAGTACATACCTACTAACAAAAAAATCATAGGGTAAACGTGACAATATCTGTTATAAAATAAATATCTTTCCAATTAAAATTGGAACAGCGGGTTTTTTTTAAGGCGGTTTGTTTCAACCAATCATTTCATAGCATTAGAAATGTAGTTCTACATCCACTGATTTTAACACACACGTAAGGTACCCTAACGTAAGAATAACAACTCATTTAGTGCTTATACCTGTTCATATTAAACTAGAAAGAAAATTCGGGGCACATTAATGCATTAGAAGGCGTAAACGTCCCGGATTGGCCTACGTTGGCCTTTACGTATTTTAGATTTTTAGTAGCGTATTTTAGCTTATTAGTACGTATTCGTTGTAACAACTACTGATGTCCCGTCAGAAACTCCAAATTTCCATTTCCAAAATGATTGTTTATTTGGTTTGTTTACAAATTATCCTGAACTTTCAAAGAACTTTTTAGAAACTTTCCGCGCATCTGTAGCACACCCTTTTTATTAAAATGGTTATCAAGTGAGTCGTTTACCCTGAATTAAACTATGTCCTATTTTATTGTTCAATTTGTTAATTTAAAGCTTGGTCATGTATTATTTTTGTTAAGTTGCGATTTTAATAAATTACTTAGTCATTTATTTTTTGTTTTATTTTATTATGTTCGCTGAAATCTTCATTCCTACTCACGAAGAAAGCTTTGAACCTGTAAGTATTGTCAGTATTTTTTTAATTATAGCAAATAAGAACTAGTTCAAGTTCCCAACAACAACAACAGCGATTATGAAACTGGGGAAAAAGGGATAACATAGGATTTTTTCTTTTTTAACTAGGTAATTAATGAAACCAGTTGAAAGCTTGACCTTAATAATCTTAATATTTTGGTACTCCCATTTAAAGATTGTAAAAAGTAGGTATAGTGCTGTCAACCGCATTCATACGTATAATAGGGATATGGGAAGGGAGTTTTATAACAAAATCCACTTAAATTGGACTCAAATAAAATGGAAATAATAAAAAAACACAAGACCTCAAAGTTTTTTTACTTCCAAGACGTAATTAATGGACCATTCGATTCCTTAGATGATTTATAGTAAAAATAGATATTAATATATACCTAAACGCAATATTTTACCGTCAAAATTTTCTTTTCCATACTTCAAGACAGCTTCTCTTTGGCCGTAACTTCACGTTGAACTACTTTTTAGTACGACGCGAGACTTAGACTATCGTTTGTGACTTGTATGGCTTTAAAACAAACCTGATCGACTGAAACCATTAATAAAAACTTGTTATTTAGCCTATTGGGGAGTAGGTACAGTACCTATGTCCCTTGTCTATGTAGGTGAGGGTGGGGAGGGTCGATCCCTAGGGGACACTTGGTAAACTTCATTTTTAATCAAACCAATCGAGATAAAAAAATTTGCACTGGTAACACTCATTCATTCGTTCCTAACTTCACGTTCTGTCATGGCACTGTATCGGAAAAGTCAGTGGTTCAAAAATGGCGGACGGTGAAAGATTTTCTGCGTACTATATTCAATTTTCGGTAAGCTTTAACTGGATTTATTTTATAATATGAGATGGAAATGATGTTAGTGAGTGTGCTTATTTTATTTGTTGTTTATTGAAGTGATGATTAACTTGGATTACATTGATATACGCGAACACACGTTTCGAGTACGGCACGTTTTATAATCTTACTATGTATGGGGAGACTTTGTCTTTTTCTTCAGGGGAGATATGATTCCGGGATCATGTCACCCACAAAGCGATCAAGTATACATTGTAATAAATTTACTTACAAAATGATTCATAGAGCTATCATAAATATTTTCTTTTCTTTAGTAAATCATGCCGCAAAAGTACGACCAGAGAAACACTGATTTAAACTTTCAAGGTTTTTGACTCACTATTGTTTTTTAAAACGGGATTTAATGGCGTATAATTCAGTTTTTAATTATACAACCGACTCCGAACTCCGAAAACGGAATTATCCCCGTGGCCTTTGAAAAGACTAACTAAAGTTGACATCAACATTTTACGAACTACCCGCACTTGGTCTTGTTTATCAAGTTAAACGTTTTACACACAGGGGATGTTACTCGGTCGACAAACAACACTTATAACGATATTTGGTTTTCAACCGGCGATATTTGTTTTTATGCATGAAATGCTATTTCAATGGCTTTCCGACCTTATGTACTATAGAACCGACGGTCCATAGAAAGGATTTTAGGATTATGCAGCTCAAACACCGTCCTCGAAACGTGAGCAGTAAATTTCTAAACTTATTTATTATAGTAAACAATAACGACCAGAGATGGGTAAAAAAAATAAAATTGCTGTAGGTATCTGACGCTAAAAATACCTTCATAATATGTAACTTTAAAAAATTTAGCTTGTTATAAGAAATTTTATGTTAATAACTTAGATTTTTGGTTTTTTTTTAACTTTTTTTTTGTTCAAAAATTGATTCCCTATTTTATGTTGTTTTATGGATAATACGATTACATTGTTTTTTAAAAGTATAAGATTATGGATTAATATGTGTTTGATATCTTCATATATTAATTTTCTGTAGATAAAGTGAATAAATTAATGTAGCTACTACCCTCGAAATATGACATTGCCGCTTAAAATCTTTTTACCAAGTGTCCCCAAATCTGGAAGACTTGATCCCTTCGGCTTAGACATCTGATTACCGGAAATACAACTTCAAAGCATGGAAGATGCAATATATATATGTTTGCTGTGTATTTTACAAATTATAGATGCATTGCTAATAGCGATCCGAGTTATATAATCAACGAGAATCTGGTATGGGGAGACATGGTAAAAATCTGTTTACCATGTGTCCCAAGAACCAGGGTCACTTGATCCCCCTAGGATCAAGGCTCCCGACCAGGGGTAAACAAGTCTCCCTTACATAGGGGACACATGGTAAAAGTCAACAGTATGGGTTTTCATTAAATAATGGTCTAATTTATTGCACAAATCTGTTCTAATTCAAACTATTAATGAAGAGATAAATTCTGAATCGTATGGTCTATAAAGTTTTTCAATACTACAAATAGTTAAGAAAATGTATGCTAAAAACAAAAGGGGTGATCAACCCTCCCCAGTTTCCCCTAGTGTGACACTAAATTAATAAATTATAAGCCTAATAATAGTTATTTGTTTTACAAGGGGGCAAAGTCGTTGTTGCTTAACCACTCGTGCTAATGTTGATACCCGCGAGAATGCGACCATGAGCGTAGCGAGTGGTTCGAAAAATGGAATCTTGAGCGTTGCGATGGTTTCAAAGCACGAGGGTTAAACAAAATTTGCCCTCGAGTGAAACACAATTTTTCACCACACCAACCCGAAGAAAATATTAACTGTTAAGATATGAAACAAAATCAAACCAAATCCATTCTAAATGAATGTTATTAAATATGTATCATTCCAAATCATCATTTAAAAGTCAATTCTACCAGCAATCATAAGAAAACAACTCAAAATTTGCATTTGATTACTTTGCCTCACATGTGATTAAATGCAACTTTGCTATCCGTTTTTGAACAATCAAGAGAGCTTTTGCCAGTTGGTGTGGTGAAAAGTAATAATATACGAGTCTGTCGGATACCAGCTTGATTTAGATAAAAAGTTTCTAATTAGGTATTTCATTTCCTGCCTTATCGTCGCCACGCCATAAATGACTGGCCACTCTATAAGAATAACTTTGGTTTCATTGTACCTAAACATCAAACAAACATCAACATTTATTCAGCAAATAGGCCACAAGAGCACTTTTACATGTCAACATGGAATTTACAAAGCAAGAAAAAAAACATAATTGCATTATTTTTATTTGTCCTAAAATCCAAAAGACTAAGTCTCAATGCCTAAATGTCAAATCCTGAAGATCATTTTGCTAAATGGGTAAAACGAAACTGGAGCAATGAAACCAAAGCGAGTAACTGCCAGTATCTGGGTGCGCCTGAATCGTTTTACAGAGCAATATGTAAGGCGCTCACATTATTGCACCACTTTACTGTAATTTACGATTAACTAAGGAGCTTATTTTATTTTTTAACAAGCAGAAACGTCGGCTAACGATGCTATTATTTGATGCGATGCTCAGATGGCAGAGCGCTGGAGTATCGATCCAGAGGCCGTGAGTTCAAGTCTCACCCAAGACAGTGATTTCTCCACTTTTAAATTTATTCTAAGCTTAACTAAGGAGCTAGGTAATAAGAAACACTCGACTGCACAAATTTAGGAGGTAGGTACATAATGTAATAAACAAGGATAAATAAAAGTGATCAACTCCGGCGAAAAATGTACAAGGGATTATGATTATAAACTGAAATAGGTACAATAGTTATTCGTACAACAAGAGATCAAAGTTTGATATTTCTTCGAGTGCTTATTTTGAGTCCCGTGCAAGCGAAAGATTCTATACTACATTCACGAGCGTAACGAGTGAATCTAATTTAGAATCTTGAGCGTAGTAAGGGACTCAAAAGCGCACGAGATGTAATTTATAACTTTGATCTCGTGTAGTTCACAAAACTTTTCACCTCAGCAGTGAGAACATATTAGAGAACCCGAAAAATGTATTTCTCACTTTATTCACTCATGTTTTCTTAAGATATACCAACAATTAAGTTTTCACCTCAGCAGCTCGAACAAGGGTACTTTAATTGCTACTTAAAAACAGTGAGCAAAAGACATTTTGCTCATTTTGTCTCACTCAGTGAGCAAAATCGCATTTTGCTCACTGTTTTTAAGTAGCAAAGTACCGTTGTTCGAGCTGCTGAGGTGAAAATGTAGTTAATTAGTCAAAACGGTCTCGCAACATCGAGAGGAAATGGAACAAACTATGTCTAAATGGAATTACCTTATGCACACACGAGTAAAAATAGTATGGAAATACATAAATAACAACTCTTTTAAAACCACATGGACAGTGTTTAGTCTCTAGGACGAGCGAACGACGAACTTCGAAATTTATTTATCTGCATGCCTATCGATTGCTCGAAAATGCAAGAGCGATACAGATAATGAAATTCGTTTCGAGTTTCATTTATCGCGGTAGGCCCTTAAGGCTAACTTGGTAAATACAGTGCCAGCCACTTGAATAGCCTCACTCAACAAAATTAATATTTCTCATAGTAATATAAAAAGGAGATATATATTAAACATTAAATATGAAATAAAACAAGAAGCCTTGTAATAGTAAATACAATATTTATTGTTATCTAATCAAAGTTTTAAGAAATAACGTCAAACAAATAAATTGACCCTTCCACTTGAATAGCCTCACATGCTAAAAGATACTGTTTAGTTATTAAAACTCTCGTTTAATATTTCGTATACCTTCCATTAGACCTCATTAATTCGAAAATACGTTTAGGTAGTGATTCATATAAAGAATGTATGTAATTAACGTCCACAGAATCCCAAACAGTGTAAATAGCTTGAATGAGTTCTTCTTTATTACTAAACTGTCTTCCGTTGTAATATACTTGCCGAGAAAGCCAACCCCAGGCATTTTCCATGATGTTCAGATCAGGGGACAAGGATGGCCAATCTAGAACTTCAATCTGGTTTTCTTCAAACCACTTTGTAACTATGGCTGACTTGTGTATGGGAGCATTATCATGCTAAAAAAACACTTTTTTTCTACCTATTACTTTTCTGATCTTACTTTTTGTTTCTTTTAATAAATTTAAATACTTTTCAGAATTTAGTCTTCCGTCTACCACAATTAAATCAACAGTACCATAGTAAGAAATTGCTCCCCAAACCATCACCGATCCGAGAGTTGAATGATGACGTGATAGTACTTTCGGTTCTTTCCTTAGGTCATGAAAATAATATTTAAATCCATCTGGACCATCTAGATTAAACTTTTTCTCATCACTAAAAATCACATTTCGCCACTCGGTTTTCCAGCACATGTACTTTTTAGCCAAAGACAGTCGACCCGCCACATGTTGTTCGCGCAAAGGAGGTTTACTCATGATTTTTTTTCGTTTGAGGTGGGATGATGTTCTAATAATGCGTCGAACTGTAGAGAGAGGTGCTCTAGTATTTATTTCACTAGCTATTTGCCTGGCGGTCTTGGTGGAATTTGAAGCAGTGCGTAAAATAAGTCGACGTTCACGATCTGTAGTGGCAAATTTTGTGCGTCCTTTATACTGGTGGCCGTAATTTTCCTTATTTTTAACATAATTATTAATAACTTTAGGGCTGCGACCTATTTTTTGAGCTATCTCACGATGGGATAATTTTAGAGTTAAATAAAAATTAACCTTTTCAATTTCTAAACTTGTAAGTTTTTTCCACGTCCCATAGTCACAAAAACACTGTGTTTATCGCGTTACTGCAGGTACTTAATAGAATGCCATCTGTATTATCTAATCATAATAAAATAAATTTGAAAGCGAAACTTAAATGCACGGTTTGGACGATTATGTTACACTGAGGCTATTCATGTGGACGGCCCGTATTAGCTCTTGCGTCCACAACGTTTCGCGCGCAGACAAATTCGGACTTGTTAATGTGTCGTTCGATAAACGTCAGGGCGTACAATTCAAATTTAAGATATATTGATAAAAATAATCACGTATAATTATAATACTCACAATCAGAGATGTTGCGAACATCCGCATCCGCATCCGCAACCGCGGAACTTCCGCATTATTTTCAACATCCACATCCGCATCCGCATCCGCATAAAATCGATGCGGAGCTTATGCGGATGCGGATGTCGAACAAGTCGGTACAGAAACGTCTTAGCGGCGGCGTAAGTGCTAGGTAATTTCGTCATTACCTATAACGATATCGTCTAGAATAGTCTAGATCCAGAAAAGTCGGTCAAGTTACTGTTTATTAAATATAACGCACTTATATTCTTGTACAAATACTAAACGTTTCGTTTTTTTAAAAAAAAAATTACTAAAAATGTAATATTTGACGTTTTTTAAGTACCTAATCTTGACATCCGCATCCGCATCCGCATCCGCGGATGTGAGCCTTTAAATATCCGCATCCGCATCCGCATCCGCGGATGTCAAGAAATCTGCATCCGCAACATCCCTGCTCACAATATATAGGTGAGGCTATTTAAGTGGTTGGCACTGTACAACGTCTCGGGGTGTGAGTGGTACCCTGTCTAGGGTGCGTTACGATACCTGCCTATGAAACCTTGTTAGATTTAATACGTATCTCGCCTTAAATTGTCTCACTTAAATTCTGTATCAGACCAAAGCTTCCCTCCCCAGGAATACAAGCGGCGGTCCATGCTCCGCGAGCTGTTACGAGACTGTCAGACAGACACGGAGCTGCTGCGCGCCATGTCTGTGGCGTCTGTGGCTAGCGGCGCCACGGACCGCAGCAACACCGACTGCGTCGAGGAGTACGTGTGCGACGTGCCTTTTGCAGGTTAGTCTAGCTTTAGTAGGTACCTCAAGCAAGACCCTGAGGACTTAAAGTCGAACGACTGGGACACTAGCAAAGTGACAATAAATCGTTTGTTAACCGTCATACAAGTTTGTTCCTAGGCCACGCCCCCTGGCAGTGAATGCGTTAAAACGCCAATCGTAACTTAAATCATGTATGGGAAGTCATCACGTAACTTTTTGTTCGCATCTATCATACCGATACATTTTTACTTTTCGCTTAGAGTTTCTCTACGGTCCAAATGTCTTATAATCTTAAAGGCGACGGTGAAGCTGCGAAATTGTGAAAATGAAAGAAGTACAGACTCTGTCGTTCTACAGACTGCGAAAATCGTCATTAAAAATGTTTTTTTCCGAATCTAAGGGTGGTGAGTCGGCCTTTATCTCTCTCAGCCACTCACATGTCCCAAGGGCCCGTTTTTCAAAGGCTTGTAACTTGTAATTACAAGTGGAAGTCCCTTTCTAACAAAACCTGTCAAAAAGTGACATCCAGAAACGGGTCCCAGGTCCCAGTAAATTGAAAGGAGAGCTATGAAAGGATCGGTCAAAATGCTTCAGACTATAATCTTTCCTCACAGTAGAATCAAAATCTATAATTTCCGGCCCGGCAAGTTTCAGATCCATCTTTCCTGATTTCCGTTGTACCTAATAATATCATATTTCCGATTGACTATCAAAGTAAACTTGTTCAGTGGGTCATTAACGTCAACATGCAAAATTACTACATAATAGTATGAAACAAAGTCGCTTCCCGCTGTCTGTCTGTCTGTCTGTATGTATATGCTTAGATCTTTAAAACTACGCAAAGGATTTTGATGCGGTTTTTTTAATAGATAGAGTGATTCAAGAGGAAGGTTTATGTATAATTTGTTAACCCGTGCGAAGCCGTGGGCGGGTCGCTAGTATGTAAATAAAACTCAAAATTAAGCATTCGCTAATAAACGTACCAGTTGCTCTTACCCGCGTAAAATATTTACCACTGGGGAGGCGAGAATCCATACTTTTTCCCGATTTTTCTGTTTGCGCGGCAAATATGGCAACACGCGCCAGTGGGCTGCCAGACTGCAAACAAAAAATCACGACCGAATATCCAGCGGAATATTTTACCGATGTTTGGTAACGTCCTACGATGCTGTAGGTATTTCGGTTCAGAATTTTATGTTTTTATTTAAAAGTCAAAAGTTTGTTAGAAATATTTTTTAGCTTTAGTTTCATGCTGTCTAGTTTCAATCACACAAATGCACGTGGCAATCTGGACACTTTTTTTCTCCTGTTAGGATCGGAAAAGCTCGTGATTCTGAGTAGAAATAACATTAAAAATCCCAAATCTGAAGTGTAGTGTAAAACTGTTAAATGAATGGTGACTAACTCGACTACCAGCGGTATAATCAGTCTACTACTGTAAAAACTTATCTCATCGTGCCTCAATTAGACTGCTTAACAGCCACTAATAGACCGCATACATCGTTGCATCAGCCATCGGTATGTCGAAGCAATTTTTACGGCCCGATCAATCTCCATCGAGACGGTAGTCGTAATAGCTGTCATAAAAGTTGTTTATATGTTTGCCTATAATTATTCTGTAAAGTTACAGTTCTGTATTGGGATATGATTGTGATGCAATGCTACTCTACAAGTAAGTAGATACTTACAGGTCTTTAGCACTACCAGCAATGGCAATTTATATAGTAAATTGTCAATTTATAAGTAGGTACTTGCGTTTAGTGAACTCTCAAACAACCCTAATCAATGTGTAAACGGGCCCCAATGTGAAGGCCACACACTTATTCCTTGCCTTGCCGTATTGACCTGACCTTATACCGACCGATAACCGCGACTTCAGATTCTGAAAGCTTCACCGATCAGGCCCCGTAGCCAACATGCCAATCGCTACACCTCCGTAGCGAACGAAACGCACAACTGTCACTGTCACACTAATATGGAAGAGTGATAGAGAGAAAGCGATTCGATGGCAAAACGATAGCGATCGTCACCTTGGCTAGGCCGCCTGCAGAGCTACCGACACTTCGTAATTGCACTTTGGTCAAAAAAATTGCCCTATTTTGTGTGTTCGAAAAGGGATATGTAAATCTGCACATATATTACTGTGGTTTAGAGCGAGCGCAACGCATCACTCGTATTGCTATGAGTGTTATATGACATATTATTCACGATTTTAAATATTCCACCTAGGCTTTACGACACTGATTATTTAATAAAGTATAATAATATAAAGCGCTGCTTATAAAAAAATCTAATATCAAAAAGTAATTACGTTGTGCAAAGGCGTGTAAAGGGCTCGACCTTTCGCAATCGTCGTGTGAAAGGAACATGGGTCTGTTACAAGCATCGTGCTAACGGTTGCATACTTTATATCAAAGAGTATAAGTACAAGTATATAATAGAGGATACACATCAAATAAAACTCCTGTAAAGCTGTCACGTCATTTCAGACATCATCAGACATCAACTACATTTCTGCCGCGCCGCGCTCCAACCATATCGGGTCGGAAGTCGCTCAATGTCGTGGGACATTGAGCGACTTGCGACGGCGGCAGCTATAACCATAGGCTGGAGCGAGACACAGCGATCGGACATTTCGTTCCCACCTATGATTGTCGCTGCCGCCGTCGCCAGTCGCGCAATGTCGTGGCCGAGCCGTTTATCACCGTCATCTCATCTGACTACATCTATCACCTGTTGTACCAAATTCTCGCGCTGACCTCATTACACTGCGGTGCAATTAAATGTACAATTACACTTCTCTGTATAATGAGATACACGTGATTAGAACATTAGCAGCGATGCTATAAGATGGTGCTTGAAGTATCGAAGAATCGTAAACATGTTAACTTGAAAATAAATTGTTGGTACAAGAGTACGTCTAATGTAATGTATTCCGTGCAAAAATCAGCAAAACGGGGCACACCGATTTGAATAGAACAAGGGAGTGTCATTACTTATAAATGTAATATTTTTTGAAATTACTTAGAATAGAACATTTTTATTCGAGAACAGATAAACAAACGAAACTAAAAACATATATGAATAAAGTACAATGAAGACAGTGGCACAAAACGGCCTCATCTCAGCATGTTGCTGACGACTTCCAGCGCTGATATTCCGATGAGACCATTTTCTGTTTCGTGTTTGTGGTCATAAATAAAATTATTTCTATCTATTCTATCCTACATGTCCAACTGCTGCATGAATATACACTGTGCAAGAATTTTATTCTTAAGGCTATAATTTCGCGATGCTAATCGAATGCGAGTTGGGGACTTATTGGAGAATCTGACAACACGATTTTATTTATAAAACACTTTGAACATTTCTTTTTGTGCCCAACAATAAGGCCTTTCATTTTATTATACTTAACTCATATAATTTCCGAAGAAAATAATCAACACTCTTCACCCTTTTCAAAATTAATTTAATGATCGGGGTAAAAGCGATCATCAGACTGTCAGCAGCATTTTACACGTCCACGAGTCGTGTACGTTTGAAAGTGCGTGTTTTTATAGTGGTCCCGCAATGTTACCATCGCGTGGTCATTAGAGTTCCGTACGCCTTTATATGAATCCATAAAGACGGGCTACGCTTGCAACTGCAGCTCTGCTGCAATGCAACCTGAAGTATTGACTTTTTGGTAGACTAAAGTATTGATGTGTGTATGTAGTACTTATCGCCAGAGACTGCTAGGAACATCAATATTTTAGTCTAAAGAGCGTAAAGAAGTAAATTTAATACATTTTATTTTACTGTGCCTCACATAATTAAAAAGATAAAAATTCCAGTAAGAGTCTTTATTAGTCCCGTAAAATAAAACCTGTTTTCACACGATGTGTCAATAATTCTAATGTCTCGCTCTTCCTAGCAAGGTTCTAAATACCTATTACATTTTATGGCTGCTCTACACGATGGCCCAGCGCCGGCCACTCCAATAGGGACGCATTTATGCGTTAGAGGGAGCAAGTGATATTGCTATGCTACGCAGACAAGCCAGAACAGGGCACTCTGGCGCAGACATACAAGGAGACCCGACCCCAGATAAACTGGGAAGAGGGACAGGCATAGAAGAAGAAGAAGTGATATTGCTATCTCATTCTACCGCATGGCTGCGTCCCGGCTGGCTGTGGCCGGCGCTGGCCCATCGTGTAGCTGTAGAGGAGCTATTAGACATCGTTGAATTTATGACGGAATATATGCACTGTATTCACAGTTATAGTGTGTGTCAGAGTCAGATCCACCTCTACGAAATAGTTATTTACTATACAAGTGCGGAAAAGAGGAAATTCGAAACGAATGGCGATAAATTAAAACACGACCGAAAGGAGTGTTTTAAATCGACACGAGTTGCGAATTACCTATTCGCACGTGTAACGCACAACGTTTTACAGTACATATTGTTTTAATTTATCGCCACTCGTTTCGAATTTCCTCTTTTCCGCACTTGTATCGTAAATAACTATTTCCTACAGAACCCCTTCGCTTGCTCTGGCTGGCGCTTGTCCGTGTTTTTATTTCCTTCTTGATTACTGTTTTCACGCGCCCGTCGTGACGGCTAGCGTGGATAAATATTAATTTAGTTGCCGTGAAGCAATCTTATAGGTAGGTACGGGAATTCCGGAGGAGAATGACTGTTTATGATAGTTATTACACAACTGACGTGAATTCCACACGTGAATACATCGTAGGTACATCTTGCTTCTGGAAAAAATCCAGAAAGCCTTTCTGCGGTTCTTATATAAAAAGATTCACGGTTATTATCCATATTTGTACCCATCAAAGTTCCTACTTGGCGTTTTAGGATTTAATTCCTTAGAGGTAAGGCGTAACTACGCGCTCTTGACTACTGGATGTAATGTCTTACGAGGGAACTCGGACTGGCCTGAACTGGTTGCACAGCTCGTACGCCTGTTCGTTCCATCTATGGCTAAGGCCCAATTTAATTTTCGACCACGTAGTCGTCACCTATTAGCTGTGCCTAAAACACGCACTCCTACGTCCCATGGCAAATCACCACTTGTCCGCGCCGTACAATATATTAACGCGCTCCTCGCATCAGCACCGGAATGTGATGTATTTGCAAGTAGTTGGATGGATCTGTGTAAAGAATGTATGAAGTTCTGTGAGGCGATGGATAAGCGTGAATCTCCTGTCTTTTATTAGTTTTTCTTTCTGACATGTTGTTCTGTTTTTCCTTTCTATACTGTATCACGTACCTTGTTTGTATAAATACTGTCTATTATAAATTTCATAGCGTATTAGTCCGCTGTAATGCTGTGTAAATTTTATGAATTAATAAAAAAATATGGTAGCAGAAGTCGCTAAGCGGGCGTAGTGTTCAGATATATCTGATGACAACTTGACTGATTGTTACGAAAATGTGTATGTCATGTGAGTAAGAAGATTTGCAGGGCATATTGCTCACGTGAAAATCAAATGAAATAAAAAAAGGAAAAATGTTTTAAAAGGTCTTATAAATAATCAATTTTTGTTTTCTTAAATAAAAGGTGTTAGGTACTTTAGAATAAAAGGTGTTAGATAAGGTAGCTATAAAATAATTTGCGGACAGTTCTGAGTTCTGGGTGGTTCTGGTACAGTTAGTTATAAGCATTATACATAGGTATACATTTTATGTCACTAAATTATTAAAATAAAATTAGAATGTGTATATTTTCTTATGACCGCGACTGTAGTTATGAACATCCTGGAACACGGTAGCTAAATCGTTTATAATCGCTAATATTTATTGATTGGTTGGCTATTAAATGTTTGTAGTTTAACTTTAATAGGCGTTGCACTAGATCTAGAACGTGTAAGTGTAGAAAAGTTTAATAGTCTACGAAATTCTATGTAAGTATATAATTTTAAATTGCCGGAGGTTATTAAAGCGTTGTACAATCGCCATCAGATATATCGGATCGGCCAAAGTGTTCACAATATCTGAACACGCACTCTTAACGCCCTGACAATAGAGGCGTGTTCATATATTTATGAGCGCCTTAGCCGCTCCGATATATCTGATGGCGACTGTCCTAGCTCCGACAAGTTTAGCCCAAGACTAAAGTACCTAGATATAGGTAGTGATTACCTTCTTTTAAATGGATTAGTTATTAATAAAATGTAGACCTTAGGTAGGTATATTAACGTAGGCAATGGTGTTGTTTAGACTAGGTACTAAGCTGTGGCCACTCTGCAATCAGACGAAGCAAACCGTACGTGCAGTGCACATGCCATGCATACCTATGTGTGCATATGCTTCGTGGTCTAAAAACATGTAATAAGACTATCAAAGCGAACTCACATGATTTCTCGAGAAAAACCATTACTCAGCTATATTAAGTCATTACTCAGCCGACTTAATTGCAGTGCCATTTAAAATTACTATAACAAGCACTAAAAGTGCATTATCTTTTCGAAAAATAAAATAAGAAATCTAGTAATTCGCGTTACAATCGCAAAAAGTGCAAAGAAACTTGCGCCGGCGCCACTCCGCCGACATTTTTTTTATTTTATTAAAGCGCGTTCAAGTAAGGATATATTGTTATGTTCGTTTGTAACGCAATTGAGTTTAAATCCCGAAGTGGGTAAGTAGGTTAGATGTGTGATTAAATTATAAATTTTAGTGATCTGCTGATATCGCCTTTCACAATGATATTGTTTCTTTTCACACACATTACGAACACAACGTTGTTAATATCCGAAAATGGCCCAATTCAGTCGATTTGTTACAAAATGCATGCGTAATTTTAAGATATTTTCACTATTTTCCTCTCCAAATATTTTCACCGTAAAGGCATTCTTTATTCTTAAATCAAAACCTGGTTAGGAAGTCGCATTTTATTTATCCTCTAGAGGGGCAAAGTAATTAATTATTTGACGTAGGTATGTAACTATGTAAGTACTCGTGTTTATTCGTGTATGAGTTGTGGTTACCTATTTCATCTGTAAGTGGTTTTAAGTATCATCATAGTATACCTACTTTATTCTACATACTGTGTAACTGTCTACCTATATATATTGTCAGTTGGTGATCCTCAAATAATAAGTAAAGAGCGTACTCCCATCTTAAAGGCCGGCAATGCACTAACAACCCTTCTGGTGTTGCGGGTGTACATGGGCGGCGGCAATCGCTTACCATCAGGTGATCCGTCTGCTCGTTTGCCTTCTATATCATTAAAAAAAAGCATTATAATTATACTCTATGTTACTACCTATTGTTACTGTCACTGCACAGACGACGCTTCTGTAAATTCAGATATGCCTATTATGCAAAATGAACCAACCTTCTAGGTACAACTGTTAACCTAGCGGTTGCGGTTTCTCGCTAATCAAGTTGATTGCTTGCGGTGAAAACGTAATGAAAATGACTCTTCATTGTCCTATAGGGTTACTACTGGGTGTTTGTTGAGGTAACAAAGGGTCATTTCTAGCCAAGTTGCAGGTATAGAGACGATTGCTTATTTGGTTATAGTACCTACTGGCAGTATCGTGGTTTTGCGAAATTCAAAGATATACCTAGCTATGCATTGACACCTGACAAAAGACTATTAGGATAGGCTTTTGGTTTTCTTGAAGAAACAATATACCTATTACATTTAATTTTTACATTACGCACAATGTTTTCTGTGATGCTTACGAGAGATAACTTTTGAAAAACTTTAAGGCCCAGTTGCACCATTCCACTAACCCGGCTTAACCGGTTAAACCTGGAGTTACCATGGCTACCAGTACAATTTGTCACTTGGTTAACGGTTTAACCGCTTAACCCCGGGTTAGTGGAGTACAAGTGGGCCTTAATGAATCGAATCGAAAGAAATCTTGCTGACTGAAAATATCTATACTTACTTACCCGTTTCTTACGTGTTTGCTATACGAAAATTAAGTTTTCATTAATATGATTTACGTTTTAATAAACGTTTATCACTAAAACTAGTTGAATGGATCAGAGATTAAAGAGATTTACGCAGACCTTGTTTTCAAAAGCTGGTTTAATATAAAGGCTTGCAATAAGACGTTCATTGTCTTTCCTGTATATTGTTAAGGTTACCTTTCGTTTCAATGTAAAAATAAATTTTATCACAGAATTTGATTTTAACTAATCTAACGTTTGTATTAAAATGTAGCGTGGAATAACTAACGAGCTTAGGAGTCACGGGTCACAGGTTACCTTTAACTTAAACTAATGTTACGTATGAATAACTATATAGTCGTACTCACAGAACAAGTTAGAATGGCGATGCGAGCAGGGTACGTGTCGCCGCCGGTTTTGAGCAAACGCTCGCATGCTACTCGCCCGCGCTGACCGAAAAACGAAGTAAACATGCCTTTTGCGCCACAATAACCTACAGATTAAGCCAGACATCAAATCTGTCTAAAGGAGGCGTATCCATTCACCACGCACACAAGTTTTTACTACCGTTGCGCGAGTGTTAGTAAATGTGGAGAGGAACGAGCGGCGACACCGGTTCGATACTAACTGCGCGCGATAGCCATTCTAACCTCTTTAATATATTCTGTGCTAGACGCATATGCATTTACATGAAGCATTTGTTTGAATTAGTCATCATTAATATTTATGTTAGAGATAGTTCAAGCTTTTCAAGGTCTGGGGTTTCGTTTCTGTGAACTTGCTTGGAAGCAAAACGTATTATAATCATCTCTAGCATATAATTTGTGGAATCATTTATTGGGGAATTTAAAACCTAAAAACCTAAAAAAGATAGCTCGATTTACTAAAAGTAAATGTGTGAATGCAGAATATGCATTGAAAGAAATACAAGAAATAGATTATTTTGCTAAGCGTATTTCTTTTTCAAAATCCGCAAATGCACTTGGAAAAATAAAGAGCTTTTTTTCACCAAATTGAACTATCTCTACGATTTATCGTAAGTAGTTCTACTGGACGGCCTAATAAATTATTCCAGATTGCAAAATAACATCCCATGCTGGGCACAGGCCTCCTCTCACTTCATCATTCATCACAGGGTTTGCTTTGGGCTACAGTTGTCCTCACGTTAACCCAATACATTTTTTTCCCTAATTTCTTATGCTAAACGAAAGCGACATTGTCAGTCTACGAAACTCATTACCATTCATAAACAATTAAGATACGATTATTGGAAATATTTTAAACGCATTAGTAGGGAACTTTATGTTACACACGAGGGCCGCAAAAAATATATGACACGCTCTTATTACGCTCTAAATAAGAACGTGTCAGATATTTTTGCGGCCCTCGTTGTGTAACATACTATTGCTGGTGACTGTACCTATTCTGTCCATATGCCCGGTGAATTATTGACATGAGATGTGTTACCCTCCAGCTTGTTCAATAATAATCACAATTTACTAACGATAGAGGCAGATGAGAGGCGGTCTCATTGCTAATAGCGATCTCTTCTAGACAAACTTTTCCTAATACTTTAACCTAAGTACAAAATCTTTTACTAAATTATGTGTCCATTACAAAAAGGACTTTACAATTACTATTAACAATAGTTATTTGTACAACAAGTGATCAAAGTTTGATATTTTTTCGAGTGCTTATTTTGAGTCCCGTGCAAGTGAAAGATTCTTGAGCGTAGTAAGGGACTCAAAAGCGCACGAGATGTAAATAACTTTGATCTCGTGTAGTACACAACATTTTTCACCTCAGCGCAGTGAGAACATACCTATTAGACAACTTGAAAAATGTACTTAATCCTTCTTCATCACTTAATACCTGCACTCATGTTTTCTTAAGATATACAAACAATTAAGTTTAATTACCGCAATGGGACACAAAAACAAAACGTAATAATAAATTCCAGTAAAATAATATAGAAATAACAAACATTAACAACTGACACTTCAATCGACAACCTTTTTTTTTGTAAAAAAAATCTTTGTAAGATACGGTCCGAATTGCGGATACGTACTATTTGTCAACTATGGTAGAAATTCTTAAAAGTAAAATTATTAATTTTGCGTGATGATCTGTGTATTTTTTGAGTTCGTTATTTTAATTGTACAATAAAATACGTAAAATATAGTATTTTATCAGTTTTTATCAAATCTTAAACTTTATTTTTATTTATTAATTATTAAGAATTCATACTCGTACGTGGTTTGGAACGATGCGGTCTGAAGTTTTTCGGGGGTCTATTATAAACCGTGAATATACTGTTGAATGTCGTTTTAACTTTTTTTGTCTGTTTCTTTTTGCTAACAGTGTGAAAGGGACAGAGATAATAGAACCCAAGTATTTCGAACTTTTATTAGACCCCGCATGTTAAAATGACATTTGACTATAAAGGTCACTTGAATGTCATTTTGTCTCACTCAGTGAGCAAAATCGCATTTTGCTCACTGTTTTTAAGAATCAAAGTACCCTTGTTCGAGCTGCTGAGGTGAAAAGGTTCTTTCCTTGGCAAGACTTTCGACGCGATTTATTTGTAGTACCTAAGGTATTATAGTTAGCGCTTTCGAAAATAAGTCTACTTTACCTGTGATAATATACTGATAACAAATAACAACACATATGTTGAATATGTCGAACATAAGCCAAGACTAAGCAGCTAATCTTCTATATATATAAACGTGAAAGACCTGACTGACTGACTGACTTAAATCAACGCACAGCCCAAACCGCTGGGACTAGAAAGTCCAAATTTGGCAAGTAGGTTCCTTATAAGGTCTAGGGGTCCACTAAGAAAGGATTTTTCAAAATTCATCCCCTAAAGGGGTGAAATGGGGGTCCAAAGTTTGTATGGGGAAAATATTAATCCACGGGTACGAAGTCGCGGGCAACAGCTAGTGCACAATAAACACAAACTCACGACCTACACCACTCGTGAAATTGTCTGTCGCCTTCATGTCGCGTCACTAACTCCTAACCATTATGCAGCCAAATATAAACAAACATTGAAAAACATACCCTATTTACTTACACTATAAGTCGTAAATTAAGGGTTGAATACGTTGCTAAGGCCGAAAGCGTATCGTCGCTTAAGTATAATAAAAGGATTATGTCTGTCCGTCTGAATGGAGACTGGGGCGAGTGTAAAAAAAAATAAGTAACTATGTGATGAAACTCATGAATATGTTGTAACCGATGTTTTACATATAGACTGGACATTTATTGACGATCAACACTGCATGACTACTCCCATTCCTAAATCGTTTTATTCTCGTCTATGAAGATTACCTATTATCCTTATTAGGAATTTCCCCAATACACGTTATTTTTTTAGCTCTTTACAGACATCTGCTGCTAAATTACCGAAATAAAGGAAATACTTAATCATTGTTTTGGATAAGACTCGAACGCACGGCTTCAAGAAATCGGCCGCGACCTCTACAGCTTCTATTATTACAGACAATTAAAACAGCTCTACATCAAATTTAAATTATTTATATTTCCATGAATATTATTAATATGGTTGCTATGCCCTTATGGTTGCTATACCCCTACTTGGGTATTATACCTTAACCTAGGTACTCGTATATCCTTTAATCGCCTGCGCATGACCTGGCATGACGCGCCGCGCCGGCGTCTGCGCAGCGAAGGCGCCGGCGCGTCATCGTCCCACCGTTGCGGTGTCCTCGGCTGTGACATAGAGAAAAAAATACATAGAGTGCTCACTCCATACATCAGTTCAGACTATTAATTTCAGTGTCTACATCTAGCATCGAGTAGCGGAACTATCAGTACTGCTACTTGACAATAGATGTAGCACCGATCGGAAAGTCTTATCTCAACAGCATAAGACTTTCCGGTCGGTGGCTACATCTATTGTCAAGTAGCAGTACTGATAGTTCCGCTACTCGATGCTAGATGCTAATAGTCTTTTTGGTACTAAAACTGATGTATGGAGTGAGCACTCTATGTATTTTTTTCTCTATGGCTGTGACGACAGTAAGTACGGGCGGGACGGTAGTCTTTTGTTTAGGTTTATTTTGTTTATTATACGCGCACATGGCCCGGCGTCAATTTTATATTGTAAGTGTGTATACTAACGATTTTACTAACGATTACTAATAGATTGAAGCTGACTTTGCGTTTTTTATGAAACTTAAAGCACGGAGTAAGTTTTAGTTGTTTGCCTAAAGGTTGACGGTAGAGAATGCCTCATGGCATTAAGTTCGCATTTTGTACTGTAAGGTTTACTTTTGTGCAATAAAGGTTAAATAAAGTGTGCTGATACAATTTTTAAATTGTGTATAGCCAAAAGGCTTTATTATTCTACATTTTTAGAAAGAAATACGGAGGTCAAAAATGCAGGTCTGAACTGATTTAAGTATTACAACAACTTTTCGGCCGTTTTCTATCTTGTTGAACTAGCCTAATAGTGCGATTAGCATTAAGTACATATATTACTTACTATCCTCACAACAATACATACTCCTAGGTTCTACGCACGTGATTTATCGGCAATATTTAGAAGAAACTAAAACGGAATAGAAATTTCTTTTGCCCCAAAAAAAAGTAGGGTTTCAGAACCTTATATTAAATTTTTAATTAAGGTAATCTTAAGAAGAAAAACAATTAAAAGAGAATACAGATTTATTAAAGAAAAAGTAGAGCCTTTCAAAACCTTAAATATGTATAGGGTGACTGCTATAATTAATTGGCCACTACATAGTACCCAATGTAGGTAATAGTAGGTGCCTTTCCTAACCAATCAGAAAGAAACAAGCAATAAGAAGTCTTATTATTAACACCCCTCTTAATTACTATGTAGTGGCCAATAAATAGTAGTCACCCTATTCATTTATTTACATAAAAGATATAGACAGTGGTATTACTAAACTAAATTAGTCTCTCTCTCCTCAGCATTAAATTTATTCCCATCTGATTATGGGGTCTGCTTTTCTGGTCTTTTCTCTCCACTTCGCGCGATCGGACGTGTCGTCTACTGAAACGTCGCAGGCCCTCATGTCTTTTGCTATAGTGTCCGCCCATCTCATCTTCGGTTTTCCTCTTCCTCTGGACCCAACAATGTTCAGATCCATAGCAACGTTCCCCATGTAATCAGGAGGTCTTCTTTTTACGTGTCCAAACCATCTCAGTCGGCTCTCTTGTAGCTTCGGCGATCGGCGATATCACGTACTCCGAGACTACCGCGAACGTACTCGTTGCGTATCTTATCGAGCCTCGTTACTCCGCACATCCACCGAAGCATCTTCATTTCGGCGACTTGGACAGATCGGGCATAGCTCTGCGTCATAGCCCATGTTTCACTCCCATAGGTTAGAACCGGTCTTATTAATAAGACCGGTTCTAACCTAATTACTAATTAGTAAACTAAACTAAATTAGTAAATCTTAAATTCGTTTTTTACGTTTTTTATATTGTCAGTGTTCGTTGAGCTGAGTACAGACCGTTGACACAGGCCCAGTGTTCCGTGTTATTGATCCGATCGATCACCAAACGCCTGGTCTTAGAGCCACCGATTTAGAATGGCCTCAAATGTTTTTATGCCGGGTTTATTGACAGCTGAAAACGGAGTCATATGGCTTTCAGGCATGTAGACATCATATTAATGTCATAAATGTGAAAGTTTGTATGGTTGGATGTTTGTATTTCCATTACGAAAAAATGGCTAAATGTATTTCGAAGATATTTACTGATGACACAGAATAAATAATAGTACTAAGTACAGAAGACTCACTCTCTAACAAAACTCGTCTGTTACGATCAGCACAGATATGGCCGCTAGGTGGCGACAGCGCCACGCGCGGCCAGAGATGTGAAAAATACTTTATAAAAAGTATTTAAATACAAAATACAAATACTTCCTTGATATACTATTTCAAATGCAAAATACAAAATAGTTTTTGAATTTGTATTTAAAATACAAAATACGAAATAGGTATTTTCAAAATACTTTTTAAAAATACAAATACTTTGCGATAAAAGGTACTCTGAATAGTGAATACCTAGTCTGAATTAAAAAGTATACTCAGAATATCCGAATTGAAAAGACTCTATTCATTCTTTGAAAACAGTGTGTCAATCAGTCCTCTATCTAAAGTGCAAATTTCTAGTTTTTTGCTCATATTAACCGGAAGGATGGATGGATGATGGTTTATAACGGACAATTTTTAAAAGCATTAATTTAGATTTGTAATGTTTTACAGCTAGTATAATGCCTCTCGTTAGTGTGATGAAAACGTCTCGTTTGTGCAGAAAAGTTTCATCAGGGCAGAAAATTTGTTTTCCTCTCGTACATTGAAACCCTCACAACACTCAAGATTCCACTTTTTTAACCACTCGCTACGCTTTTGGTCATGTGCGACGTTACTAAACAGATTCAACAGTATGAGAGAGTTGCCAGGATTGTAACATCAGAAGAGATTGTAACTCCTACCTACATTACCTAATACTATAAAGTATTTTGCATTTTGAAAATAGAAAATAGGTCCCAAAAACTATTTCAAATAAAATACAAAATACTTTTCTTCAAAAGGTATTTAAATACAAAATACAAAATAGGTATTTTGCATTTAGTATTTGCATTTTAAATACAAGTATTTCAAATAAGTCACATCTCTGCGCGCGGCTTATGGTTTTCCCCAAAATTGGGGCCGAACGGATGTACTTTTAGCTACCTGTAGCAAAGCGACGAAATCGCGGAGTGAGACACGCCTGCTGATGATAGGTATATCATAACCTGGAAAGGGCAACCCCGGCAATCATCATCCAATGAGATGAAATGGAGGATAGAGTTTAGTACGTAAATAGGTAATGAAGGCTGAGTACACTGAATAATAAAAAAAGAAAGAATAAAATAAAAAAGAAGAAGAATAAGCAGATGCGCGTATTCAGGTAAATCAGTAAAATAAAATAAATATATCTGAATGTGAAAATATTAGGTGTCAATCTGTCAATGAATTGCTAATTTTATGTAACACATATTTATTATTTTGTAATAAAAAACACATTTCATCTAGTAGTCAAGCTCCATCACACATTAATTATTGTTGAGGTGCACATAAAAGAAAAAAACATTTTGAAACCTGTTCTGCAATGATTTTATAAGTATTAACATAACTTAGCAGTTATTTATTGCATCCAACGCAAACAAGTTATCAGTTCCAGTTTTAGATTGACCAAATCATAAGAAATCATTTTGAATAATTTATTTAGAACTATCATATCGCCCCAAACTACACGTTTACTTAAATCTAATGTTGAAGGGAAAACCGTTATAGCCATTCAGGGTAATTTATATATGTCATTTACGTCCACCCCAAATAATAAAACGCTCTTATATCAACAAGCCCTTAGCCCGTAGATTGTTACCTGCCCCTACATTTTACTAAAAATACATTTCATGGTGTATAAACACTAACCAGTACAAAGAGAGTTGTTATGTCTTCAAATAATTCTATACCATCCTCCACAATGTTAAATGCCAATTTGTAACCCTTACTGCGAAGGCATAAGGTCCACCGAAGATCAAATTAAGTGTTGCTGTTAGTACTAGGTGGATACCTTTTTAATTTGGTCGGATTAAAAGCGCGGGCGCACTGCTATAGATCGCCGTCTGTCAGTTGCTCTCGCGCATCGATCGACGCCGCCGCGTAGATCCCGATCAATAGTTTCTTGTGATTTAGTTATCTTTCTATCAGTGTAAGGACAGTGGTCATTTCGGATTCATTTGGAGTTTGTTCAACTTTGTGATTCATGATAGGTTTGTTATCTTTTTTGTTATTTTAATTTACTTTGATAAGAGCGTTTGGTTTGAGTATTTTTATATTGTTATTATCACATTTAATTAATTCTCTAATTTTACTGATGGGAGTCATCTCGATGGCTTTATTTTTATCGCTGTATACAATGAAATGAGTCACTGGTAGTGATTCAGTGGCGAAATTAGTGCCCTTAGCTGTGATTAACATGAATATCTAATACTTGACACGATTCAAACGTTGCATAAGGCTGTATCGCTGGTTTGTTTACTTTTTGGAACCATAGAGCGCTGTGAGTTTATATAACTGGTCAATTCTTCAATTAAGGCTAAAGGCTTTTAGCAAACGCTTCCTAAATAAAACGATTTAAGAGTACCAATTACCTAATTATGCATGGTATGCCGTAATTACATACATACATACTTAACATACAAGCTGAATAACTGCTTTAAAAAGAAGCATAAAAAAATCATCGATTGGTCGTACCCTAATTTTAATAATAGGTATATAATTATACTATACGAAGATCTTTAATCATGTGATTTCACACCTGCGACGAAGAGACAACTTTGAATATTTTTTGCGTAAATTATTCCAATTTGTCTCTTTATTATGTCAACCCAACTTAAAACTTCAGATGATAATATTTAAATTCTACCCAACAGAAAGAAACGTACTATTTCTACGATTCAAGTTCATTCATTAGAATATATTTATTAGTAGAATACCTACTCTATGTACTTAAGATATTGAATAACAAGTTCAAAGTTAGAGTCCTCGATGATTCACTATTGATTTTGTATGTTTTCTCAAGCTGTCGACTGGCCGTTCAAACATTTACTTAACCCGTGATAGGCACGTATGATATCTATCCTAAGGTCAAAAACGCCTGCCGACGTTCCTATTAGCTATTATTATTATCGTGAATAATATTATTAAAAATAACAGCAATTTAAATGACTTGACAAATTTGATTGTTCTTTCGTAATGCTGACGATCCTTGCTTTGGTTTGCTTAGTTCTCTGTTGATTAATCGAGGGTTTTATTTGATGACATATTAGATGGATCACTTATGAGACTGTTTCGTAATTGTGATCAAACATGACGATGAAACAGTATGTGGCTTGACAATTTATTTGTTATTCAGCTGCGTGACGCTATATAGAGCACGTGGCTAATCAATCAAATAAAATAAGTACAAGAAATATAAGTAGGTATGTTCTATGTCTAAAGACGTACGTGCCCATAACAGAAGTCAATAATCAATTAAATATTTAAAGATAAGAACGATTAAGGTTCGAACGACAATCAAACGAAACGTTCGCAATTAAAACGTTAATATAATTCACACATGCGAAACATACACCTCAGATTTTTGAAATGGATGAATTCAGGTTGTTTGCCAAATCACCTTATGTTAAACTTTTATTTATCTACAGAGGTTTAATGTTTGTAATAAATGTTTTCTTGAATAAAATATTTGACAAGAATAAATTGAAAGCTGGTTGTAATGGGCCCGAGCAATCGAATGATTAATGAAAAGAATATTCAAAGAGCAGTAATGACTGTCCAATCTCGTAAGATGTAAATTTTCTCAAAAACGGTAGTTTCCAGTAGTTTCCACCGCTCCAAGATCAAGTGTTAACGACACCGCAAGTGTAAAAAACCTCTTCCCATGATGAATGGTGCCCTTGTTGTGGTTTTTATCGAACCATGGTGTTTCCGGCACTCGAGAGCCGGATGGTGGCGATTAATTCTGAGACGTTCCGGTAATGGGAGCGGTTAAGGTGTACCGAAAGTCTGGGAATTTGAACTGATTATATCAGAGCTGTCGTCTTGTTGTTTGATTCTGAACATGAGAACTTATGATCTTGATTTGTATGATATGGTATGATTTAAATTGGTTCTGTTTTGTATCAGTATTGTTAAAATATTCATTTGTATTTGTTATAAGAAAAATTCTTAAGAGTAGCCTGTGTGAACGCGTGACATTCTGTACCTACAGTTTTGTGAAAAGTTGTATATACCTATTCAGTTATTAGTACGTACTTAAGTAACTGGTTCATTAATTGAACGTCCGAATAAAATAAACGTCCAAATAATTCCACAACTGCTTGAGCGAATTTGAGTTTGATGCAAGCATTTATTTCGGATGTTATGTCTTATCTCAGAACCAAATTAAACATCATGACCACATACCTAATAAGTAATACACATGACATGATGATACATACCTACCTAATTATTCCATAATACAAGTATGACCGCACCTCTAAAACCCAAAACACGAGTCTCAAACGTGCAATCGAAACTTCATTATTTCTTCACGATTTAATAACGTCACTCCATTCAAGTTGTCGTATAAATTCTGAATTAACGTCGCATGAATCTGACGTTTAACTGATACTTGAAAAAAAGAGGTAGCGATAAAAAGTTTACTGATTGCTTTTCATTTTTCAATTACCGCGCTATAAATTTTGAAGTGACGAAAATGGGACGGCATTCGTGTTCTCACGCGGAGTTTACGGTAAATATTATGGTTTTGGGATAAAATGTAAACATGTGACGGCGATTAGCTTTAGATTTTACAAGATTTATTGATGATTATTTACAGTTATGTGTAGTAGGCTCGATTTTATAAACATCCGTTTGACTTCATCTCAGAAAAAATCAGACACTAGGTAATTTCGAATTGGTAATTGGTACCTGACTTATATTAATGAGATTTAAAGATGTTGGCTTTAGTGTGAATAAACAAAACGTTTCAGAAAGATGGCTTATACACCGTGGAAATAAAAAAATACTAATTGAAAGCTAAATAGGTAACTCCCGCCACTTGTATTAATTTTTGTTGACCCTGTGTCTTTAATTCAGAAATATGTTACGAATTTTCAATAGTAACTCGCCAATATTGAATTCAAAAAACTTCCCTTTTCTATAATGGAGAAAGTCTTTATTTTTTTCAACTCAGCAACTGGCTCTAAGATAGTAGGTAGTTAGAGTCAATTACAGCATAGTAAATTCTCAGTAGTAGCACCTGTCACTCCTGTCAGTCGCCACGGGCACCGATCTTAGCGGAATATAACCGCCGCTTCCTAGGCAAGGGACTTAGAATTATTTGCTAGTCTAGTTGCTAAGGGCTCGTGATCAGGAATAAAGTGTTGTTATAGTTCTAAGCTCGGATCAAGCTGACTTTGCGGTGACTGAGTGTGGAATTTCTTTGAACTTATGTGTTTTATTTTATGTATTTATTTACAATTAGGTACTTTAACGAACAAATCTGTCCCGGGAATTCGAGCCTAAATGGCTTTGACTACATACACAAATCAAAACTAAACTTACTAGTATGAGTGTTTCTTCACCTCTGTTTTTGTCTCTCATAGTTCATAAATATCTGGGCGACCGAGCTTTGCTCGGTAAACATATAAAAACTCGAAAATGAGCGTTTTCCCAGAGATAAGACCTAGCTAGATCGATTTTTTGCCCCCGAAAACCCCCATATACCAAATTTAATCGAAATCGTTAGAGCCGTTTCCGAGATCGCCGAAATATATAAATAAATAAATAAATAAACAAACAAGAATTGCTCGTTTAATTTAAAGGTATAAGATAAGATAAATAGTTCCGCTCACAATTGTTTACACAAAACAAATGTCATCACAGCGTTTGTACATAATGATAACAGCAATGATTGAGATCTTGGTCTACTAATTCACAGCTAATGACAAGTTGACATAACAGATAAGACCACGTGTGGGCGACATGAGTCATTCTAATGGCGACGGTCAGTTCATGTGAGATGTAGCAAAAAAGATAAGTAAGTAGCGTGTTGATAATGGAGTAGCAATTATTGAATTATAGTTAATGAGTTATGTCATGGTAATGTGATTAATTGAGGCGGTTTTGAGGTCAATGTGCTTGAAGCATTAGGTCTGTTTGGTTAGGTTACTGAAATCAACAAGATATTCGTTTTTTACTTTGATATTTTTTATCTTCATAATACTTACAATCATTTTTATTTATTTTTAATCAATGACCTGAATAGTTATCACTTATATATCTAGAAAAAATATTAACTAGCTGGATTGTATACCTACAGTATTAAGGTTCTAATATTTTGACATTAAAAAAACCTTAGTGAAAATTTTGCCCATAATTTTGATACTCAAAGTTCAATCCGATTTTAGTCGATGTAAAGCTATAACAGAACCATATAAACAATGTTTATTCTTTGCGAGTGTAAGACCTAGGTCTTAGTACTTTAGAGTTCATGGGTACAGGTACAACAGTGTGACACAACGAGCGCATAATCTGCCACCGGATGCGGATATTACACGGGATGCACGCTCCGCTGACGGGTTTGTCACACAAAACCACGGGACTGTAACCTGTCCACGGTAAAATTTAACAATACAAACGGTGGAATAAAAACAACTTGAATGTATGTTCACTGCACTGCATGCACTTTTTAACGCCAGTGTACCACGGCTCGAGTTGGGTTCCGATAGTAATGATGACAGCTTATTGAAGGACAATAAGGTTGAGAATATATGGAGTCGGTACAATACAGTGCTCGTTTTTACATATTTGATGACAGCTAGCGACAAGAGGACAGCCATACAAAACGGCGATCTCTCTGACGATGTCAGATTTTGCAAGTTGAAATGCTATAAGCAAGCCTTAAAGGAAAAAGAAAATAAAAAATATATTATTTTGTATTTTTCTACTTGATTTTGTGTTTTTTGTGATCCACATCCACAACACGTGATATTTATTGAAGTTATATAAAACTGGATATCTGTTAATAAAACTTGCAACCCAAAGACCCCACGAAAAAATAATAGCTAACTATTAACAGGCAATCTTCTGGATGCCACGTCACTGACCTATTTCAAGTGCGTGACCTTGAAATGCAATAACAATGTATTTTAGCGGAATCATATCATTTGTCCCCATTCTACCCACTCGTGACGATTCTATGTAAACGACGCATTTAGTGCACTTATCATTATCATAACCATTTTTGCTTAAACTCTTTTTATACCACAATCACTGGTTCTATTTAGAACTGCGTAGAATCTTAGAGATCACATTATTCTGGTCAATATAGCTGCCATTTTACTTTGACCTCCCTTGTTTCTTTATCTCCATCACAAAATTGAACTTTAGAGAGAGATTCAATACTGTCCAGTGTTTCATTTAAACCTGGTGGTTTTGCCTTTAATAGACCCTGCAGCTTCATGTGACATCATCTATAAGCAGGTCGTGACCTTCATTTAATCTGGTTCGGTCATGGGAGAATCGTACGGTACAGATTAAATGGAATTGGTTTCGGTTATTGTGTCTAATTGTCATGGTTCGGTGGACATGAGTCATTTTTCTATAGATGATGTACTTACGTAAATTCGGATGTACCGAGAATTTCGGTTTTTGAAGCGTGGCGGATTTGATGGCTGCTTTATTTGAATTTATGAGAAGTTTTCGGGGTTATGTGGTAAACAGAAGCATAGCGTAAAAGAATAAAAAAACAGTAAGAATGTAGATAAAGCATACTTAGTAAAACCTTGTTTGCCAAGGCTTAAAAAAAGCATTGCCCTTCCTCCTTCGTAAGTCGATTAAAAACATGAAGGATTTATGATATACCATGCAACAAAATAACATAAAAATACGTATCTCACGCGAGACACTGAGCTAATAAAAACATTATTGTATCCTTCCAACAGTATAATGTAAATGTAAAACACCTTTTTCCTCAATTCCTTGATCGCCTGCGTTTCTCACAGGACCGGGCACATTGAATATAAAGCTTGGGATCATTTTTTACCATCCCGCTTACAATTACTTCACAAGCACCATTAAACCGTAAATGGTCGCTATTCGGATCTCCTCGTTCAAACATATTACTATTTACTTCATCCTCCGTTTCTTGTTACATATCTTTATCTGCTTCACAATTGTAGTCTCTATTTTGAAGGGCTTTTGGTTGTTTCATGTCTGTGCTCTTTTGTCGGGTATTATCATTGTTAATTTCAGCAATGTAATCCTCTTCACAATTGCTTGATTACTACAATTAATCGCAATTGAATGGAATTCGTTGGACTTCCTTCTTTGACGTTGTTTCAACACACTTTGGCTTCAGCCATTTGTGTCATTTGACAATGGAAGGATGCATGTTTTTGTTATGAACATATTTATCATTTTCTTTTGTTTGTTTTTTAAAGAATAACCTTGTTTATTACTAAAACGAAGTCGATGTCCTCATAGATAATGTTGGCATTCAGTTTTTTAGTCAATGTTTTAGTTTTGGAGGCAAGTACATGATATTTGAACGTACCTACATGTTTTTGTGGTGAAATTTTAATAGAATATATTAATTACTACCTTTTATTAAATTCACAAATTGTTCATGTCGCAATTAGAATCTTGTAAACTTCCGACAAAATCAGGCAAAAATAATTATTTTATTCCTGTTTGACTATGGGCAATAAGTGGAATATGTGGGCACTTAATTAATACAATTGTTGTACCTGTATGTGATCGGAACTCGGTTTGTTTTCGGATTTCTTAAAAAATTCAAAGATCTCTCAGCAAGGATGTGATTTATAAAAGTGGGCTGTAATAGTTTTTCGGAAACATAATAAGAACAATCAGAGCGGTACGATGACTATTGTCCTCAAAATCCCGTCCATAACGCGTGGTTCTCCGAAGCGGCAGGAAGCGTGAACTGTGTCTCTTAGCTCCGTCCTCTGCATTAGTAATGCGGTGATGAAATTCAGTTAGCACACCAGTTGTACGTGAAAGTCTAGATAATATTTATACCACATAGAGTATTTTAATGGCATTTTTGATGGCTACCACACATGACGAAAGGTTTTTGAATGCTACATAAATATTTCGTTCCTTGAGAAATATGTTTCTCAAGAACACACTAATTTTGTATAGTGACACTATGGTGTCACTATACAAAATTAGGAACCATTCGAATAGTGACGTTGTTCCATTTTTCAAAAGTTGTGTTTTCAAGGTCTAATCATTTTGTATAGTGACACTATGTTTCTCAAGGAACGATATTCATATATGTATTTGGCCGTGTTTGGATAAATTCGTTAGCGCTTCAACCATTTGTCCATGTATAATGCTGGCAAATCTCTCTATCTCAGGAAATCGCAGTCAAAAAAGCCAATTTCATGTTTATATGTAGGTATTGATTTATTGAATAAGTAGAGATAAAGTTCGCCTTCGCCTTAACCTAAGGGTAACATTCCATTTCTGACCGCAGCTGTGCACTACTGGTTGAACGCGTCGCTGTTACTGTCAATTTCCATAGTGAAATGAACAGTAGTGCAGCTGCGGTTGGAAATGGACTGTCACCTTAACTCAGGCGAAGGAAAGTTTTATGGTAAATATCCTTGATTTCATGCTGTTATCGTATTGATAATGACTACACTTAGCGCTTCAGGCTTCGGTCTACATACTCGTATGTGCAAGGCTAGGTCGATTATTCTTCAAGTTCTAAGGAGCACTAGTATAGACACAAATATAACAAATTGACTTCGTCGTAAATTCCGTATCAGATCCGCATATTTTACGAATAAAACAGTAATCGTAAAATCCCTGTCAGCCGATACTTCCATGTTGCCCTAAGGGGGCAGAGTAAAGGGTAGGTAATGGCGTTCTTTCGTGTTGGAGTCTAAAATAATGCTTGCTCTTGGTCTTGTCTTGGCCTTACAAAAAGAACAGCTTGCAGCGAATTAGTGATGGTAATGGCACCATCGTGATACTATTAAGTGATAAAGCCTTATAGTAAAGATAGGCATAATGATGTTAAGAATGTTGTTAGTACATGTGGTAGGTCAATTGCATTTAATAGTGGCTCGAAGCGTTTTTTATGTTATGACTTTTTTTAGTCTTGGCCCAAATAAATAGTGGATATGATTGGGAGTATGTGGACAGGGCGAAGTGGAAAAGGTTAAGCAGGAAAGCTGTGGGATAGATAGCTAGAAAGAGAGAGAGAGAGAGAGAGAGATTGGGAATATTTTCGTCGTATGATTAAACTGCATGGGATAGGTAGGTAAGTACATTCCTACAATATTTGTGCCAACGTATGTCTACTAAAGCTATTTATGATTGAAGATAGGATCTACAAGCTACGTCATAATAAAATTGTTCTCTATAGTTCGTAATCGCTACAAACACAAATGGCTCTGTTCTTAGATGCCCATCTCGTTTACGAGACCTTGACGAACGATCTAATTTGATTGCTGATAAACTTCATCTTAAAAGTACAGTCGACTTCAAAGATAGGATTACGGTTTAGCAACCTACTTAATAATGCGAAACTGGTAGGTAGGTATTCAAGTGTTAGGTATATGAATGAAATGAAATGAAATGAAATGAAATTATTTATTTCCAGAAATAGTTTCCATATGTTACAATAAAACTATACTATTAAACTAAAATCTACAATGAATCATCATCTTCCTCGCGTTGTCCCGGCATTTTGCCACGGCTCATGGGAGCCTGGGGTCCGCTTGGCAACAAATCCCAGTAAATGGCGTGGGCACTAGTTTTTACGAAAGCGACTGCCATCTGACCTTCCAACCCAGAGGGTAAACTAGGCCCGTATTGGGATTAGTCCGGTTTCCTCACGATGTTTTCCTTCACCGAAAAGCGACTGGTAAATATCAAATGATATTTCGTACATAAGTTCCGAAAAACTCATAGGTACGAGCCGGGGTTCGAACCCGCGACCTCCGAATTGCAAGTCGCACGCTCTTACCGCTAGGCCACCAGCGCTTAATATCTACAATGAATACTTAAATACTAATTAGAACTTAACATTAACTAGACCTATGGGCGTGTCACACCGACCTCATGGTGACAGGTTTGTGGTAGGTCCTCCAGCGCTCATGAAGCGGGCTACCGTCCCACTCCCTCACTGCGGACAGGATATGAGAGATTTTAATTGTGGATACTCTACGTAATGATTTAGAAAATTTGTTATTGTTCAACTTACTCCTAAACTCTCCTCCTGAAGACCTCATCGTCCTTAGCGACGAGGCCACCAAGTGGCTGATTGGACTTAATCTGTATTTATAACTGTTTGTTTTCTGTTTATCATACTATGCCCTACGATTAAATAAATCTCCTAAACCCCAGATTATTTTTCAGTATTAGAATTTGAAACCTTTTTAATTTCATAAGAGTTCCAAATTCTATTTTAATTTGCATTTTTAAAGGACATCGGGACTTAGTAACATAATCGTAGTCGAATAAATTATAATTATACATGTAAAATGTATAATTATTGGTGCCATACATTTACTTACTTTCCTTACTTATATTTATGTGATTTCAAATGCCACAATCTAATCTTCATCTTATCTTTTAATCATGTCACGATAGCAACATCAAAACTGGGTTCAGAACCCGTCTGCCAGATTCTTTAAATCTTTAACATCAAAAACAGGCCAGACCGGTCCTCCTCAATGTTACAGTTCAATCACTTGATCAAGTTATCATATACTTCACTGTCATTGTTTAATTGTAACTGCTTTAAATCACTGTGTCGACTGCGTCGGTTATTATGCTAATAGGCAGGCCGGTTGAGTATGTGTGATGTGCCGCAACCTGTAATGGATGACGTCATTTTACATGGAGGTATTCCAATATGAACACATCTCTATCTGATGGTTGAGGATTATTAACAGGATCAAGATCGGGCGTTCTACCGACACGCTTAGTGTATAATTAGCCTCCATCGTCTCTTTTGTTTCGTTTCCGGAAATCAGATTGATTTCTTGAATACTTGATACATTTTAAAATATCTATTATCTAGTTACCGAAGGAGTTTGTAAATTTCTGGTACTTTTGTGGTTCTCAGTGATATTTTTAGACCTAAATAATCGTGCAAGGTTTGTTCCAATACAATATGACCATAGCTATAAGTAGGTACAACATTAATATTCTTGCTACGATTTTCATACATGCTATTGTAGACAAACAGCCGAAATATGTACACTTGCTGGACATACGCCTTCCCAAAAAGATTTCCACACCGACCAGTTAAGCGCAGCCCCCATTAAATTATTCCTTGTGATCTTGACGGTGTATTCCCATTTGTCCGTCCCACGTCACCGCCACCATACATGAAGCGGGGACAAATGGGGATGATTTAAATGAATGCAGTGCTATTCCCGTCCCGTCCGTGCCCGGGTGAAACAAATGGGAATACACCAACGATCTTTTAAATACAGTATTACTGTAAGTTTACTTTAATTAAACGTGCGTAGGCGCTGCTGAAACTATGCGATGTAAGCCATTCACGATTACTTATCGGAAAGCTATAGTTTACCTTTGTTCCAATTTGTTAATTACACTTCCGTCAATTAGCCTATTGTTGCAACAATATAGTAATGTACTTGGGTACTTTACCTATTTTATTAGCCTGAATCTGAGCATGTATTGTAAAGAATATAAATTAAAATATTTAGAAAATACCGACAATGTCACACGTGATTGAGCATGGAAATGTTGTAAGTGTTATAACACGTGTATTGAACAATTTCTTTGTTCTTCCAAACATATTTCAATGGTGATGATATAGATATACCTAATAACTTTTTGTACTCGTAGGTACCTACTTATAGGATATTCGCTAATTTTAAGTTCCTAATTGTAGATTAAAAGGAATTATAGTTAATTGTGACCGTCTTGTTACATATGGCGGTGATTAATATTATAGTTGGTCAAACCAAATTTGTCAGTAAATAAGAACATAAAAACTATACTTACTCATCCTTTTCTTTTGGGTAATAGTATAAGGCAAATATAGTACCTATGATTATCTCTGCCTATGTTTGAAATGAGACAGTCCTTTGACAAACTATAGTTACATTACTTGAACAACCCTAACGCCCTCTAACACGATGAATATACCTACCACGATATAAAATCGTTTCGTTTAGGCTATTATATAGGACATGCCAAGTGAATATAATTACCTATACAATGCCTATACACATACACTCGAAAAACAGAACAATATTTTCTTTCCGAACTAGTGTAAAACAGACAATTTCTTCTATAAACAAAAACAACATACCTAATCGATTGCAATAATTTACAAACCACTATCAAAACAATCCCGCAATTAATGCTACGCAAATTCTAACCGCTCAATTTTCACACCTAAGCAAAATAATCTTTATTACCCTTGTAATAGAAGCGCTAATGCGTAATCATTCGATCGCATTCCTGCGGCGAAAGCAATCCTTTCTCAACATTCTGCACTACTAATATCTAATATATCTTGACCCTAAAATTATTAACGACTGTATGATTTAGATTTAGATTTAGATTTATTTATTTCATAATATGAAATTACAATATAAATTATTTTACACTAATCTATACGAATTTATATTATGATCGTCAAGTAGAAAAATAACAATTGATTATAATTATACAAATGTCAAGCAATACACAATTTAAAAACCATTATAAGCAATCGATTAATTAATTACCAAATTATGTTACCAAAGGTCAGGCATATACTGGACTATTGTTTCATACTCTTGTAAGTCCAGTGTAAGTCGGCCTCTATAGTCGTAGCAAGTATACGTAACTAAAGGTCCTATATACACTGGTCTCGGTAAAGGTGTGAACAGCGTAGATCCTTGAACGATATGCGCGTGAGCAGGCTGTGCGATTACGCGTACTTTATGGCTTCCTCTCCCTGACGCAATGGGAAAGATTGTATTTTTGCAAAGCCTGAAAGCACAATATTACATCGAAAGTGACGACATGAAATGAAGTACCTAGGTATGTACTTATGTAGGTACTTAACGTAATGGACCCTATAATGGACATGGAACCGGTAATGGGACATAAACCCACAAATCCTCTAAAATAAGTATGTAAAAGTAGTTTATAAACACTGGCAATATTTTACCATAAATAAGAGTCATAGAGCTGTTTAAGTTTGACTTTTTATTAATTTCGGTTAATTTTTAAGAAATTGGCGCCAACCCAAAAGTTGTCGTGTCACTGGAAAAAATAACCAGTAAGAATTCTTAACAACTTCGCTAAGAGAGGTGAGTTCATATATTAAATTGTAATTAATTATTACTTGGTGTAAACTAGAATGTGTTTTGTTAATTGCATTTACCATGAGATAAGGTATACAACACATTATGTTGTGACTCTAGAGATGTATAAAAAATAGTAGTATTTTGCCCAATCCCATTATAGGAGCTGTAAAACTGCATACCTCCTATGATGGGATAATTTACATAATGATGCTTGCCATGGCGTAATTTCATGTTTAAACAATACAGAAGTACGAGGGGTATTCAAAATATTCTCGGTATGAGAATGAAAACAAACAAGTACGAAAAGTTTGATATTTTTATTTTTCAATATACTCCCCCCCTATGTTCATACACTTAAAAGATCGATCAATTATTTTTTTTAATCCCTCGTAAAAATATTTTTTATCTTTCGTGTAAAAATGCTCCTCCACTGCCGCCTTCAATGCTTCATCGTCAGAAAATTTATTTCCACGCAGATCCTTTTTAAGATTGGGGAGCAAAAAGAAGTCGCTGGGGGCTAAGTCCGGACTATACGGTGGGTGAGTAACAGTTTTAAACCCACGTTCAACAATAGCTGCCTTGGCAATATGAGCAGTATGGACGGGGGCGTTGTCATGCAGAAGCAGAATACCTTTGGTTAACTTTCCTCGCCTCTTTTCTTTAATTACATCCTTTAATTGACGTAGAATGTTAGCGTAGTACTGTCCTGTGATATTTACACCTTTTTCTTTATAATCGATTAGTAATACTCCTTCACAATCCCAAAATATCGTGGCCATGACCTTGCCAGCTGAAGGGATGACCTTCAACTTCTTGGGATGAGCTGAACCCTTAATGTGCCACTGCATGGACTCTTGTTTACTCTCTGGGTCATAATGATGAACCCAGGTTTCATCTCCAGTAACTATTCTTTGCAGCACCTCATCAGGATTTTCACCGCACAGGTCAATAAAATCGGAACAACAAGCTACACGCATGTCTTTTTGAAGCCGAGTCAGCATTCGCGGAACCCATCTTGCACTTACTTTTGACATATTAAGATGGTCATGTATAATATCATGTACGGTACCAATAGAGAGATTGGTTACTTGTGCTATAGATTTTACCTTCACTCGACCATCTTCCAATATAAGTTTTTCCACTTTATCAATATTTTCTTGTGAAGTAGCTACTACAGGCCGGCCAGGTCTAGGGTCATCTTCAATACTCTCCCTTCCGCGTTTAAACTCGCTTGACCACTTTTGAATGGTAGATAAAGAAGGAGCAGACTCACGGTAAACACAATCCATTTCCTCTTTTATGGTTTTTTGATTTTTACCCTGTTTTGTCAAGAATTTTATCACGCATCGATGTTCTAATTTAGTTAACATTGTCAATTCGCACAGGATGTTCATGTTTGTTCAGCAATTGCAGAAAAACAAAAGACTATCTCGGTTCGAATTATACTTTTTTTTAATGTCAATGAATAAACCTTAGCGGCCAGTAACGAAAGAAATTTTAGAAGAGGTCGTAAGATATCAATACCGAGAATATTTTGAACGCCCCTCGTATAATGTAGTTACTCGTACGAACTATGTCAGGAGGTCTTCTCGGACTTCGGATAAATTAATATCGTTTTTACAAAATTTTATTTAACTTGCCCTGTTAGTTTGTATACAGGGTGGATTTTCTTTTTGGGTCAGTGAGGGTAGCTACGATCCCGTGCTGCGACGAGAAAACGGTCTTAGAAAACCTTCCCTCGATTTCAAATTAATGAAGATTGGCTTTTACAGATTTTGGAAAAAACATACAGGGTGCGAGAAAAAGGTAATTTTTGACAATCTTTTTTTTGATGCCAATCGAGCCCATTCCTATTGAGGATCAAAAGCTTGTATGGAGCTAAAAAAAAATCCGGCTAGAAAAGCCACAAATCGAGGAAAACTTTTCCCATACAATTTGTATGAAAATCAAAACTTTTATTTTTCACATTCTATTTTTCTATGACAATTGATTCCATTCTTATCTAGTATCAATAGTTTCTTTGGGGTCAACTTACGATAATGTACTAAAAAGCCACAAATTAATAAAAACTTTTTCCATTGACCCCAAAAAAACTATTGATACTGGATAGGAATGGAATCGATTGGCATACAAAAATAGCATGTGAAAAATATAAGTTTTCATTTTCATACAAATTGTATGGGAAATGTTTTCCTCGATTTGTGGCTTTTCTAGCCGGAATTTTTTTTTGTTCCATACAAGCTTTTGATCCTCAATAGGAATGGGATCGATTGGCATCAAAAAAAAAGTTTGTCAAAAATTACCTTTTCCTCGCACCCTGTATGTTTTTTCCAAAATCTGTAAAAGCCAATCTTCATTCATTTGAAATCGAGGGAAGGTCTTCTAAGACCGTTTTCTCGTAGCAGCACGGGATCTGGTAGCTGCCCTCACTGACCCAAAAAGAAAATCCATCCTGTATTAGTTAGTGTGGTTCAAATCTTGGAAATGGCATTTGAGCCACTTTCGGATTTCCGATTGAGTTGAAATTTTGGATACGTATGCAAATCGGATGACAATGCAATCGGGTGACAAAAATTACTAATAACTAGTTTTTTGCCAAAAACTTATTCCCTATTCCAATATCTTATACTGATAGGGTATGCCCATTATAGGGGGCCCATTACTGGATCCACGTCCATTACCGGGGTTCCATTACTGGAGCTTTGGTGTCCATGACTGGAGAAAAAAACCATACTTTTAATTTATTAATTATGTGGAAACTAACTGCAGTATCTTTGATACAACACGCCTGAAACATGAAAGAAGGATAGGATATTCATCTTTTAACAAGCTAAGCGGTAGAACTTTTACATGTATCAGGGAAATATCACAAATACTCAAAATTTCCTCTTAAATGTCCCATGACTGGTGCCGTTACTATAGTGCAGTATTAACATTTTATTGCGTTACTTATTCGTAAACGTCTGTAAAATTTTTGATAATGATAATCGTTTGTCCCTATCTGTCAAATTGAAATTTCAGTTCGTTTAGAAAGAGATAAACTTTAACAGAGGTTTGTAAGCAGGGATCGGATACCGGTATTTTTTGTATGGGAACGGAAACGGTATTTTTTCGTTCTTTGCTAATTATTTCATTTCTAATTGGGCAATCTAATAATACGAAGTCGTAATCTAAAAACACAACTGAGTCCTACAATTCGAGTATAAAATTATTCGAAAAATATGGTTATTTCTAAGTTTTTGCAAAAAACCGGTTCCGATCCCTGTTTGTAAGAGGTTGCTAAGTTTTATGAATACTTAAGAGGGTAAATAAGGGTAACATTCCATTTCTGACCGCAGCTGCACTACTGGTACTGAACGCGTCGGTGTTACTGTCAATTTCCATAGTAAAATGAACACTAGTGCAGCTGCGGTTGGAAATGGACTGTCACCTTAAGGGTTAGCTACGCGTCTTGACACCACAGGAGTTGCAGGAGATGGCATCTTAGCATCACGTTCTTGGTACAAAATAACGTGAATAGTAAAAGGAAAATAGTCCTGAATTCCGCTACGTGTGAATTTTCAAGTTATTAACCTCATTCGCTTGAAAGTTGCTTCGCCTCGGTTCTGCATGAGATCATGCTCATATGCTAATGACAATGTCGTGCGCGTCCCGTTAAGGGTCCTTCCCAATTACAAGGATAACGGTGCGCAGTCCGCGGGCGCGGTAATGCTGGGTATAGACTTGCGAGATAACACGTTTACGGTATAGCCACACTGGCGAATCCAAAATGTTATTAGTTATAACAGTAATAACGTTTATTGCAAATTATTGGCACTGGCAAGTGTAAAAATATGGGTGCATATAACTTACCTACTCAAAAATATGTCCCATAGTTAATTCGCTGACATAAGACATGGGACATATTTTTGAGTATGATGAGTGCACCCATATTTTTACACTTGACTGTAGGTACAAGTTCATGCAGTACATTCAGTAATAAATAGTAGCTTTACTAACTACAAGCGTCCATAATTTACAGTTTCCGCTTACGATGAAGCGAAATGACTGTCAGTTCGTTTGGGCTACAAGGCGCATCAAAGTAACTGATAAACAAACATACGTACATGCACTTGCAAAACAATACAGACCTTTCCTCTTAAATATGTTTAAAAACAAGTAATAATGCTACTTTATAAATTATTAAAATCGATAAACACATTAGAATCGTTTTAATTATAACTGCCCTAAAAAGTTCTAGCTTTAACAGTATCTCGGTTAACCATTCGTTTGTTTATGAACTATTACTTTGTTTATTTTACGGCCACGGCCGGTGCTCACGCGGAGAGAGCATATACCTACTCGTAAAATCGTCTGAATGGTCAATTATGCCACAATATAAATATTTTATTGTGGAATAAATAGATTTGAATGTTTAGAAAGCGAAAATTTGACTTTTAGAGCTTTTGTACGAATTTGAAAATGTAGAATTGTAAATTGTAAGTTACTATTTATTAGATATAAAAAATACATTACAGTTTTGGAATTGAATTTACTACCTATCTCTTTGTTCTGTGATTAATTCATCCGTTCCATTATTTAGCATCATACCAGCTTTATGATTTAAACATATATTTTCTCTATTTTATATTAAAACTAGCCGTTATATTATGTACTTACACATAGAAATATCAAATCTACCTATACCTCTATTAGAGATATCTCAGATAAAATAGATATAAGTCCCATTTAATGTCTTAACTGAACCAAATAAGGGTTCCCTGTGTATTTGAACCACTTTTGGTAATTCAAACGTTGAAAAAGCAAAAAACTTGTAACCTCAGGTACAAGGGACCACCGGGCTCGAAAAAAAACTAAGAGGTTCTTAATGCTACTATTGTGTTGACACTGTTAAACATGATAAGGCTTACAAAAACTTTGGTTGGGAAACATAGCTTTTAGAGAGTTCATTAGTCAAACATATACATACAAAAGAAAGTTTTACAATGGGAATGTAAAAAGCAGAGCGTATTGTGTATATATGAGCAATTTAAGGGAGAATTTTGAGGTCCGATCTTCTCCCTTATCTTTTAGAGGTGGCCAAACCAGCGGAGACGATATACTTTGGTCTCATCTGTTATATTCGGCTTGGCTACTCGTATTATATAACGGCTTGTTCTTTTTCAGCATTCTTTCGGATCCTCCAATTGGCACCTTTTCCATTAGTGGGTCCAGAATCTTCCTTAACTCTCTTTCAAATGTCACGACAGATCTTTTAAATGGAACTGTTCAAGTACTTATTTTAACTCAAACTATGCAAACATTTAACCGTAAAATTGTGCAAAATATTTAGGAACTTCAAAGAAGCTGGATTGTTAACCGACTTTAGAATAGAAGAGTCTCGCTAACCACTACAATGAATGAAGTGAAACTGGTGATGAATAAAGTACCTGTACAGGTATATTTTTACACAAAAGTCTGAATTGTCGGTTGTTTTTTTGTTAACGATTATTTGTAGACCAAAGAGCTATGGGCCATGCTATGGCTATCTTGGCTCCGTGAAGCTTTCTGCTGCAGACTATGCTTATACAGGTTTTCTCCTATCAATATCCCTACTGAAACCAAACTACAATCCCTCTAACCAAGACAAACACATTATTCTCCCCATATTTAGACTAACCAGCCCAATAATGAGATCTTGGCAATATGGCGGCGTTATTATTAGATCACCGTCACCCAATACTACGGTAGGAAGAAAACCAATTTGTCTGTCTGTCGCCACGGTTTGGTTTTAAGGAATTGTGGATAACGATTTACTTTTGACTATTTTTGGAAGTAATTTCGGATTGATGAGTAAAGAGACGTATTTGGTTCAGTGATGCTGCACGCCATCCATCCATACTTACTTAATACCTATCATCTTTAATTAGGTATAGCTATCAGAAACATAGGTAAGTACCTAAGTAGGATCTGTAACGCGTAAGAAGAGGTACTCGTATGAACGGCACGGTAGAAACGACTCAAATAAATGTTAGCGAAACATGTATATTTTAATTATGAAAGGATTACCTTCGAACGCAAAGGACCGTTACTTAATGGCTCAATTTTTTTATTTTTATATATTATGTATGTATTATAGGTACAACATTACACGTAAAAATAGAAATATATGGCATTGTATTTATACCAACAGACCTTGGACCAGAATCAAGAACAATTGTACCAAGCGTAGATAATCGTAACCTAATAACTGTTTTACCAATTTAGCTGCCCTGTTCTTCGGCAAGGTTGAATAGATTGTCCAATTCAGTTCAATGTCCGCATTTATGTTTGTTGAGGCAACAAAACTAAATCGTTAACTTTAAAGGCCATAAAACTACTGTTACCATAACATTACTGGCTGAATGATCACCAGATGTTCGTTCACATAAAAAAGAAAAAAAAAGTTAAAATTCGAATCGTTGAGTGAAGAACTATAACCTTGAACGTGACAAAACGACAGGATTCGAAATTTTAAAACGTATTAAATTTAGAATTGAGTTCCCGCGGCGCTTTGCTAACGGCCGGTTTAAATATAGAACGTTCTATTCCCGCGCGGAGTGAACTCCCGGCCGATGGCTTCTTATTGTTTTTGCCAGCATGTTAAGGGCTATAATGTCCTGTAGCGAGGTATAAGCGAAGTCTTTTAGTACACTTGTTTTTATTATGAATGCTCTCTATTTTATCACGATAGCTAGAATACAAGGAAAGATTATTCTCCTTATTATATAAGTGTGTATTAGCAAGTTCATTACCTTTCCATAATTCTCATTCTCATTTGGATTTGCATTCTCCTCTTTATGCAATTTGTACTTGGACAGACAGGAACTTTTTAACGGAGATTTTAATTATTAAACATTGCAAATTACAGTCCTTGTTATTGAGGTATATCCTGATTGATAGCTTTGATTACTTTTAGGTCATCATAAAGTAAATCTAAATTACAAGCACTTACTTGCATAACACGATTTTGACTTTTTTTTAAATAAGACGTCTTAGACATCGGTACTAAACAAGCATTGCGGAATTTGTTCGATCAAATTTATCTTAAATTACATACCATTTTTTGCAACGTCTGTATTAGTAGCCATTTGCCGGGAATTATAGGTAAGTAGGTACATATTTGAACAGCCATAGACTGTGCCTTAACCACCGATGCTCTATTTGTTTATGGTGTTCCGAGTTGTTATGACGCTTGCGTTTGCGTCAGTGGCTTTTATTTCTTCCGTACCATAGACACCGATATCCGTTTTCTAAATTCAAATCTGGAACTATTACTCGTTTGCGTTCGTCTACCTGAGTGGCGTGCTAAATACCTGGATATTTTTAGATCTAGGAAATTCCAAGCCTATCTGTGATGCATCATTTGTACGTACTAATGAGTAATGAAATACCGTAGGTGTACAGGAGTGTAAGTGTAATAATACTAGATTAAAGCCCATTTTGTATGTAGTAAAGTGTTCGGATAGACGTTTGAAATTTGTGAATGAACTTGCAGAATGTACATATTTTACTTAGCTAAGTTTTACTAATTACCTATGTCTACTACTATATTTTATTTTTCATGGAGATTCAAAATGCGTTTTGCAAACCGTACCTACACAACTACACGCAAAAGGATCTTGAGCTAAGTGATATACCTAAAATACCTAAAGGTACAGATACAGATACAGACCTTTACCTTACCTGTTCCTGTACCTGTACCTGCCGGTACCTTTTATATTAGATTATTATTTCGCTATATTAGACTTTTTTTATGATATAAGCAATTACCGCGCCCAAATTAATTTAGGTACTTAATACGGTTTTTTGAATTATAAAGTTAATTGTGTAGTAAAATTACACGTATAAATATGACCTCAGGGCCTTGCTTATCTAAGATTTTTTTAAAGCCTTCAGCTGAGTATAAAAGCTTCCCATAAGAGGATTTAATAAGTGTATTTATACTTTTATTAACAAAGTTATCGTAACAAAAATATTTATATTCCACGTCTATTTAATTTTCATCCTTATTAATTTCACAAACATATAAATCTCAAAACAAACACGCAGCTTGTTTACACTACGATACTTAGCCCTGTCAAAACAGTCTGTCCGGTTCCTTTTGACATTATATCTTGACATCTGCCAAATGTGGACAGGCATCTGCTGTGTTAAGTTTATTTTGGGTTCCGTAGCCAAAATGGCAACGACGGAACCCTTCTAGTTTTGTCAAGTTTCTAAAGTTGTTTCCGAGTATTTTTTGACGTGATAACGTCTTATAGGTAAATCGATGAACACTGGTAGCATGCACGAAAAAATGTCACGTTGTGGACAGATCTCCATGGTAACGTTGTGGACAGATATCCATGGTAACTTAGGGTAACGTATACAAGAATGCAATTATTCATCAATATTTTCTTATGACGGCACCACGCAAAATTATCGTCCGTAAATCGAATTTACAGACAACCGTTTTTTTTACATACCTAACTATTTATAACCAGTACTTCTTTAAAAAAAATATAGGGCTTTTAATACCGGTAGTACCTTGTACTTGTACCTGATCCAACAATTTTTTCTCGAACATTTGGACTAAATTATTTACTTAAAATTAGCACTATTTTTAAGTAAGAACCGAAAAAAATAAATTTAAATAGACGACCGGTCTGGCCTAGTGGGTAGTGACCCTGCCTGTGAAGCCGCGGTCCTGGGTTAGAATCCCAGTAAGGGCATTTATTTGTGTGATGAGCACAGATATTTGTTCCTGAGTCATGGTTGTTTTCTATGTATTTAAGTATTTGTATATTATATCTATCGTTGTCTGAGTACCCACAACACAAGCCTTCTTGAGCTTACTGTGGGGCTTAGTCAATTTGTGTAAAAATGTCCTATAATATTTATTATTTATTTATTATTTATAAATATAGAAAACCGTTTTCATTTATATTTCATCACGGCTTTTATCGCCATTCCTTATGTACTGAAACATATTATAATATATAATATAATCTCTTATCATACTTTACAAAAACCATTTTTTTTAAATAAGTACCTACTTAATAAGAAAGACACGTGATGACTTATGAGATTTACCTACGAGATAACTTTTGTATGGCAGTTGTTTATTTTGTAAAAATATTCAAACCATCTTCAGTTGTTATTATTCTCTACTGAGTTTTTAGTTTTGTTTGTTTTATAAATGACCTAAAAGAATGAACGAAAACATAAACGTCAATAAACTGTTCAATTTACGTCAGTTGTTAATTCTGTAAAAATACTCAAACCATTCAGTTATTTTTACCCACTTTTATTTTTTTATAGGTTTTTTCTTTCTTTATAATTTATCCTGTTTATTTTCTTTAAAGGTAAAAACAGTTTAAAATCAACTGTAACTATGTGCGCCAACGAACTGTGAAGCAAAATTAGAAAACGCGAATTTGTAAAAAGAATGTCAACTGTGTATTGAGGCGTGCTGTGTGTAACAGGCCTAAACATTCCGGACTGCTCGCCGAAGGACGGGCAAATGGGTACGTTTTTTAGCTTATGTGAACTAGCCCTATAAAATGCTAAGCGTAGTACAGATGATTAAAAAATAAATATCACAGGTATTTATCGCTTCACGAAGTTAGAGTCTGTACGGGAAGAGAAGAGTCGTGGAATGTATAGGACCCGATACATTCCACGACTCTTCTCTTTCCGAACAGACTATATAAGCGCTTTTTTCGGTTGTGGCCATGGTCTAATAAAACATGGTCTTCTCTTCCCAGAGTGTCACTTGCCTACGTCACAATAACATTGCCACTTTATTTTAACATAACATGTTACATGGGTACATTATATCTATGGTTAATAAGTTAAAATATTTCTTTATAATTTTATAATTTTCATTTATATGTATTTTATCTTAAATTTTACAATAACACGTCATTTTTAATTATTCGTTAGCAATATCTTCCGATTCACAAAATAAATTTCAGACGTTTGGGTAATTCTGTTTACACTACTGGCAACACAGGATAGCGCTGTCACATTTGACAATCCGCCATTTTGTCCCTGACCGTCATCCTTGTCGAACGCGTGTTAATTGTTATTTCCTTTCTCGCTCAGTGTCAGCAGTCGCAGTGTTTTCTAAACTTTTCACGTCGTAAACTTGGTAATTAATGTTTTGTTACGAAAATGGTTGGCTGCTCTATTCGGAACTGTAAGAGTAGGAGTGAAAAGTGCAGTATAGATTTGTTTTATTTTACTGTGTTTCTACATGAATAATTTAAAATTAATGCCGTTAAAATAATTTTCACCGTTGGTTAAAATTCTCCCACATTTTAAAGTTTGAGAACCTGTAACCAGCATGATGACGTAGGCAAGTGACAGTTAGGTCATTCGCGAATCTCGGAAGAGAGTACCAGGCGGAGTATATTATTATACCATGGTTGTGGCTTGTGGAAAAAAAAGGGCGATAAGTGATTATTATTTATAGGTTTTACTTTGGATAATGAATCGCATAGAACAAACTGTGGAAGTGTCATTATGAACGTCATATTTTTATAGAAATTTGACATTTACAGTGCGACATAAAATATTAGAAATTAATGAAATAGAACTAAAATATTTCCATTCTAAATTGTTGCCATGTTTAACCATTTTACGTCAAAAATGTGACCGTTACGTAGGAAGTGGCGCCCTCTATGAACGCACCGAATAGTGTATATGAATGATTGAATTGAATGAATGAATGAATCTTTATTTCAGGCAACTAGTGGCCCATACATTACCTTAAAACTAGTATACATATAGTTATTATCAGTACTATATATATTCTCAGTTATTAGTATACCATCTCTTTCTCGTCTTGTATGACCCATCCCTAATTGCTCAAGATATAATTGTACCACGTTTTTATTATTTTCATTCTCTATTCTCTCAGCCATCCCAGAAAGGGAGACGCCAGCCGAATTGGGCTAGACAGCTTGTCTCAACAAACCTGAGATGTAAGTCTAGTTTTTCCTTAGGTCTAGTCTTGGAATTTAGCTGCTATCTATATTACTCGTACCAAACGAAGGCGAGGGTTTCTCAGTATGACCAGTGTAAAATAGATCTCTGATAGTATGCACAGTTTTATGAATCTTAACAGGTTCGAATCCTGGTGAAGGCATTTAAGGATGACTCACGCTAGACCGGGCCGTGCCGTTTTAAGTGTTACCTCCGACGTTTCGAGGACGGCGTTGTCCCCGTGGTCTTGGAGACAACGGAGAATCGTGGTTTTTCAAAATGGCGGAGCATTGGGGATCCGCGAGGTCTACAACTCACTGAGCCACTAGTTATTGGTTAGTCAATTCTAAGCGATGGGTAGCAATTAAAACAGTCATCCCAGGACAATAGGATGTTTTTTTTTATAGTTATTCCATATAAAGTGGCCATTGAAGAGTGGCGCTACTAGCGAGGTTAGAATGCCATTCTATGATTAATAGATAGTTAAGTATGGCAGGAATGCATACTTATTCTCATGAAAGGCAAAAAAAAAGTATGTATTAACAGTAGGTAATCACCTATAGGATCGGTTGAAACTTGAAACCCTTTAAACAAAATTTTATAAAAAGTGTAGTAGGCAGCGAGAGGTGTAAAATTTTATAGGCATTGTTACTTACAATTACATAACACGAAAATAACACACTTTCACGCCGAACAATAAAGACGTAATTCCTTTGTCACATACATTTCTTTTACGGGCATTTTTTTAACTCTATGTTGTCAAGCGTCGTCTTACAAAAATATACCTAAAAATTATAGCATTTAAGTCCATTTTTGTACAGACTCGATTATCGTATGAAGTGTTGTCTGGACGATTGTCATTTGTTTTTATTGTGAGTACATACATTTTAAGCTTAATGTAGCTTACGAATAAAGTTCATATTTAAGTGTGTGACTGAAGCGTTACAGAAGCTTTTATCGTCCATTGTGATCTTGGTTCGTGAGTTGAATAAAATTAGGGTTTTTTTGTGTTTTCTTAAGGAAAGGGTTTTTATAGTATGTATGGGACAATAAGGCTAAATTGTGTGATGGATGGAAACCAGAACAGTGGGGTTACTCGACATGTTTATTTTTTATGCTCGGTCCACGTTGAGAATACTTATATTTTCACGGTTATTAGGACATTTAAGTGGAATAACTCATTGGGCCGATGCTACTTCTTACCTTACCTGAACCAAAATCTTACCTGAGAATATGTTGTGTAGATTTCATTTAAGAGGCCGTAAAACCAGGAAATAAGAAGGAAACAAAATATCGCGAAACTTGCGACGGGAGATGTGGCCGTCGCGCGGATTCTTGCCTTTTATCTCAATAGCACTAGAAATAAACTTCTGTTTAACATTTTGCTCGTCAAATGCCTCGGCTATTTTATACTAAAATTATATTTCTATGGTATACAGGGTAACGACATATACAACTGAAAATAAATGAAAATTGTCATTTTTTTTTCTATTAAGCCATCTTTATTCTTTTAAGGCTTTGGTTGGAGTCTGCCCTTGCAAATATATAATATAGACAATAATAAACACTTTATAATCGGATGAAAATATACGTTCAAGTAGTTTATTCTCAGTCACGGCTAGTTTAACAGTCCGTTATTCCATTTACACGACACTTAGCAATGAATTGGAACATCTGATGGATATATTTGGCGTCACATCCGGTTTCAAATGGACCGGAAAGAGGGTTATACCTGTGACTTCCGGTTTGCTACAGAGGATACTGGGACAATAGTTGACAATATATATAATAGGTACTACTTGGGAAAGAGGAAAATCGATTTATCAACGTTGTTTGTGTATTTATTTTGTTAGTAGGTAGGTATTTGTAATTGAAAAAAAATCCGTCGAATTGAAAACCTCCTCTTTTTAGGGTTCCGTACCCAAAGGGTAAAAACGGGACCCTATTACTAAGACTCCGCTGTCCGTCCGTCCATCCGTCCATCCGTCCATCCGTCCGTCCGTCCGTCCGTCCGTCCGTCTGTCACCAGGCTGTATCTCACGAACCGTGATAGCTAGACAGTTGAAATTTTCACAGATGATGTATTTCTGTTGCCGCTATAACAATAAATACATACTAAAAACAGAATAAAATAAAGATTTAAGTGGGGCTCCCATACAACAAACGCGATTTTTGACCGAAGTTAAGCAACGTCGGGCGGGGTCAGTACTTGGATGGGTGACCGTTTTTTTGCTTGTTTTGCTCTATTTTTTGTTGATGGTGCGGAACCCTCCGTGCGCGAGTCCGACTCGCACTTGGCCGGTTTTTTTAAAGTCCCGTGGTTTGCCATTTCTGTATTTTTAGTGTACCGCACAAACTTTGTTCGCGGTACACTTATGGGATCACATCGGTCTTGCAAATCAGTTAAATGTGTTTTTTTTGTAACGACCAAATATGGCTTTGTAGTATCGTTGTTGTTGACAAGAATTGCCAAAAAGGTGAACTCCGTTTTTGGTGACCGTCTAAAATACGGCGTGTCAATTGGGTTGGATCGGGTCAAACACGAACTTTATAAAATGAAGGAAAAAAATACTTATATTTATTTTTTAAACAAGTTCGATACAAGGTTCACGCTTAACTTAAAAGTTAGATACAGGTAATGAAATGTACGTGCAATTAAGACTTTTTGACGAATGTCCTTTAAAAATTTAAACAAAGTTTTTATGAAATGTAAAATCAGAGAACAGAATAAGTATCATATACTTTTTAAGCTGTTATTCTGTGGCTTCAGTATTTTTGAACAGCACTTTGGTAAGCATTTTAAAATTCACTAGATAAAGTCTATGATCTTATATCTAAAGATATGTTATACACGCTCCAAAATTGAAGCACTAACCTTGTGACAAATTGTACAAGTTGCCTTTAGTCGCGCCCAGGCAAGCCAGATGCACGTGCTAACGAGCTCCCGCTCACCGAAAGAAAAAGAGACAAGCTCATGTGTAACAACGAGTATGACAAAGATGAATGGAAAAAAAAGCAGATTTCTTCGTAAGTATAGAAATAAATATGGAAGTATTTTTTATGCTCCTTTGTATGAGTATAACCTATCTATAGTTATAACATAATTGGATAAAGTGTCTAAAAAGTAAAACTGTTCCTTTGGATACAGGTTAAGAACGCCCTTCATGTACAAAGGGACAATAATATGTAAACACTTATACACACACGTGTCCGCTTATCTCAGTTCTAAAACGTAACACGTGTGGTGTAAAACGCAAGTGTTTCACACGTTTTGCAGGTACAGATGTTATTTAACACCTTCCGTAGTAAGTAGGCCATTTCGCGCGAAGTGATACGTCAATGTGGTTTAAAAAGGTGTTAAAGAGGTGTGAAGGATGCATTGCGTTCTACTCGAGTATTTATCACTACAGAGTTGCAGTCAAGTATAAAATATTAACCTTCTTTCTGTGTCGGAGAAATGAAAGGATTAGCTGAAGTTACCTATCTAAAGAACGTGATGTAGGGACTCAATACCTTTTATTGGCAGACTATAAGACTAGGTACCTAAACACCAAAAAAAATGAGATTTTAAAAGTCGATTGAATCATGTTACCTACTTTGTAATATTCTAAAAGTTAGTAGATTATAGAAAATAAAGCGGAAAAATACGACGTTACAACAACCGTAAAGCTCGACATAAAAGGCTTTAAAGTTACAAGAACGAAAATAAAATGAGACTTTTAACAATAGCAACTTAATAGAAATTTAACATACATAATAGGAATGACAAAAAAAGGGTTTTCTAAAGTGGAAAGAGTATTTTTTGTGACCTTTCTAAAGGTCTTGTGGGTCAAATAACTAATTATAAATACGTTAAGTGAAAGTTAACTATCACCTGACGAAAATGGCATACCCACTGTTCGCATCGCTATTACTTTCATTGAAATGATTAACCCTATTAAAATAGGTATAGATAGTAGCGTCTAAGCTAACTCTGCACGAATCACCCTATTGATAGGTGAAAACCGCATGAAAATCCGTTCAGTAGTTTTTGAGTTTATCGCGAACATGCATACACACAAACAGACAGACGCGGCGGGGGACTTTGTTTTATAAGGTGAAGTAATGATGTACAACTGGACACAACTCAAAGTTAAGTAAAAAGAGGTATGTTTGTCATGAATGAAAGATCTATGAGGTTTGGTTTGCTCATATGTGACGTTATGAAAAGGGATCTTATTGTCGATGGCGCTTACGGCATAAATATAATGCCGCGCGACGCTGTGCGGCGTAAGTGCCATCGACAATAAGGTCCCTTTTCATAGATAATGTCCCATATAAAGCGAGGTGGCGCCGGCGCATGATGCTAGTGCAAGGTCATCAGGTGCCCGGTGGGGTCAGTGCAACGGATTGCCATTGTTTCCACGGACAGAGACGTCACGATACAGTCATCAGATTGATCAGATATATCGGAGCGACTCAAAATATCTGAACATGCGTTTTAACGTAATGATAATAGACTTTGTTCAGATATTTGTGAATACCTTGGCCGCTCTGATAAGGGCCCCCCCACATCTAGCGTCTCCCGAACGTCGACGCCTCACCAACGCCCGCGCGGCGTCGACACCGCGCTCCCGCAGCGGCGACGCGACGCTGCGGCGCCTCTCGAACGCCAACGCCACAATAACGGCCGCGCGGCGCCGACGCCGCGCCCGCGCAGCGCCTCCGCGACGCCAGCGGGGACCAACGTCCAGTCAGACGCTCCGACGCTCGACAGCCGCCATTGACGTCGAGGAGGCGCGGCGCTAACGCGGCGCCGACTCGTTCGGGAGACGCTAGATGTGGGGGGGCCCTAAGGGCCCCCCCACATCTAGCGTCTTTCGAGCGTCGGCGTCTACAACTCTATGGCCGAACGTCGATGCGACGTCGACGCAACGTCATTTTCCATAGCGCTGACCAGACGCCGACGCTCGAAAGAAGCTAGATGTGGGGTGGCCCTAAGTCTGATGGTGACTATACAAAAATACAAATACATAGAAGTTATTTTTCCAAACTTTTTTCAATATTCTGTTTTGATTTTTTAGAGGTGTGAGTCGTGATCACATTTCGTAAAATAGCTGGATGTCCGTTATATAGTCGTATTCGCACATGTCATTAAAACATCCGCCTTGATTGATATTAGAAGTCACGAAAATGTTTCATTATTGTGCTTATCACTAATGGGACTATCAACAAACAGGGGGAAGAGATCTTGGAATTTGGGATGAGACATAACCTCGCCATCATTAACACCTTCTTTCAAAAGAAACCTGAACACCTAATTACGTATAAAAGCTCAAGACATGGTACACAAATAGACTATATCTTAGCAGATAGAAACTTACTCCGAAACTTTAGGGATTGTAAAGTAATACCGGGAGAAGCGCTTACTTCGCAGCATAGAATATTAGTAGCATGCCTCAAACTACCCAGGCCTATTAAGACAACCATTGATAAAACCCCGAAAATCAAGTGGGGACTACTTTACAGCCCTAAAGGTGAAGACCTTATTGCTACTCTCAAACAGTATCTGGAGGAGGACATGAACAACGAATACAACAACAATGCCGAATGTATGTGGTCAAACTTTGCACGCACTTGTAAAGCCCATTCATCCAACATCTTAGGAGTCTCAAAGGGAATTCTTACCAATAACAAGGACCCAAGGTGGTGGAATGATGATGTTAAAGGAGCCATAGCTGCCAAAAGAACCCTATTCAAATTATGGCAGACCACTCAACTAGAGGAGGACCACATCGAGTACAAAAAGGCCAAACAAGAAGCGAAGCGGAAGGTAGCCCAAAATAGAGCCCAATCTCAGGAATGTTTTTATAGCAGACTGGAAGATGCTAAGAATGACTCAGAAATCTTCAAAATCGCAAAGCAGCGTCATAAGTCCACATTGGATATCAAAGTCAACAAATACATCCGTGATGAAAACGGTCTGCTTCTAACAAATAATAAAGACATAAGCCAGAGATGGCGTCAATACTATGAAAGGCTCCTTAACGAAGAATTCCCAAGCCAACCGCTGCCCTTAATAAAACCTTCTGCGGGACCAATATTAGAAATAAGTATTTCAGAAGTTAAACTTGCTGTCTCGAAAATGAAGAACCACAGAGCTGCTGGGCCAGACGAAATACCATCTGACATATGGAAACAAACAGGACCCATAGGGCTTGAATGGCTCACCAAACTATTTAACGCGGTCCTGAGCTCAAATAAGATCCCAGATCAATGGCGACAAAGTTCTATCGTTCCATTTTTTAAGAACAAGGGTGACGTCAGCGTCTGTGGGAATTATAGGGGTATAAAACTCACTTCTCACACTCTCAAAATATGGGAAAAGATATTACATAACCGTTTCTTAAATCACGTTGTCATCTCTGGAAACCAGTACGGTTTCACACCATCCAAATCCACTATCGACGCTATACAAGCAGTACGAATCGTCATAGAAAAGCATCGGGCCAGCCGGGAAGACTTGCACCTCGTCTTCATAGACCTTGAGAAGGCGTTTGACCGGGTACCACGAAATCTGGTATGGCAAGCGATGAGAGCGCAAGGTATACAAGAAACATATGTTGCTTTAGTCCAGGACATGTACCATAGGTGTAGCGCGAACGTGAGAAGTCTGGCCGGAGTGAGCAAGACGTTTGAAGTAAATGTTGGCGTACATCAAGGTTCAGCGTTAAGCCCATTACTGTTTAACTTAGTAATGGACTATCTCACCAAAGATATCCAAACTCCCTTGCCATGGTGTATTTTATACGCGGATGACATCGTACTCATTGACAAAAGTGCACAACAACTGCAAACGACCCTAGAACAATGGAGGCAGGCCCTGGAAAGAAATGGACTTCGCATCAGCAGAAGTAAGACCGAGCATTTAGAATGCAATTTTAGTAGTGATACCACCATCTCCAACAGGATCTATATTGAAGGAGATCAACTTCCAAAGGTATCCCAATTCAAATATCTCGGAACGATGCTGACTGCCGATGGTGCCATTGAATCTGACGTCACTCACAGAGTCAACGCCGGCTGGCAAAGATGGAGAGCCCTCACTGGTGTTCTTTGCGATACAAGAATGCCAATCAAAGTCAAGGGCAAAGTTTACAAGACAGCCGTGAGACCGGCAATGATGTACGGTGCTGAATGCTGGGCGATCAAAAAGGCGCACGAACAAAAATTACACGTGGCAGAGATGAAGATGTTGAGGTGGGCGGCAGGAGTAACAAGACTCGATAAAGTGAAAAATGAATACATCAGAGGTAGTTACAAAGTTGCACCCATCACAAACAAAGTCACGGAAAGTAGGCTTCGCTGGTATGGCCACGTGATGAGACGCCCCGAAGACCACGTAGTCCGGCAAGCCCTGGCATTGCCGAACAGGGAAGCGAGCAGACGAGGAAGACCTAAAGCTACGTGGTGGTCTACAGTGACCCGCGACTTGGAACGAGCCCAACTTACCCCAAAGACAACTCAGGACAGACGGTCCTGGCGCATGAGAACGAGGAGAGCCGACCCCAAATAATGGGAATAAGGCAAAGAGAAAGAAGAAGAAGATTGTGCTTATCACTAATCTTTATCGCGCTACAACGCAAAGACAGCGACAGTCATTTGTCTTGTCCTGTAGACATGTAGTATTCATGCAATAATAAAAGTTATACGGTCGTTTAAATGACCCACTTTTTAAATATTGTTGTTAACCTACTATAACACTTGTCATTACTATAATCATCATGTTTGGGATCATATGAGGTCGCTTTATCAATTATGCTCATATTACACTTACTTAATTAAAACAGCACATAAACTAATAAGATAAAGAGTTGCTGTCTTATCTTTGAGTTGATAATAAACGCATTTTTCATAAAACTTTATCATGGTATCTTTAGCTCTTATCTTTTGTTTCAAAATGCATGCATACTTATATTGCATTATTCTCTATCAGACTGACTGATACAACTTTGCCTTTTAGATGTGTTAAGAAATCATGTACCTATGTACATACACAATGGCCGTATGACATTGACTTCACGTGTAAAATTATATCTTCCGCAGTCGTTGTATTGTGCGGAGCGGAGATTCCGCCTCAGTGGACAGGTAGCTTTATACTTCCTTCTAGATCCTAAACAAAGCGAATAGTTAATACATACTGCATTGTGAGCACCACGTAGGTACAGTGAGCTGCGATATTGAATGGAGAAATTATGAATGAATTCATTGATAAAGTCGCCTCGCCATGCACTTTTGCGGCTGATGGTCACCCATCAGGCCTTTAACATCTTGACAGATGATTTATGCAGCGTCTGTAAGGGCTCATTTAGACGCGAACTCGTATACGATTTTAGTTACCTACATTGCGGACCATTGAGGTTACATCAATTTAGCCGACCGATCAAATGACGCAATGTAATGAAACTCGCATACGAGTTCTCGCACCACCGTATAAATGAATCCTAAGCGAGCAACAACGTCTCTCGTGGATGTATAAGCCAGTGCGGGACCGGCACTTGCGACCGCATTTGTGGCAGCTGAAGTAGGGAGCCATGTCGGCAGTACCATCAGGTAGATTGTGCCTCTGCTTGTTTTCGGGCAAGGTCTTGGAACCATGCGTTGTCGTGAATTTCGCGACTTACAATAATGGAAATGCGCATTTTTAAAGTCATCGAACTCCCTTTGTCCATGCAGCCTTAGCGTCTGCTTTATTCGCGATACACGCCATATTTCACACGGACACAATAACTGACGGTTTAACGCACCTCTCATTAGTACTCTGTTTATTGCTCACTATAAATTATTGATGGAAACATTCGTAGATTTGAAGATATGGCTGCAAATTGCAGCTACAGTGCAAGACATAGTGGTGCATTTGCAATGCTAGTTGAAGCTAAAAAATTTACTGTATTATTGAACAGACCACCCGGTTTAAAAATAAAACAATATAGGTATATGATTTTAGAAACTGGTTTTAATTATAAATTCCCAGACAAGCACAGATATGGGAAAACCACATACAGTATGACAAGGAAAAACGATGTGACGCAAAGTTGATAAAATTACCAATATTACCTTGCAAAATTATATTGCCTTGTTGCCTGAATTATATAAAAAAAAAAATAACTTCTGAAGTCCCCAACTTCCCTTATACTTGTACAAGTACCTACAAATTCAATTCGAGTCTTGATTTATTATAGAAATAAAAGAAAGCTCCAAGTTCAAAAGCACAAATATTCTTCTGAGCCTTCTGAGGTTACGATTTTTTTAATCCGAATTAGGTACCTACTTTAAACTCAACGTAAAAATAAATTCAATCCATACGTTTTTTCTGGACGGATAAAAAGTCAATTTAATTGAAATCAAGTGCGAAAACCTAATTAATACAGGAAACAGACAAACGAACGGAGTTAATAACAGTTAAATGTTTTTTTAACATCCTTACCTTAGCACCATTTATCGACATAACCGGCCAATTTACATTGTATCAGCAAATACACCTAAAACAATAAATTCCAATAAGGAATGATAAACATGACATAATTCCGTTACAATCGAGATGGAATCAATGTGTTATTATCAAATATTTAGCGGTTTTGCCTCGTGTGAGGCCGAGTCACAGATGACTCAGTAGGAATCACCGGTAACTACAGTCTGAGTTGCGATTGAGTTACCGCAAAAATAGTGTCACCTTGTTGAATTTTAGTTGTATTACTAGGAAATCTGTGATATAAAAATGCGCCAATCAAGAATCGAACCGAAATTTTGAAGTCAATTCAAAAATAGAGCACCAATGAAATAAATGTTTTTATAATAAAATAATGTATTACAATTTGATGAAGTCATGATTTAAGGTTCAGTACTTGTGTTAGGTGTATTTGTTTTGGTAAACTCTGCTTAGTTAATTTTTCATTGATTTTGTTACAAGCATGAATTATAATTATCTTATCGTACATTTTAACACTTATTTTACGGAGAAGCATATACAGGCATATAGGATGCCCTTTTTATAAGAATTACTGTGTGTGACCAACCTCAAGATTCTTATCTGTTGCATTCGTCAATGTCATTCCACGTCATTCTGCGTCATAACACAACGCAATGCACTGATTGCGTCTCAAATTTTGAGAATTTGTAGTTTTCCTGTTCACACAAAAACTTTTTTCCTCTTCGTCATAGTGCGAACTAGGTATTTCTAATTCGGGAAACGGTTGTTTATAAAAAGTGATTCAGGGACTTTGTTTGGGCAATCAGATGGATAGCAAAGGGTTTACGAGTAGGTATATATCGTATTTCTGTTGGACCGTTTGTGGTAAACCCACATCACTGTTTTGTTTGTTTTTCTTTGCTGAACGTGTTTAGATTTCCATCCAAGTCATTTTAATGCGCTTATAATGTTACATTTCGTAAAGGTGATAGAGTAACAAAACAAATTGTTTTTGCATTTAAGAATATTTCTTGTGCCGTTAAAATTATAAAATACTTTATGTAAGAAATTCATACGATGGACACAAAAATAACTTTTACAATATCAGTATCTTAAAATAAAAGACATATGCGCTGACGTTTTTAAAATAAAATGTCAAACCACAACTATCGAGTTACACGAACCTGATAGCTTAATTTTCGACACAACGGTCACAGTTAAAATCAAACTTTTCGGCTATACATTAGAGTTTAATATCGTTAATCATAGCCGCGCCATTTCACACAGCCCGTTAATGTAAATTGACGTTTTTGTGAGATATTTTCAGTGTTGAGTTACTAGCTTCGACTCTTTACGACACATTTTGGTTTTGAGAAGGGTTACTTTTTCTCATCTTAAAATGTAACTTGGAACATGTGGATTTCGATTAAAAAATATTTAGTACTATTATTTTCACATCATGGATAACCAAGCTTTATTTTTAAAAGACTAAATAATACCGGTCGTAGCATCGATCCTTGGGGGACTCCAATAACAGGTTCAGTTCGTTCAACCTATTCATAATGATTAGTATCTTGATATGGATTCACAATGTTTAACGAATTAAAATAAAACTAAAAATCACAACGATCCAAACAACCTATCATTTACTTCGTTTACAAGTGTTCATTTTTCTACGTCTAATGGTAGGTGTATCAGTAGGTTATCAGATCCACAATAATCCATACTTAGGCCATAATCTAATCATCAAAATAAGATCACCAAGTACCAGGTATCACATCCGCGAAGTGTCACATAACCCGATATCTTCGACCCTGACCACATGTCCCGCAACATTGCTGTAAGACTATCCCAGCATACTCGTAACATAACGCTACTGTTACAACTTTTTATGGCCCACGCCTACCAAATTAAAGTATCAGGTTTGCTTCATTACTTACAGCTAGATAGTTTGGATATAATTATGATTTCGATTAAGATAACTTGTGAAATATTGTCTTAGTTACTACAGAAATTTAAAAAGGGTTGTATACTCGTAACTAACAATGGTGTGAAATAACTTTCAGTAGAACTAAATAATGAAAACGAACTTTAAATGAGAAACACGACGTTAAGTTTAATGTGGCTTCTATAAAAACATTTATTTAATCCAATTGACTTAAGTTTAACTGTGACCTAAAGTTTCAAGATTCAAATATGTTATTATTTGCTATAATCATAATTAAAGATATGTTGACTATGTAATATGCGTGACCCTATCTAATATTACTAATATGTATTACAAAACCGGGAGAAATCATATAAGTTAACTGACCGGATTTTAACAAGTTCAGTTGCCTATCACGTTAATAAATGAGTATCATAACTTTATCAGCTTACTTCGATATGTAAATCTAACCAGTTGCTCTCAGCGGGTATTTAAGATTAAATCCTCAGTTGATATAGGGACTATAAAAGATGACCTTAATACGTTGAAATAAAGATGTATTTTACTGCTCGCTCATCCCTCTGCTTATAAAGAAATTCTTTTAATTTATGAAGACACTAAATCAGTAATATTATACGCACGATAGTTTTTGATCGTGACTACAAAACATGCGTAAGATGAAGCAAAAAAATAATAATGAGAGAATAAGAAAACAATAGCCAATTATTTGCACATGGCCTAATATAAAATTTAACAAAAACAAAAACTAAGTGGGAAAACAAGTTACTTAGAAACAAGTAAGTTTGCCTAAATGATTGAGTGAGAATGTTAATTTACCTAAGAGCCATATATTTACAGCAAATCCAGTCAACAGACTTCCGATCAATCATATTTAATCATAAATGTAAATTATGAAATTTAAATGTAAGAGCGGCGAAGCTCATAAATCATTATTCCCACACAGACCTACTACATATAATCGGGAGATAACGAACTAGCAGAAACAGCGATATGTACCGATAACATGATTTTTTGCTGCATGCCTCATGAATCTCACGATAAACAAGCTGCTTATCATACGTAGTCCGTATTTGGCCTTTTATCGATAAAGTTACTCAGTTTAATCTTGTCCTTGTTCCTGCAGGGCAAACCCTTTGCATGAAGTTTTCTATATAGCAATTGAAGCATTTGACTAAAACCGGTTATGATATTGGTGGTCATAGTTTGAAATATAACAGTTTTGCATAAGTGAAATATTTGCATAAGTGTCCTGTAAGAAATACACGGCAGATATATGCATTTTGTGATTCACTTCAGGTATTATTAGATGGTGTGCCGCAAGGAACAACTATTGATAAACATGTTCCTCTGGTAGTTAGAATCTGATACTATGTTGAAATTAACCCAGGAAAGACATATCCGATGACACTTGTGTTAGAAAAGCTATTACCTTCCGTTCCCACATAAGGAGCCATTTGTTCCAATCACAACCAGACGGGAGGTTCAATAGCAATTGTCTTCATGAATAAATTGATACCGATTAGGAAAGAGGCGACGTCACTTTATCGTCGCCCGTTATCAATACTCTTGGCATGTTCGACAGTGCCTTGCAGGCCGTCTGCATGAAATGTATTGTTTGCGAGGTCATTACACGGCTGTATTTACTTTAATAATGTCGAAAAAGTGAAGTGTACTAAAGCGGTGAATATTTTTAATAGAAATGACTGCGATATACGTGGGAACACTTGCCTGCACTGATGGGAAATTGTACGTAATTTGTTATGATTACAACTGTACTACTTATTTCTTGTTATTTAGGTGATGTTTTCTTACGTACGTTTAAATTGAATCATACATTTTTCAATCATGTATATGTCTTTTTCGTTTGATATTTAAATGGCTTTTTAAATTGGTCTACAAGAAAAACCATTTCCGAAACAAATCGATATCAAGGGTCATAATCATTTTCGAAATGCGTTTTTTACCTGACTCTAGTGTCGTGACTATTTCTCTCGTATTTCTCATTAAACCATTAAAGTACTCGTGTGTCCATAAAGTGCTCATTATAGGCCGTAAATGTTTCAACAGACACTGTTTAGCTTTTTACTGGTGTGGAGCAACTGGTGAGTTTTTGCTCGGTTTCTTGGCTATGTTTTTCCACTGTACTACTTATTGTGAAATGTGTGCGGAAAACCTTCGCTAATACAACGTATAAGATGTTCTTGCAAAGTAAGTAAAAAGACACGTTCTGAAAATCATATTTCATAAATTAGGATATTATTATCCGAAGTAGATTTGTTAGTTTGTGTTGGACATTGACAATAACGTCCATTTTGGACAACATATGAGATAACATGCGGTTTTATAGCTGAAGAGCTTTCTTTATTGAAAATCGAATGTCTTTTGTCACAGGATAGAAAAGGCATTCGTACCAATAATAAATACACTTCCAATTTGAAACTTTCATCCAAAACCTTCACTGAACGCGTACCTACAGCTAAATTTTTTTAAGATGTCCTAATTCATACTGCGGTATTCGGAAAACAAGATCCGTTCTAGAGAAGAGAACGATACGATATGTACTAGATACCTGGTAGTTTAGATTTTAACTAGATATCTTTTGCAGCTCAATTCGGGCAACCAATATCACTTTTACGTTAAATTATCGTATTAAGATCGTTTTGAGATCTAAAAATACATAACGAGACGTTTTAGACATTGTGAAAATCATTCAAGAGTTTCTCCAGAATCGCGGAAATGTCGAATTTGATAGGCTAGATCTTAAGCATATCGTTGTCGAATCTTGGTGATGTCTAATAGATATCTAACAGATATCTAGTTCAAAATCCGAATGGGGCCCATACTCTTTAGAAGCTCTTCCTACCATTAGGACTTCATAAAAAATTTAAATACTATGTACTCGGACTGTTTCTACCTTGATCCTCAATAATAGCCATCGCCATTTGCACTTAAGTGTATTTTGTTATCTTCAGTTTCACAATCCTTTTTCAAAACATAACGACCCGAGGAAAGTGCAGTGGTTATCGTAATTGCATCAACGGACGGCACACAATAGCCATTGTTCTTTGTTGTGTGCGTGTCTCATTATCGTGTGTGCGTCTATGTTTTAGCGGTAGCTTCCTCTGTTAATAACTACTGTGTAGCTGTTGGTGCAAAATATAGTAATTTCCACATAATAACGATTAGTCACTTCTAGACAACACTTTCCGGCTTCAGTAGGTAGATATTATAGGTATCTATCTATAGATCAAATAAACATAGTATCTTGCATACTGATCGTCAGCTGTTATCACAGAATTTGCCATTATTGATGACGCCAATATATATACCTACCTACATATTGTAGAGTGTGCGCGATTTGCAATTCTTTAAAAAACATCCAAGCATAATAGGAAAACGAGTACCTAAGTATAAGTAATCGGCATGCTCTGTGAGTAATGTAGAATCAATAATTCAATACAATGTGAAGAACAGATTTTAGAGATCAAATCTTCTCATTGCATCTGACATTCCGATTCATGTAAGTATTTTTTTTACATTTCGTTAGGCGTTTGCTAATACATAAATGTCATCTTGGCTAGGGCCCTTGCTGTTCTGATTATAGGTACTTAACCTATACTTCTAGCTAAGGGCTACATGTCTGTACATGTGCAATGTGCATGCTTCCGCTGCATACATCCAACAATTCAGGCCAATTACGGGCACAGACGCAAAATTACGCTCAGGTCATACTCAAAATTACTACTTATATACCACCACGTCATACTACTTTCAACTCTATCTCAAGAGTTCAAAGTTGATTTTTGAATTGAAGAGGCAAAATTGAGGCGCCATCCATTTTCTTCGCATTGTATTGTGTGATGAATAGGTTATGGTAATATTTTCGCATTTTGTGCGTTGGAAATGAATTTCAAATTTATGGTTCGCCCAAAAGCGTTTTTGTGTGGCATGATTTACATGTAAAATATGGAGTAAATTTTAGGTAATCTGTTGAAATTCTAATGAATATGATCTTAGTCATACTTTATGTTATATCTAGGTAACTAGCGACCCGCCCCGGCTTCGCACGGGTTAACAAATACATAAACCTTCCTCTTGAATCACTCTATCTATTAAAAAAAACCGCATCAAAATCCCTTGCGTAATAGAATTAAAGATCTAAGCATACATACAGACAGACAGAGAGCGGGAAGCGACTTTGTTTCATACTGTGTAGTGGTAAGCGGATATCGGTTAATGCTGGATTGTTATTTTTTAATTTGTTACAAACGAGTATGTACCTATGTATTATCTTATGCCGATTGTTTAGCTACGAAAGATAAAATGCATAGGATTAAAATCACGAGCCAAATATATAACATTTTTGCAGTCCACACGTCAAAGAATGTTTTATCAACATTTACATTGAAATGAATATGTTATCTGTTATGACCTCAAATTAGGACTCCTATACAATATTAAGATATCCTATTAGAATATTAAGATTTTGAGATATTGCTATTTGTTTGAAAGATGTTGTTTATTTGACTTTAATTTACAATTACTTTATCGAGTAGGCACCACAATTTAATTAATACCGCTACAATAATAAACTACCATCAAATTGTACTAGATTTTTTTTTTTTCATATTTTAAATGAACACTTGACAAAGCTCACCATAATAAGATTAGTAGTTAATAGAAAGATAGTATAGTAAAAAAATAGCCACAACATATATTTCCTTCCTACAAAAAACACAACATATAAACAGAAAACATTGCACGCTAAAATAGGATCACCACCCAGTATAATGTCGCGGCCATCCGTGCTGGGGCCCATTTCTCGAACGGTATTAGACTAATATTATTAGTCCACGAACTGTCAAATCCTATGGGTTACCATGGCAACACACTATTTTTTTATTTTTATTTAATAATTTTATCCATGACACAACAGATTAAATTACAATCTAAAATGAAAACATACCAACACACTAATAATATTAGACTAATACCGTTCGAGAAATGGGCCCCTGGTTTTAGTGGGGACCGGACTTAAAACAGGAGCTAGAAAATAAAGATATAAGAAATAAGGTAAATGGCCATAATGATGCCACTAGGATTATTTACCATAGTCACAAACTTTGGAATATTTTAGAAGAAAAGAAAAGTGAAAACGTACCGCGAACGGTGCCAAGGCTCGTTGTATCAAAGTAACCGGTTGACAAGGCCGGAGGGCCAACCAACCGTGTCGCTGATTAGATACCAGTTGAAAACCCTTTAACGTCGGCGACACCTTGTCTTGTCGCACCAAGGTTCGTGGTATCAGTAGGCAAGGCCGGAGTTACTATGACAATTTAACCATTTGGTGGATGACAAATGACAACTATAGTCATCGTGCCAAGGCTGGAGGTTACAAACTACTTGATCGGTATCTGGAGGACCAACCAACCGAATCCCTGGTTAGATATTAGGAGTTACTGTGAACCCTTCAAACGTCGAAGACACCTATAGTTGTCATACCAAGTTTCGTGATATCGGTAGACAAGGTCTTGATGATGATGATAATGGTATCCTGTTATCCCTCATCAGGGACATAGGACTCTCAGAAGGGAACCTTTTTTTCGCGGTCCAGCGCGGCCTCCTCCAGTTTCGCCCTGGGGGCCGATTTTTGAATTTCGATCGCTCGATTTCGTCACTCGAAAATCGGTGGAAAACGGCGAAATGCTGATTTTTGAAATACGAGCGATATAAATTGGAAATCTAGTGCCATTGACCACTCGTTTTCAATTCTATTAGTAGAATTTACATGCCTACTATTGGAGATATTACTGAACGAAATACACGAAATCGAACAGTCGAAATTCAAAAGTCGGCCCCCTGGCCTTAGAGCCTCACAAAAGTGTAACTCCAACCCTTTAAATGTCGATAAAGTCTTTAATCCTCATTAAAGGGAGACTCTGGTGTCTGGATTTCTGAATTCTCTTTGCAACCTCCGCCACTATGAATGCTCTTTACAGTTTCTACCCCTAAGTATAATTTAAGTATCTTTTGACAACTGGAGATACCTACCCAAAAAGCACTTGTTTAGTTTCTTATTTATTAGTTTCTTTTTTAACTGTCATCCTGAATGGGGCTAACAATATATATCTCTTGTCCACAGGCCTCTTCAAAGGCTCCACGACCACTCTCGACGGCATAGGGCTCCGGCCGATGCCGGCCGAGCGGCCTAAGACCCTCCGCAAGCTCAAGTCGGTCTACGACGCCTCCCCCACAGACCCCCCGGCGGTGACCCTGGGCAATGGAAGCAGTGTCAATGGCTGTGAGGATGAGGTCCGGAGACGGAGTAACACGACCAGCTCGACGCATAGTGGGGATAAGTCGCTGTCGATACTTAGCCCGTTTGATGAACAGGTATGTTTTAAGAACGATTTGGCATTAGTATCTTAGATCTCGCTTTAGCAGTATACGGGACGTACCTAGGCCTTTAAATGGTGCCACAAAGCTTTACATCCGATTCCTGCCGTGTAATGAAGTCAATCAATCAACCAATCAATTTACTTTTTTTTTCAAATGTTTTTTGCAAACGAGTGCCTAAAGTTTGCGTTACTACATACTTATAATAAGAATAATAACGATATATCGGGGTTTTCGGTGCGGGAATGTTTTACACTAGCCAAATAACAGGTAAACACTGTAAAAAACGATAGTAATTTAACATTTCTAAGCACATTTGGACCTTACTACCTACGTTTAATTCATCGTTTGGTAATTATTTTACAATAAACAAAGTTATAAATACACGAAATCATTCCCGCACCGAAAACCCCGATGTATGATAGTAACAATTGCCAGCCAGCTGACGGAGAGTGGCGTATGTCTCTCGATTAATTAGGGTCAATTTGCATAGAGACTGTCTAGTTCAGAGGCGGCTGGTAGCTATGTATTATGGGTGTTCACTCACAATAAAAATACATAACTAAACCTACACATTCAATTAACCGTCGCAAAGTACCTAGATGTCGGTTTCCGTCCACCCGGTCATTGAACTCTCTCATAGATTTTCGGTATTACGAATATCTTGACGACCGATAGACGCCAACTGCAGTTCATTTTACAAATGGATATAATGTTTTTAATTAAATTTTATGGAAAGATGTGCTAAATTGTTAACACACCTGTTTCGGTCCAAACAAACTCACCGCACAGCCGTCGCCCGCGCCCGCGCCAAACACTAAACATAATATACCTAGGTAACACGAAAAACAAAATAAGCTAGTTACTTTTATCACATTCACACAACACAACCACGGTGTTTTTGGTTATGGATCTGATTTAAAAAATATATGTTTTTGTTTTTGAGTAAGGTAAAGGCACCTATTACCGTGGTAGTTAAGGAACTTTTCAAAAGAGATCCAAAAATTAAGGGTATCAATGCTGTCTAACAGCCAGGTATATTTTTTTTTCATCAGGGCATTTAATGAACTTTCTGTTTCACACGTTTTTGGATTCATTTTGGGTTATTATATGTATTAAAATATTTTTTGAAGCCAAAATGACCAAATCTTCTATTACCGTGGCAAGGGACAGGCTGTGATTCTATTATCGCGAATTGAGCTTTCATTACCGAGGGTACAATTGCCATGATTTTTCTGCACTCGTTAATAGATTCTATTATCGTGAATTGAGGTTTCATTACCGAGGGTACAATTGGCATGATTTTTCTGCACTCGTTAATAGATTCTATTATCGCGAATTGAGCTTTCATTACCGAGGGTACAATTGACATGATTTTTCTGCACTCGTTAATAGAAACCAAACTCAAAATTTGAAACCTAATACCGAGGGTTAAAACAATAATAACGACGTGGGTTCTGTATATTATTTTTGTGTCATTAAGTTTAATAATGACACAAAAATAAAAAATAAAACTATAGGAATAAAAATAAGAGATATATTCGAAGAGATTATAATTACACTTTGGCACAATCAAATACTATTAAATAGTTAACTTACCAAGTACCCACGAGTACCTGTATAACAAGTTATAAGTTGAATGTTTTACATGTAAAACAACAAGAATTATTCATACCTAGTAAAGTTTCACTAAGGACGTATATGACAAATAGGCCTGCCTGTTATTAAATAAAGTAATTTTTAAATGCTATAAAGATTGATAAGAATTTGTCTTACTGACATAATTAGCTGCACAAAAAAAACAAGTAAGTAACATTTTCTCATAAGGCACAGCGTAAATTATAGTCGAAATTTTATAAGCTGGACGTTTACCACCTGAGTGAAAGTTTACCACAGTGAAATGGTAAACGTCCACCTTATAAAATTTCGACTATAAGTATATAAAAACATGACATTTTTTAATTCTAATATTTTTGATAAGGTCATTAAGTTAAATAAAGTCTCTCACATATTATGCGTTATAATTTACCCGTTTATAATTAACAAATCACAGTACTTTTCTTATTGCTGATTCTTATAGTATTTAACGAATAGTAAAGGAACTTTCAGGATCTTGCATAATAACTATACCTAATCTCTATCTGAATCTCTAATAAAGATTAATAAAAACTTGTCTTAACCTACTGACATGATTAGCTTCACAAACCAAAAAATTCTTCAAAAAACTTCACAAAATAAAATAATATCTTATTATAAATCACAGTGTGAATTACACATTCACATAATGAGTCTCTCAAATATTACGCGTTATAATTACACAACAATTATCCTCTCTCATCCTGTCAGATAATTTTTATACATTTGATTTTCTACCTTACAACCTTACAATGATCATAAAGTCAGTATGTAAAACACGCTATTACACAATTTTACCAAGGTAGAAAAAGTAGGAAACCAATCGTATAAAAGTCATCTGCCAGAGTCAAAGTTCACATAATATAATTGTAATAGGTATTATCTGGATTAAAAATCACTAGCACGAACTTTTGTTATACAACTTATCGGAAGTCGTTAATTTATTTTTCTACTATCATTGGTAACCATATTTTTTTTAATCAAACGTTGTTGTTTGTACTTATAAAGTTAATATTTAATATAACTCCGAGAGATACTTAAGTACCTATTTTTAAAGTATTTGTGTATTCACGTTACGAAAACGATATTTTTTTTATTTTAAGATAATCAACACAACATTCTAAGACGATTATTCAAACTTAGACTTAAGTACCAATTATTCAAAGACCTTACAGCAAAAAATCACAGTTATTTTAATTGCACATTTTCTGAAATGTTATTTGAGATCACGATAAGATCAACTTTGGCTTAAATATTAAATAAAACTTTTAGGAATATAGTTCGTGAACCTTAATATTACAGAATTATTTGTCATTACGTATCGGAATCCGAGTCAAATAGACTGCATCTAACTGGTCGACCCATTTTCGTTGGCAGAGAAAATATTTCTTGCTTGCCACTATCGGAATCTTCTTGTATTTCTATTCTACTTGTACTCGGCATACTAGTTTTAGTCGGCTTCATAGTTGTTTTCTTGACTACTTTAATATTAGGTTTTTTCAACTTTATGGTTTGCAAAGGTTTCTGCTTCTTGCATTCTTTTTCTTTTTGTTTTTCTATAGACTCTCGTTTTCTTTTTTGCTTGAGAATTTCTTTATCTTCTTTTTCTTTTTCTACTTTTTTCAAATGATTAATAAATTCTTCTGCAGTAGCTACTGTTGGCGTTACTTTGTTTATTTTTTTCTTGTTAGTAGGTTCAGTTTTTTTTGGAAAATATAAGGCTTTCTTGAATGGCGTATTGATACGTTTAAATGGTGTCGGGATAAGTTGAAGCGATGATGTACTATTAAAAGTACTAGCGATAGGTGCATGCTGCTCAGTATTTGAAGGTGTAGCCGCCTGTTTCAACGGTGTCTTAGTCCCACTTATAAAGGAACCAGCAACAGGTGACCAACGGTTTTTCTCATGAGTGGTTCTTTTTTGTTTCTCATACAGTTGTGTTATGTCATTGTTCTCATTGTATTCAATTTCGGACACCGAGCTGAGGGGACTACAACATTGAGCTGATTCCGGTGTTGAAGTTCGCATTACTTGAGTCATTAAAGAAGTTGTTGGTGTTTTCAAAGCTTTCTTACCAATGCCGGCATTAGGACATACATTGTCGATAATGGTGTTTTCAGACAAACCTATGTCAGTTGTATTCACAAGTGTGCTGGAGCTCTGTGCTGTAGGCGACAAGGACGAGGCAGCTTTCATGTCACGTGTTAATGTGCCATCATGCTCTACAACGAAGTTGAGTACCGGTTCTGTCATATTCTCAATATCGACATTATTAGTAAAGGTGGACTCCCCAAGCTCCAAGTCTGTTGTGTCTGAAGCTGGTACCCCTTTAAAACAGTGTTTTCTCCAAAAATCGTAAAGCTTTGTGTATGCAGGTTCACCTGTCCACTGGTCGCCTTCGTTATCTTTAAATGCCCATAATGTAACCGGGGATAACCTGTCCTCAAACTGCTGGGAAAACTGCCTATTATTAGTATCATTACTAGTTCTTTCTGAGGAGGAGGCGTCTTCCGTGCTGGTACCGTCTGCTGATTTCGGTTTAGTCGATAACAATTTGGTATAGTCAATGTTGTCAGGATTAAACGGGTATAAGCCACAGCAGCGAAATCCGTTCTTGATGCTTTCAACCTTTAAACTGACATTAAAACATTTTTCAACTTCTAAAGCGAAATCAGTGCGTTTTAATTTCGTGTAGTCGTTTAGAGCTCTAAAATCACGAACAATATTTCGCCAGGCTCCTTTTACTGAACGAAATACGGCTACATCGAGTGGCTGTAATATGTGAGTTGCATTCGGTAGGAGCGCAATCAAAACTATCCCCTTCTCTTTACAAAAGGTGGATAGAGGCAAAGATATGTGGGAAGTATGCCCATCAAGAAATAACGCGACTGGTAACGTGATTTTTTGCCGTAATACCCAAGGATAAAACACATTAGTGACATACTCGTAGAATGTTTCCATGTTCATCCATCCAGAATCGGAGTTTCCTAGGCCCCACCATAATGGCACTGTGAACTTTATATTAGGTGGCATCCTTTTGTAAGGATATAGTACCATTGGTGGAGCGATATCACCATTAGCTGAAACGTTGACCAAGACAGTAAGGCATTCTTTATCGTCATTGGCAACTCTTGTGTATACTCGTTTGCTACCTCGCTTCACTAAAACTTGAGATTCTTTGGGACTTAGAAAAAATGCAGTCTCGTCGCAATTAAAGACTCGCTTAGGATCTTCAAAAATATCCACCAAATCTTGATTTTGCAGGTACGCTGTAACGCGGTCAAACCATGCTCTTAATGCTTCTTCGGTGACTTGGTTCCTATTGGTAGGCAGATTTTGAGTCACTCTTTTAGCCACAGTCGGATGGCGTTTCATAAATTGTTGAAACCAGCCTTTGCCGGGCACTCCGTCTTTGAACGGATTCGGCCGATTTAAACTTTTTACAAGTTTAGAAACAACTTCTAACAACTGTTGCTTACTAACAGGAAAACCGATTCTTCCCAGATAATGTATCCAATCCACTATTTGTTTTTCTTCTTGTAATGTCAGAATTGGTTGAGTACCACATTTTGCATTCTTATATTTTTTATCCCTTTTGTCTCTGAGTGTACTCTCCGGTATGTTATAAGTTTTTGACGCTTGGTATATTGACATGCCTTTTGATATTTGATCCAGAGCTTCCGCTAGGTTTGAATCAGAGTAAAGTTTTCTTTTCTTTTTTTCATCCATGATTCCTAAAAATAAATACTTTGATTACATTACAAATCCTCAAAAAAGTAGGTGCATCTATTAGTGACCCTGTGTGCCAAACAAGCAGAAAAATCAACACTCGAAAAAAATGGTTGTCTGTAAAGTCGGTTTACGGACGATAACATTTTGCGTGATAACGTCATAAGAGAACCTTGAAGAAAATTTGCATGATGACATCTCAGTTACCATGGTAATCTATCCACAAAGTTTCGATGACGATCTGTACACGACGTGGCACTTTTTCAGGCATGTTACAGGCGTTTATCAATTTATAAGACGTTATATATCACGTCAAAAATAAGTTTACATTTATTATCATTGGTTCAGTCTAATCGTACCTTTACACTCGCTAAAATCGCAAGGCAAGGTGTCTGACAACATACTGTAAATAAATGTATGACTGACACATTTGTAATATGTTATCAGGACTACTGTCAGCAGTCTATGCACAACTTTGCGGCACGGCTTCGAAAGACTTATGCTAAGTTTGCTAACCTTGTGGCACTTAAAAAACTGCGTATGTATGATATTTTTCACTAAACATGCTTGAAAGTTATTAAAAGACAGCCTTGCAAAGAGTCGAATTTCCTAAGTAACGCTTTAAGAGGCAACAGGAGTGGTCATTTCTCCATACAAACGTACTCGACTGTTTCTTCCGTGGGTTTTGAAGCTAGAGCAATGATTTTTTCAACACAGATTAATATTGTCAATATCTGTGTCGGACCGTTTTGCTTTTTTTTATATTATTGTTTTTTAAGGCATTAGAGCCCTTCAAAAATGGCCAAAATGGCCTAATTAACTATGCCGCAATGAGAGGCGTGGTATTCAAAACTGATATCAATTACCAAAAAAAGCAAAACGGTTCGACACAGATAATTTCATAATCATTTAGATTTCCAAATTTAGTTACGATTGGTTAAGTTTTGGAGGAGGAAACTGTCGAGTACAAAACCTCGATTTTTTGAGATTTTGACGCAGGATTTTTCGCCTTGTCCTTATCGCACTAGTTTTAGGAGCCGCTTCCGTTAGCAAGACGGGTATATTTACCTAAAATATTTAAATCTCAGCTCCTGTTTCGTCTTAATTAATCGGCCGTTACAGTTAGTGAGCACTGAGCACTAGTTTTCTTTGTAAATACTTGGTATGGTAAGGATTATTTATACGTAGTATTTAAATCATAAATGTGACAATTTTGGACTACCATTTTAGAGTTATCATTTTAATGTTAAGTAATTTCTTCGGAATATATGATTTTAAGCTAACATGGTCATTTACATTATACTTAAATATTATTTGAAACGGGATATTTACCATGTATATTAACTTCAATGAGCTCCCTATATTTCGGCGCTGTTGCAAACGCCATCATCACTGGGTAACTGATGTGCTGCGAGTTTTTAGTTCTACCCAGTCTACCCACACACCGAGGCGATCTATCCTCTTTCGGATTCTCTTATAACAAGGTACGCAGTTATTCAAGTGTCACGCTGTTAGCACAATTTCTCCTAACAGATTGACTTTGGGCAGCTAAAAAAAATCATGTCTGAGATTTTGGACTACTGTATAAATAAAATTATATTTAAAAAAAATCTAATCGGAATTGTCCGGCAGTTGGGTACCCTTCCTTGTCAGAGTAATAACTGAATCAGAAAACAGAAGAATTTAAATCTGATAGTGATAAATTTTATCAACGAAATCTGTACTTGCGGTACCCTAAATGCGATATTTCAATACAATACCAAATAGTCACTCGATAATAGATAACTCTTTAAGAGCCTATTACCGACCCATTCGATATTTCTCTGGGTCGGTAATAGATTTCTATACATTCTATCACCGAGGGTAATCTGATCATACCATCGGTCATAGGCTTAATTTGGAGTTTGATTAAACCTAATTCCGACCCATAAAAAGAATAAAACACAGATGGTTTTTCAAATCAAATCAAACACGTATATTACAAGCTTCTTGTAAAGACAAAATCACATAACCGGCAAGTAAATTTTAGGTTTTATCTCAAAATAAAAAAAAGTTGACAGATTAAGGGTTCCCATAGAAACAAGGAAATCGGTGCTGAAGTTTTTGTTAAAAATTAAGGGTTAGTTGAATACTTTTCATACCACGGAAATAGCTCTTTAATAGCGTGAATAGATCAAGATTGGAATAAATAAAAGAAATTATAAAAGTGATAATTTGTACCAAAACTAAAGAGTAAATAACAAAACTACCACTTTTTCTATTACCGTGGCATACCACGGAATTACTTACCACAGAAGAAATTGGCGCCTATCACCGCTGTATTTTATTTTCCATTTTAAAGGTATTTCCCGGTCAAAAACTAAGTTAAAAGTAATTCAAAATCGTGTAGAAAACAATACACAACCTCTTAAAAGGCATTGCACTAGTTTATTTGCCATAACTATTACGTAAAACACTAAGTAAGATTGGAGTGCACTTACCTGTGGCGTCACGCGTCTGTATGGAACAACCGGTTCTTGCGCCGCCGTCGCACAAACTGACGAATCGCGAGTTTTTTGTTACACTCACACAAATGCACACTAATGGGCACGATAGACCAATGAATGAGCTTGTTTTGTGTATGCTTTATTTCTTAGGGAATAGATCTGTTTGCTTGCAAAATGCGTATTTGTAAACACCGCGGTGTTAGACGTCGATTTTGATACCCGCGTTAATAGCCGCCGTTACCTTAACATTGCTACGAAAGTTCAAGGTCGTCCATAATTTAACTCGAGTCGATTTTGTAAACTTTTTCACATTCTCACGTTAAATTCATTCATTTTTAAACACCTTACAACAAACAAATTTATGTGCTTTAACTGTTTAAACTCTTGTTTCATTATTTAGAATGAAAAAAAAAGCCAAAATTGCATTCCCGCACATACTTTAAAATTGACTAAGGTCTGTTTAGAAACAAGTGACAACAATATCAACATGGCGCGCGCCGCGCGCGGGATGCGCGCGCAGATCAACCGACTCGGAGCGCCGCACCGATTTTGCCTCTTCCCTCATAGAAAATATTTTGTTTCACGCGCGGAGCTCTGGTGAGACTTCTCTTTCGCTCTTATTGAATTTCCTATTGATCGAATGTACTAAATCTTTTTCCATAGGAGCGCAATCCAAAGCGCTCCGCTTCGCGCGTTACCTTTGATTTCTATGAAATTATAGGAATACGCCGTGTAGGTAGACTAGGTAGTGGTGACTTGGTGAGCTGTCTATAAACTTATAATGAATAAAGGTTATTATTTAATTGGTATTGAGTTTTTTACGATCGATCTTAAGTAGTAATATATTAAATAGGTACCATAATTTCATTTTGATTATATATGGGAGTGCACCGCACAAGCGCTCCTTACGGTGGGCCGCGCCTGGTCTAGTTAATTTAGAAAAATAAGAAACATCTTGTCAAGCTTTACTGCGGATTCGTTATATAATGGCTCCTCTACACGATGGGCCATCATATTGGCCCACTAACATGGGCCAGCGTGTAGAGTGGGTAATAGTGGTGTCGGATGGCTTATGGCGCGGCGGGATGACGATGGGATGGCCATCACGGTGTCGGTTTTTCGTCCGAATATCAAAGGTGGTGGGTCAGCTTAAGCAATGGTGCGTACGCATCTACACGTGGCCCATTCCATAGTGCGTGCTCCCAACCATAGCATGGCCATCTCGCTGGTCCAGCGCTGGGACAGCGTGTAGAGGAGCCATAAAATTTTGTACCTACTCTAATTAGGCATCATGATACACGGTTACAGTATTATTCGATCCCACGGTGTATTATAGCAAGATTCTACTTTCAGATAACAAACCAGATGCAATGATAACATGTTATTAACTCGGTCCATGTATTACACAACTAGTACTGTCGAGTTCACAAACATCTTTACAAGCCAAAGGTTCCAAAAATATAACACGGCCTTATTGACTAGTGTTTTAGAATCGTACTCAAACGTAACGGAAGATATTTTTGACGCGTAGTCTGATCCGTTACTTTTGATGGTGACTGTATCATTCTAACAATGACAACAAACTAGAATCTGTTCAGAAAGAGAAGAGTCGTGGAAAGTATTGGGCCCCATACATTCCACGACTCTTCTCTCTCCGCACAGACTCTACGGCCTTTGTGTGCCGCTCTCCGGCGTATTAATTGCTACAATCGTTATGTCATATGGTAGCTAAATGGTCTTTATTGATGGTAGATGTAAACGGTCGCCGCTGGCATAATAGTACTTTCAAACGTCAGTTTGTTATGTGGAAATTTAGCGAAAATGTTTAGATTTTGCCTCAAAGGTATAATAGTTATAAAGTATGCTTACGTTAATTATATATGTAGTAAACTTTCAAGAAAATATTGTTGGCTTTATACTAAACACTTCAGTGCATTAGGAAACTCTCAAATTTGCACAAGCACAAGCAAACTAAAGCTCCTAGATATCAAGTAAGCAAAACTTGGACGCAGGAGTTATGCGATTCTCATTTTGTAGTGCCAGTTTGAATTTAATGATTTTTTTTCAAAATAGTTCGATTTTAGTCGGGCTAAGTTTTTTAAAAACTCTTCATACCCACACCCGGAACCCGATTCGATCTTATTTTGATACGACCTTGAAAATCGTTCACGCTGTTTGGTGCATGCGAAACAAAATGAAAGTCGTGCGTGAGATGCGCGCCAAGACTCTTCAAGATAGTATCGATACCATAACAAATTCATAAATTAGAATCGACCTCACGTTCTTACTTGGCCGTATAAAGAGAGAAAAATAACATTGCAAGTGTGTTTACAAACCTTCGCTTCAATAGTTCATTTTAATCAGTAAATAGAAGGGCTTTAGCAATTCCCGGTACCACTTGACCTTATCGATCACGATTCGCGAGGTGTATAGATAAACAAGAAAGTTGGTAAACAGTTTCTATGAGTATTTAACAACTAGAATACTTCACTTGGATTGAGTGGTTATTTGAGTCACGCAAATATTTTGACCCAAGTAAATCACTAGGTTTTCGGTGAAGAAAAACATCGCGAGGAAACCTGCATACATCTGCGAAGAAATTCAAAGGTGTATTTGAAGTCCCCAATCCGCATTGGGCTAGCGTAGGGACTATAGCCCAAGCCCTCTCGCGCATGTGAGGAGGCCTGTGCCCAGCAGTGGGACGTATATAGGCTCAAATTATTATTATTATTTTTATTTTAAAATGCTGGAAAGACTATTTGTTTCGTAAACACCCCGTTCTGGAAATCTTTTCAAATGTGTGCCTTTGTCAACTGGGCCAAATTCAATGGGCTATCTCACAAACATCGATAATCGAAAGGTCTTTATTTGTCTCACTATGATTATAGAAGAGCGATAGAGAGACAGCTAACGATGTTTTTTTTTTAACTTTTAGCCTTAGGTCAACTGTCAAAGTACCTACTACGAGTGTTAAGACTAAGACGTGAAACTTTAGAGCGTTGTTTAGAGTATTTCTCACATATTTTACACACGGTGATAGCTGTCATCTCCGTACATATAACATAACCTTAATACGCAAAAATGTATTGAGATGACAGCTTTTACCGTCCGTAGCCAAGCTTTGAAAAATACTATAGGTAATAATAATAAACTAATAGGTAAGGAATTATAAACCAAAGACCAATACCTAATTCTCTTCTAGTAAATAACAATTGTGTTACGTATTAACATAGGTAGTCGTCAATACATTGGATTAAATAACAATATTTAATTTCTCTTCTTATCTCGATTTATACTCGAACCGAGTTATACTTTCACTACCATTGTTGACGGCATTATCTTATTGAATCTAGGTTATTGTCAAATGGAAATATATCTACTTAAGCGAGTGTAAATTGACTTTTATATAAACCAGATACTATCAGTAAGAATAGCGCTACCTTTAAGACGTAGGTAACTATTGATAGTATAGTGTTTGAAATTGAATGAAATACCTATATACTTAATATAATAATAAGAATAAAGCAAATGTGTAGTATAATTTATCTCTATTTTCTGGGCCGTATTAAGATTTGAACATAATAAACGATGTGAAGACAATACGTAAATAAGGTAATAGGTACTTACAGCATTTTTTTTATTATGCAAAATATAATCTCGAGATCAAACTAATAACTATTAGATACCTACTTATGATTAACTACTCATGGCTAAAGAAGATAACAGAATTTATATATACTGTTGATATTAAGTAACTACAGTAACAATACATAAAGTAGGTAGGCATATATAGCCTGACCAGTAATATATGATAATTGTCAAGAGGGCGCTGTTATTCTCATGTATAGGGTGACAATTCAGTGTAGTATGAAAAAATTAGTTCCAGTGAAATTCCGCAACATGGCGCACCCTCAATAGATCCTGGTTCACCTATAATATAAAAGCTTGATCAAAAATTTAGTTTTCCGAAAACTTCATACTGACGAGTAATTTTGCACAAAAATAATAGCGTCAATATAGTGCGTTCTTTGTTCTTAAAACCTATAAATAAATATTATCTACCATCACCATATTCCTGTTTCAGTAAAAAATTGCCTTTATGCTTCATGCTTCGTAAACAATACCTAGCTGATATAAGATAATACGCCCGTATGCGTTATCTGATGATATGCAGTCATTATGTGCAAGCGCATGCAGGTATATTACACAAAAATGGTTAGCCTAAATTGAACTCTATGTCAATGGCACAAAGACATTGACAGTTCGTTTGTTTTTTGTCGTAATGCAGGTGGGTAGCAGCTTGTTGCGATCGGCAGATGTTTTAACACGCACGACAATTTTATCGCGGTTTTTAACTTGGCTGTGACAGCCTCTTAATTGTTATCATCAAGTGTCAGCTGTTTATTAGCGAATGTTTTAAGTTCTTATTATTTTTATCTTCGGTTTGATGTAGGTTCGGAGTGACGTTAAAATAGTTATTAACTATTAATTAGACATCATCAGCTGTTGTTTGGTTTATAAACGTACCTACATACTTATATATACGCATTATTTTTTATTTTATGCTATTTTCATTGACAATGAAATAACAGTTCATAAGAAATAATAATTTACGTTTTTATCATAAATTTAGCGTTTTCTTGAATGAAACAACTTCTCCGGATATTTTTTTTTGTATATTTCCCAAAACTAAGTAAAAATGCAAGATTTTCAAAAAGTACAAACAGTAATAAACACAGTAGGAGTAAAGGTGTTAAAATTATTATTATTACAGGCTATGAATTTGATCCGGATTTGTTATGGATATGATCTGTCAGTGTCAAAAATGACACTGACAGAAACTAGAAACGTCCTCTTTCGTTCTTTCCAGTTCTATTCACTCTCGCTTATACTTCTGATTATACCAGTCCGTATTTGTTTCTATATACATATTTATTTACTTATATTGTCCACAGGAGGAATGGGCGAAGATCTCCGAGATAATGGCCTCATTCGGCAGCAAGCTCGTCCGCGAGTCCGTGTTTGTCTCCGAACTCGAGCAAGAATTCACCTCCCGCCTCGGCCTGAGCTGCTCCGAGTCCAGCTTGAGTCCTTCTGTGGCCTCGAACTTGGGCCTCTGGCTTTCCGGCCTCGGGTTGCATGACTATGAACCGCTGTTCTTAGAAAGCGGCTTCGATGATGTGGATTTTGTGGTAAGTGTCTTTTAAAGCTTGTTTTTAGGTTAGTCTCAGCTGCTCCGAGTCCAGTTTGAGTCCTTCTGTGGCCCCGAATTTAGACCTGTGGCTATCAGACCTCAGGTTACACGATTTCAAACCGTTGTTTTTAATCTCTATTAAGTGAGTGGGTTCGTCAAAGTGGATTTTGTAGCGAGTGCTTTTTTAATCTTTTTCGATTATGATGACAGATTTAATATTTATAACTTAATTGAATGAAGAACCAATGACGTTTTATGGCTCGTACATAAGCGCACGCAACAAACGATAATACAA